>NW_012118210.1:445073-485873 GCF_000951035.1 Colobus angolensis palliatus | reverse complement strand
CGCGGGGCGGGACGCGGGCGCCGAAGAGTGCCGGGCCCCGGCGGCGAGGCTGAGGTGGCGTTGCTGCTGCCGATAACGCGCTTTGTGACTTGGCACAAACTTGGGTGCTGACGGCGAGTAGGGCAGCCGAGTCGCACCAGCGCCTCCCCACCCCCACCACAAGCCGCGCCCAGCGAGCGAGTGATGGTAACTCGATGGCGGTCCTGGAGGCGCGGACACTTTTCTCTCCTCAGCCCTTTGGTTCTCTGTGGCGTTTCGAATGGCGATTTAACGAAAGAAGGTGCGGACCGCGCTCTGTCTTTCACCCCGAGCAGCGGGTCTGAAAAGCAGAGGTCTGTGGAGCCGGCTTTGCTTTTTTCCTTCAACTCTTGCGACTTTCTTGGTCTCTCTGTGTGGCTTTAATAAAATACAGCATCCGCTGTGACAGCTTCCTTTACACCGGTGCTCTGTTACCTTGTGTCGGTCTTCTGCTGAATTCATTTTCGTTTTCTTGGTTGGTTTTGTGCCATTTTAGTTCTAAAATTTTTAGGTCCCTTTGCCTCGAGTTTAGATTGGTTTTTTTCGTAGGCGCTTGGCCCTTTTCTCGCTCTTTTTACTTTGCTGGGAACCGATTCTTGCCTTCTCCCCTCACCCCACCCTAGCCCACCCTTTTTTTGTGGGAATAGGGAAAGCTTGTCTCCAGAGTTGCAAGTGCAGGCTATTCGGATGCTTTACGTTTTGCATGCTGAAGAGGGGTGATCGAGTGATTTTTGTGGGATTTGGGGACTCTTCCTTGAGAACAGTGTGGGGAAGTTGTTAAATTCTCTGGCTTTGGGGGCAGACCTGAGTTCATATTCGTGCGCTGGTTGCTGTGTTTTCCTTTGGAGGGGTTAGACTCCCAAGCCTCACTTTCCTCATCCGCAAAACCAGTATAATGATGACACTACCTACCTCAGAGGTGTCCTGAAGATGCCATGCCTGTCAAGCGCATACCACTGGGCTTGCCACATGGCGTTCAGTAAATGTTCTCATTATTGCCAGCATTTGTCATGGTTGCAAAATAGCACCATGTTGTAATGGGAAAGGGCCTGACAGTTGGAACAGCCTTCAGCTGGGGTCTTGAAAAGGCAAACAATGTAACATTGGTTATAATATTAAAAACACACTGCCTTACACATATTAAGGTAACTTTAGGAAATAGTTTTTTTTTTGTGGGGGCGGGGTAGGGAGTGTGGAATCCTACCTTAACAAAGTCTTACTTATTCCTAAATGTTAACAAAAGGAAAAATACCTTTCAGGAGCAAGATTTACTTCACTGCTAGGCCCTAGTTGACTGGATCTGTGCATACTTTGTGACAAAAGGTGAAGGGAGCTGTGACTTAGCTGTGTATTCTAATTTGCTGACATTCCAAACATTCTGAAGTAACCCATATTACCCAAAAGAAGGAAAACTGGATGGGCACAGTGGCTCAAGCCCGTAATCTCAGCATTTTGGGAGACTCAGGTGAGTGGATCACCTGAGGTCAGGAGTTCGAGACCAGCCTGGCCAATGTGGTGAAACCCCGTCTCTGCTAGAAATACAAAAATTAGCTGGGCGTGGTGGTACATACCTTTTCTTACATAAATTTCTTTACAAAAGGAGTAGGTCATAAAGCAGCATAACAATGCAATTATTAGATAAATACTTGATATAAGAGCCTGGAACTGAAAAATAAAATTAAATCTATTCTTTTCCTTGTGGCACCCTTTTTTATCACATAGCAGTTTAATGCAGTGCTTAAGAATATTGGCTTTGGAGTCAGACAGTGTGAGATTGAATCTTGGCTCTTACTAGTTATGTGGACTTGAGTGCATTACCTAACCGTTTATTGCCTCATAGGGTTGTTGAGAGAATTAAGTAAAACACGTAGCCTTAAGGCTGTGCTTAGCTTAAGGGAAGCACTCAGTAAATGTAATTCATAGTGTAATTCAATACGCTGTTATTTTAAATGTAACCAAAAAAGAAAACCTGCACAATCTCAAAATATGCCTCTATTTCTGGCAAAAGTAATAAAGTCTCAGGAAGTGAAAGTTCTGTTTGTGCTATAAGCAGTCCTTGTTTAAGGTTTATAAATTTTGCCTGTATTTATGGTTTTAACATAGTTAAGTGTGTTTTTGCTTGATCTTTGATAAGTTAGAAAACTTATTTTTCCAACTATTAACTCTAGTTGCATTTCTGATATAACTCTAATTAATCTCATTCTGATAAAGAACTTGCAGAATACTCGTTTGTATTTTAATAATGTGGGAAGAAAAACAGATTTTTTCTTTTTCATTTTATTCTGTGGCCTTTCATTTAGTAAAATGCAGAAGGGGTGTGAAGAGTTAACTGTTCAAACAAATAGATCTTTTTCAGGTGCTACTATGTTATCACAGATCTAAAACTTGCAATGAGATCACTGTTCAAAGAGAATTTTTTAAATGGTCAACATTGATTCCAGAGTAATGACAGGATGTGATGTTGATCATTTTAAGAAATGTCACATTCTTTCATGTCTCCAGCAGAGTCCATAGCAGCATAAATAAGGGTAAATATATGATGTAAAACATTGTTTTATTGCTTGAAGCTTGACTGGTTATTCCTAAGGCTTGTTACTTTGCTTTGAGTCAGGATGTATGCCAGTGTAAACCACATTAACGATTTCCTTACTGGGGCACACAAGAGAAATGACCTTGGGTTCTGAGAATTTTTTCATGTTGATTTCCCTTGAGTTTATTGATAATATAGGAACAGAAAGATGTTTCTAGGAACTTAAAGATACACCAATTTCATATCAAATGATTTGCCTTACATTTGTTTTCATTATCTAGTCCTCAACTTTAATGTTTTTAATATACTCATAAATTTTTTCTTAAAAAAAAAAAAGCCAAAAGAACACTTTAAAAATATTGATGCATGCTAATAGTTGGATTTTCCTAAGGCAAAAAATTACAAATTCCCATCTGAAACAGGTACTTTATAAGTGTGCAGGCTTTACAGTTTTGCAAGTGCTTTCACATGCATTATCTCATTGATTCTCACCACAAGCCTGTTTGGAAAGTCCCATTTTTCAGATGAGAAAACAAAGACAGAGTGTAAGTCTTGTGAGAGATAACAGCTGGGACTCCTGACTTTGAAATCATTCTCATTACACCACACATGTTTTTCAAAGAGTAATCTGTAGTCATATCTTACGACTAAAGCAATTTCCTATCATTCTAATGAAAGGATATGTTAGTGAGTTCGACATTGGAACAAACATGGTCAAGCTTCAGTGTCATATAGTTAAGTCACCACTGAGGCCTTAAAGTAAATTAGGGACGTCCTATCTCCTTCTCCTCAGAGCAGTAGGGGTAACAGGGACAAGAAAGAATTTTTTTTCAGAGAATAATATTCAAACTGAAAGGGGACTCTGGGTGGGTATTTTGGGGACTGTGCATCCTTACCTAGATTTATGGCTGTAGGTAATAGCTTCAGTTTTTGTATCTGACAACAACTTAAGCATGTGTCATAAGTTATTTTTTAAGAAATAAAGACCTTTATTAAGTAATATCCATGCAGAAATTGCTTTGTTTTAACAGAGATGTTATTTAAGATTTGACAACTAGTCATTAGTTTGAAGAATTTTATTTACAAACAATTTTGGGTAATCTGATACTTTGGATGGATAAAAGAAAATTGGCCATATTTGTGGTTCAACAATAAATTTGCTTGGAAAGTATGGCTTCTGCTCTCAGACAGGTACTTTAAGTCAGTCACCTGTTCAGTTTTGAAAAGTTCATGCTTAAAATGTTAAAATAATTTAAAATACATAAATTTAAGAATTTGAATTTTAGTCTCTTCATAAAACTATAGATGACACAGTTTTATAAAATCTGATTATTGAACCAAATGCATTAGAAAACTAAGTAGCTATTGTCATTGAGTCACCTCTTCAAGTAAGTAAGAAGTTAACTAGATTTCTTGAGAGAATTTATACATTATGTAGACTAGCTCACCCCCAGAACTCCTGTTCTATGATTTTTTAAAAAAATTATTATCATTGGTTATATCATAGATCTGAAATTAATGCCAAAATCAATAAAAATAGCCACCGACTACTGATCATTTGCTGAATGCTACACACTTTAAAGATGTAATTTTGTATAGTCTTCACTGCCCTGTATGGTAAAGTGCCATTGATCTTATTTTACAGATGAGGAATCCCAGGATCCAAAGGATTAATAAATTGCCCAGTATTACACAGTTATTAGCCAGAATTTAAAACCAAGTTTGACTTGTAAAGCCCTGTCTTTTCTTATCACGCATGCTAATGTCTTATTTGAATGGACTCACTGATTTTTACGCCTAGGGTCTTTTCCTTGATCCTTTCAGCAGTAAGGAAGACAAAATCCATTCTAGGTCTTTCTTGAATGGAACTTCTTTACCTTTAAGACATCATCCCAGCTGGGCGTCGTGGCTCACACCTGTAATCCCAGCACTTTAGGAGGCCAAGGTGGGCGGATCACTTGAGATCAGAAGCTTGAGAGCAGCCTGGCCAACATGGTGAAACTTCATCTCTACTAAAAATACAAAATTAGCCAGGCACACACCTGTAGTCCCAGCTACTTGGGAGGCTGAGGTGGGAGAATTGCCTGAACTTGAGAGGCAGAGATAATGCCACTGCCCTCCAGCATAGGTGACAGAGCGGGACTCTGTCTCAAAAAAAGAAAAAAGACATCACCCCAGTGTAATTAGGCAAATACTGTACTTATGTATTGAGTACATAAAGGCGCACTACCTTAGGCTCTGGAAGCTATTCCCAAATGTAACAGATCGATCACTGTCCCCTTATAGGCAAGATGATATGCCACTGGAAGGTCTTATGGTGGAAATAACATTTCAGTGGGGCTGTAAAGAATGGGTGGAATTTCAATGGTAGTTGCCATTGTCAGTAAAACACCAAGTCAGAGCGGTAGAAAAATTCAGTGAAGAGAGAATGGCAAGTAGTCCAGTATATTAAATGTCATGAGGTTAGGTTGCCATAAAACTTTTATTTAACAAAATAATAAGAGCAATATATATACTAGGTGTGCTGATTGTATTTGCACACCTGCCATGTGCAGGGCACTATGGAGATAAAAAGATGAATAATAAGTGAGGTCCCTGAAACTCACAATCCAACTGAGAGACATAGTACAAGTTGTAATATGTAAGATTGACATAAATATGATAAAGGTATAAGCAAAGCACTTCAACCTAGAATAAAACAGGACCTTGGACATTATTTTACTTACCCTGTGTACTGCTCAAATTAGCATGTGTATTTTCTGATGTTTACCTGAATGTTATATATTCTATTATCTCTTCACCTTTGCCTGTAATCCAACACTTGAATTTATATTTGGAATCCCTTCAATAAATGGAATTCTCTTTACCAAAAAAGGGAGCTCAAACTTCTGTCCAACTATAACTCGTACCACATTACACAGTACTATAACTGGTACCACATTTACACAGTACCTATATTAAAAATCTAAAAGTCATCTACGACTTTCACCTTTCCCTTCTCCTTCATCTCTGCCTACAACTCACACCTGCCAGGGAGTGCTAATAAATCTTGACTTGAAGTGTCTTTTAAACGTTTTCTCTCTTCCCAGTCCCTACTGCTGGTGCTTGAGTGCAGGCCTACTGCTTTGAATTATTTTATTGGCCTGTTTCTAGTTATCACTGGCAATCCACTCTTCACAACACTATTAGAATTATCTGTTTTGTTTTGTTTTGTTTTATTTGAGACAGGGTCTCATTCTGTTGCCCAGGCCAGAGTACAGTGGCATGATCTTGGCAGCCTAGTTGTCCCAGGCTCAAGTGATCCTCCCATCCCAGCGTCTCAAGTGCCAGGACCACAGGTGCACACAACCATGCCCGTCTAATTTTTGTATTTTTTGTAGAGACAAGGTTTCACCATGTTGCCCAGGCTGGTCTTGAACTCCTGGGCTCAAGCAATCCGCCTACCTCAGCCTCCGAAAGTGCTGGTATTACAGGCATGAGCCACCATGCCCAACCAGAATTATCTTTTGTAAACAGTTATTTTCAGTATTCTAATAGGTTCCAATTTTAAGCCTGATGAAGCCCAAACTCCTTAGCAAACATACCTACCTAAAGATACTCACCCTGTCTCCCTAAGCACTGTTTTTAGGCACTGATAATGCAAAGTTCTTAAGGAGCTTGGACTGGTGGTTCTCAATCAGATGTCACCTCCTCTTGTTATTAATTGTTTATGTATCTTACCTTTCCCACCTCTCTGGAATATGTTTTCAGTGAGTAGTTCTGAAATGTATTCATTTCAATATTCATCCCAAAATATTTAATGAAAACCTAAGTTCCCAGTTTTGTACCTATTAGTGAAATGTAGATGTTTTTCAAATGAAAAAATAAACCTGAAAAGTATGGCAACTGTATATTCTAGGAAGAAGTTTGGCTTTTGAGTCAACAAAAAAAGTAGATGTGCAGCAAACATGCCCTTCGGACCTCATCAGCCCCAAGTCAGTTATATATAACCATGGCCCCTAATGTCAGAGAAACATCATTTTTAAAATGTTTTGTAGAGGACTCAATAACCTAAAGTTAAAGGTTGAGGTATAGTCACAATTTTTACCATAAAGTCATGGTAAAATATGCATGTTGGAACCCTTTTGAGGTATGGAATTTAGGGAACTCTGTCAATGTAATTCTGAGCATATTCACTGGGACTTTGCAGCTTGAATACTGAATCTCATGTTTTCTTTATACAATGTGGCTGTGTAGAACAGCTCCAAGAAATCTGTTATTATCTCCTCTGACTCTTTGAGTGGTTTGAAGGGTCCCCCTCCCATTGCACCAGTCATTTAGAGATGAAGGCATGCATGCTTTCTCAAATCATTGCGAGCTGCTGTCATGATGTCAGTTTCACTGGTATGTGGTGTTAGAACGATGGAAGAGTTTTATTCAGCATAGGATAGATCAGGGTTCAGCAAACTATAGCCAACCACCTATTTTTGAAAGACTCACAAGCTGTTTTTACATTTTTTTATGTTTTACATTTTTTAATAGTTAAAAAAATTAGAATAAGAGTAATATTTAATAACATGAAAATCTTATGAAATTCAAATTTCGGTGTAAAAGTTTCATTGAAAGCTGAAGACACCCATTCATTTACCTTTCTTGTATGGCTGCTTTTGTTCTACAACAGTGGACTTGAGTCCTTGCCACAGAGACCCTCTGGTCCACAAAGCCAAAAATATTTACCATCCTGTTTGCCCTTTACAGAAAAGTTTGCTGACCCCAGTATAGTACAGGATATGATGGAAAGAAAATAATAAATCTAGAACTGTGAGAAATGTTTCCAGAAAAACAGAGGTGGTGTCAGAGTAGTCATTGGTATGAAAAGAGAGCCGTGGGAACTGCATTCTGGCACCTAAAGGAATGGGTGAGGAGCATGAGCAGCAGATGAATAAGTATGGGGAAGAGGCCCCAGAATTTAGCAATGGCTGTTCTGTAACAGGGCTCCCAGAGTTCACAGGTTAGCAATGTGTGTGAGTCTGTGTTTAATTTGCCCTGTTAAATTCTAGCTTCTAGATTTTGATCTTTCGTTCTAGACTACTGACATAATTTTGAGTTCCAATTCTGTTTGCTGAATTAACTGTCTTCCCATTCGGTCCTTAAAAATATACTTTTAGGCTATGTAATAAGTAGTTTTTTACTTACTGCACAGTACTTTATTGCTTTGAATGTCAGGTGTGGCAACAGTAAACATTTGTGTGTGTGATATGTGTTTGAGGGCCGTTCTACTGAGTCATTTCTAATTTACCAGGAACATGTTTGCTGCCAATTATATATTGAGGCTTCATTTCAGACAAATTTTTTACAAATTAAACTTTTCTCTTAATTGCAGATAAGTAGGTATGAAAATATCAAATTATTAATAATTGTTTTCTTTCTTAAAGGAATTAAGAGATCATTGAGAACCTTTTAAAACTTGATGGAGATGTTAGCCTAATGATTTTGTGGGATAAAATGAAAGGTATTAGTCTTTGAGGAATTCATTTATAGTTACTCTCTCCAATATCTGTAGAAGTCTTTCATATTTCTGTGAACAAAAGAACTTTGATCTGAATAAGGGTGCTGTTAGGTAGGTTGTTACCAAACTGAACAGCCATAGGCCTTTGCCTAAGGATTTGTCATTCCACATTTATATTACTAATGATAAAAACATGGAAGAAATGAAAATTATATTTGCAGTTAACAATCGCTGGGAAGGAAGAATTACTACTCAAAATTATGTCAGTAGTCTAGAATGCTAGATCAAAGCCTAGAAGTTAGAATTTAACAGGGCAGGCCAGGCACGGTGGCTCACACCTGTAATCCCAGTATTTTGGGAGGCCAAGGTGAGTGGATCACTTGAGGCCAGGAGTTGAAGACCAGCCTGGCCAACATGGCGAAACCCCATCTCTACTAAAAAAAAATGAAAATAAAAAAATTAGCTGGGCATGGTGGCATGCGCTTGTAATTCCAGCTATTTGGGAGGCTGAGGCATGAGAATTGCTTGAACCCGGGAGGTGGAGGTTGCAGTGAGCTGAGATCGTGCCACTGCACTCCAGCCTGGGCAACAGAATGAGACTGTGTCTCAAAAACAACAACAAAAAAGAATTTAACAGGGCAATTAAAGCCTTGCACTTAATTTTTTAGAAAGCTTTTTTAAAAAAATAGATTTAGGGGTACAACTGCATTTGTGTCACATGGATATATTGGGTCATGGTGAAATCTGGGCTTTTAGTGTGCTCATCGCCTAAATAGTGTACATTGTACCCAATAGGTAGTATTTAATTCCTCACCCCCTTCCCACTCTCTCACCTTTTGGTCTGTTTTCCACTCTGTATGCCTATCTGTCCATTTAGTTCCCTCTTAAAAGTAAAAACAGGCAGTTTTTTACTTCCTGCTTGAGTCATCTCACTTAGGATAATGACATCCAGTTCCATCCATGTTACTGCAGAAGACATTATTTTTATGGATGTGTATTAGTCCATGATACATACACACACCATATTTTTAGTCCAGTCATCCACTGATGGACACAGGTTGATACCTTTGCTATTGTGAATAGGGCTGTGATAAACGTATGAGTACAGGTGTCTTTTTCATATAATTTCTTTTCCTTTGCGTAGATACCCTGTAATGGGATAGTCAAGTCAGATGGTAGTTCTTTGAGAAATCTCCAAACTCCTTTCCATAGTGGCTGAACTAATTTACATTTCCACCAACAGCGTATAAGCGTTCCCTTTTCTTTGTATGTTCGCCAACGTTTGTTGTTTTTTGACCTTTTACTAATAGCCATTCCAACTGGTATAAAGCAGTACCTCATTGTGGTTTTAATTTGCATTTCTTTGATGATTAGTGATCTTGAACATTTTTTCATGTTTGTTTGCTGCTTGTATGTCATCTTTTGAAAAAATGTCTATTCATGTCCTTTGCCCACTTTTTAATGGGGTTGGGTTTTTTTCTTGTTTTTTGAGTTCCTTGTAGATTCTGGATCTCAACCCTTTTTGGAGGCATAGTTTGCAAATATTTTTTTCCCATTCTGTAGGTTGTCTATTCATGCTGTTGATTATTCCAAATTTTTTAGCAATCATTTTTAAAATGTGGTATGAGGACACTGACTTGACAAAAATTCAAGGTGGAAAAAATCTAAGTAGTTTATCAGCCCAGTATGAAATATGAAAAACATGTCAAGTTTTTTTAACAAGCAATCTTAGGTTGTATTGTCCCAAGAGCAACAAAAGTAATAATGATGTAATGCTTTGATTGATTATACCTGGATTAGTTGCTTCAGATTTGGTTGGCACATTTTCTGATGAGCCATAATAGGAAGTGAACCTTATGGGGAGGTGGGCATGGTGGCATGCGCCTATAATCCCAGCTATACAGGAGGCTGAGGTGGGAGGATCATTTGAGCCCGTAAGTCCAAGGCTGCAGTGAGCTATGATGGTGCTACTGCACTCCAGCCTGGGCAACAGAGTGAGACCCTATCTGTTAAAGGAAGAAAAAAAAAACCCCTATGGTGATGAGGATTGATTGCAAATCGGGAAAGGGAAGAGGGAATGGCAGCTAACAGATGATGTTTGCTATGTTCACTATCTGATAGACTGCCATGTGGAAAAGAGTGTGAGGTCTGGTCTGTACTGCTCAGCAGAGGACCCTGACTTTAGCCCTTCAGCTGAAGTCAGGTTTAGTCTTGTAGTGAAGACCTTATTATTATAATATGTACCCAGTAGTGGAAAAGATTACCTCACAGTCTGAAATAAGACATTGGCATTTGGCGTTAGGTAAAATATTATATGATTTCTAAGTTGTCTTTCAACCTAAGGATTCAGTGGATGTTTATGGGTGATGACTATCACAGCTTGATGATGTTTGTGTGATTAATAATATTTTATTGAGCACTTACTGTGTGGCAAGTACCATGCTAAGCAATTGAAATATATTATTTAATTCTCACAACCCTGTGAAGTAGATGCCATTTATGTCTCTATTATACAGATTAGAAAAATGAGACTTAGGGCATGGAGGCTCATGCCTTTAATCCTGGCAGGATCACTTGAGACCAGGAGTTCAATACTAGCCTGAGCAACATAGAGAGACCCAGTCTCTTTAAAAAAAAAGAAGAAAAAGAAGAAGAAGAAAGAAAAGAAAAATGAAACTAAAAGAGGTTAAATAAACCACCTAAGGTTACTGTCAAGTGCCACTTATAGGGTTCAAGGCCACATAGGTTTAATTCCAGAGCTCATACCTTTAATTAGTATGCTATACTGAGTCCTTGGTTTACCTGCTTATTAGTGTAATGACAAGTAGTAATGCATCAAGATAACACTTTGTTATATCTGTCTTTGTGAGAAAATACAACATTTCTAGCTGATGCTCTAGTTAAAATGATATATGAGTGAGATCCTTACCTTTAGAAAGTGATAGTGCTCTTTAGAGTCAGTTAATGCAGTGAAATTCATCGTATTAGGGATTCTGGTGACCAATTTCTCTTAAAAAATCAAATGGCTTCCCCCCCGCTGGCCCCCAGAGACAGAGTCTTACTCTGTCACCCAAGCTGGACATGATCTTGGCTCGCTGCAACCTCCACCTCCCAGGTTCAAGCGATTCCCATGCCTCAGCCTCCTGAGTAGCTGGATTACAGGTGTAGCACTACCATGCCTGGCTAATTTTTGTATTTTTAGTAGAGGCAGTTTCACCATGTGCTAATTTTTGTATTATTAGTAGAGACGGGGTTTCGCCGTGTTGGCCAGGTTGGTCCAGAGCTCCAGACCTCACGTGAGCCACCTGCCTCAGCCTCCCAAAATGCTGAGATTACAAAGGTGACCCACCATGCCTGGCCTCAAATGGCTTTTTTAAAGACTTAAATCATTTTGTGTAGAAATGTGCAAAAAATTAAGTTATGTATAACTCTGCAAAAAATATGGACTTTAATATTTGTTATTCTTTATTTAGAAAATGAATTGGGCAGATTTATACATTTTGTTTTATTTGATAAATCCATAAATCTATAGATGTAGCCTATATAAATTTCTAAGTGATATTTCTACTTTTGTGATTGTATATGAGCTAAATTTGAATATCTACCAATGGTTATTTGGAAATTTCATTGAAATCTGCCATCTCTGGAAAGTTGTCAACTTTAACAGTGAATGTTTTTGTTTAATTCTAGGGGGAAATTTGCAGTGGTGAGGAAATGTATAAAGAAAGATTCTGGGATAGAATTTGCTGCAAAGTTCATGAGAAAAAGAAGAAAAGGCCAAGATTGTCGGATGGAAATAATTCATGAGATTGCTGTACTTGAACTAGCACAGGACAATCCTTGGGTCATTAATTTACATGAAGTTTATGAGACTGCATCAGAAATGATCTTAGTTCTGGAATAGTAAGTATTATCTTTCTTAGAATAAGTTTGTTTGGTAGTCTACACTTCCTTTATGGGATGCCACTCATCTGTGATAATGTTGCCAGGTCTGGTTCTCTGGAAATCTCAGGATTTTCTAGATCATCTTCAAGTGTTCCTCTTATTTATTTAACGTGTTCCAAATTTGCAAGGATGCATGTATATTAGCTTTTTTATTTTCATTCTTTAATGAAATTCTTCTCATAATAGGATAAAAGGTTATCTTATGATTTTATTAGAGGCACTCAACAAAGTAATACCAAACTAATATTACAATAAAAGGCATTTTATAATCCTTGCATGTTTTTATAATCTGAGTTAATCTCCTTTCTTTTAGAAACAGTAGTCTTGATTCTTACTATGTTTTCAATTTAAGTAGGCAGATACAGCACAGAAAATTGCTTTGAAAAACGAAGGACTGTTCTTTCTCCTTAAGAAATCCTGGTTTCAGGGTAGGCACAGTGGCTTATGCCTGTAATCCCAGCACTTTGGGAGGCCGAGGCAGGAGGATCACCTGAGCTCAAGAGTTCAAGACCAGTCTGGCCAATATGGTGAAACCCAGTCTCTACTACAAATACAAAAAAATTAGCCTGGCGTGGTGGGATGTGCCTGTAATCCCAGCTACTCAGGAGGCTGAGGCAGGGGAATTGCTTGGACCAGGGAGGTGGAAGTTGCAGTGAGCTGAGAGTGTGCCACTGCACTCCAACCTGGGTGACAAAGCGAGACTCCATCTCATAAAATAAAAGGCCTTAATACTCATACCTATAATCCCAGCACTTTGGGAGGCCAAGGCGGGAAGGATTACTTGAGCCCAGGAGTTTGAGACCAGCCTGAGCAACATAACAAGACCCTGTCTCTTTTAAAAAATAATTCATTTAAAAAAGAAAACAAAAAAGACTTAATACATCAATAAATCCAAACAAAACGAGAAGACAAACTTGGAAAAATACCTCTAATATTTATCTAGCCAAAGCAGTTAAAGTTGCTTGAATATATAACCAGGTCTTACAAATACACACAAACACATGAACCTCCCAGTGTGAAAAGGGCTTGGCCCATAATCCCAAAAGATGCAATCCTAAATGTTGAAATTCCAAAAAATCAAAAACCCTAAGGTCTAAAATCTCAAAAACCACAATCCCAAAAGATCAAAATCCTGAAAACATAATTATGGAAAAAATAATCCTAAAAAATTCTCTAAAAGACATTTATTTGGTCAGGTGCTGCAACCTCCGCCTCATGGGTTGAAGCAATTCTCATGCCTCAGCCCACACAGGTAGCAGGGATTACAGGTGTCCACCTCCACGCCTGGCTAATCTTTTGTATTTTTTGTTAGAGATGGGGTTTCACTGTGTTGATCAGGCTGGTCTCAAACTCCTGACCTCAGGTGATCCACCCGTCTCAGCCTCACAAAGTGCTGGGATTATAGTCATGAGCCCAGCCAAATCCTAGCACTTTGCGCAGCCGAAGTGGGAGGATTTCTTGAGCCCAGGAGTTGGAGACCACCCTGGGCAACATAGCGAAACCCTGTCTCTACAAAAAATACAAAAATTAACTGAGTGTGGTGGTGTACTCCTGTAATCCCAGCTACTTGGGAGGCGGAGGTGGTAGGATCACCTGAGCCCAGGAGGTCAAGGCTATATGAGTCGAGGTAGTGCCACTGCACTCCAGCCTGGGTGACAGAGTGAGACCCTATCTCAAAAAACAAAAAAAATTTGTTTACATTTTAATAGGGGATTGATTTAGGAAACATAAAAATAACTATGTATACCATAAATTGTCCAATTATGTTAATTAAAAATAAAACTTTAATACATGACATTTCATGACCGCTTTATTTACATGCTAAAACAGTAATAACATACATGTTTTTACAGACATAACACTCATATACTAACAGTCACACAAATGTAACAGTTATGAGCCACATAAACCATATTGATAAAAGAAATAGTTCAGCTGGGCACAGTGGCTCACGCCTGTAATCCCAGCACTTTGGGAGGCCAAGGCGGGTGGATCACGAGGTCGGGAGATCGAGACCTTCCTGGCTAATACGGTGAAACCCTGTCTCTACTAAATATTCAAAAAATTAGCTGGATGTGGTGGAGGGTGCCTGTAGTCCCAGCTACTTGAGAGGCTGAGGCAGGAGAATGGCATGAACCTGGGAGGTGAAGCTTGCAGTGAGCAGAGATCGCGCCACTGCACTCCAGCCTGGGTGACAGAGTGAGACTCCGTCTCAAAAAAAAAAATTCTAAAAGTGAAATATATAAATGTATATCTCCATAGTTGATAATTCTGTACACTTAAATTGATAATTGTGGTCATCTGAAATACCATGACAAGCAACCTAAGTCTTTTGACAAAATTGATCGAAAATCTCAATGTGTCCTCACCATATGTGCAGTTGCCCAAAGAGCCAAGATCTCAAGAAATTTTTTTTCACAAATGCAGATGTAGAAAAAGGACATATCTTCATTTATTAATAAAGTTTCAATGTTTTTGTTGTTCTTTTTTGTTTTTTTTTTTTGTTGAGACAGAGTCTCCCTCTTATTACCCAGGCTGGAGTGCAGTGGCATGATCTTGGCTCACTGCAACCTCCACCTCCCAGTTCAAGCAATTCTCCTGTGTCAGCCTCCTGAGTAGCTGGGATTACAGGTGCACACTACCCGTACTTGGCTAGTTTTTTTGTAATTTTAGTAGAGACAGGGTGTCACCATGTTGGCCAGGCTGGTCTCAAAGTCCTGACCTCAGGTGATCCACCTGCCTTGGCCTCCCATTGCTGGGATTACAGGCATCAGCCACTATGCCTGGCCTCAGTGTTTTTACATACACAAAATCAACATTGTGATAATATATTTTGATGGAGTCAAATTTGCAAAATATTCATAAAATGAATTAACTCTCCTCAAAATTTCACCCAGTTCATACCTCCAGTATTGAAAATTATGCAAAGATGAAATGCATAGCATAGTGAATTGGTGCTGTATGTGAAGGGGCAGAAGTTGTACATGATTGAATAATTTGGCAGGGGAGAGTTCTTTTTTACCTGTGTTTTCACTTCTGTAACCTTTGAAACACCTGATGCACTTGTATTTGGACAGTGGTTGTGATCTACAAATTTTGTAAATATATGTTGTCCACCTGAAAACCTGGTTATTGCTCAGCCATTGCAATTCAATTATTTTCTGCTTTCAAAGCACCAATAATAATTAGCTTTTAAATCATTAGGTAGCATTGTATGCTTAACTTAATCACACCCTTTTTTGAAGGAACAATTTCACAGATCTCTTCCATTGTATTGTAAGGAATACAGTGAGAAGGAATGATATTGGACTTCCCCAGTACCAAATCTTTATTATTTAATAGTTAGCCTTCTCCGGAGAGACAGAACCAATAGGATATGTGAATAAATACGAGAAGGAACTTAATTAGGAAACTGGCTCGTGTGCTTATGGTAACTGAGAAGTTGCACAACAGGCCTGCAAGCTAGACACCTTGGGATGCTGGTAACATGGCTTAGTCCAATTGCAAAGGCCTCAGAACCAGGGAAACCAATCATTAACTTTCAATCCAGGCCAAAAGCCTCAGAACCCCAGGGAGTGGGAGTGTAGGGAGCAGGGGTGGTCAGGTGTAAATCCTGACGTTTAAAGGCTGGAGTTCTGATGTCCACGGCAGCAAGAGAAAAATTGGTCCCAGCTCTCAGAGAGAGACCAGCTTGTTTTCTATATTTCTTCTCTCTAATTAGATGGTGCCTGCCAACATTGAAGAAGTATCTTTCCTACCTAGTCCGGTGGGACTCACACGCTAATCTCTGGAAACACCCTCACAGACACACCCAAAATAATATCCCAGATTTCTAGGTATTCCTTAATCCAGTCAAGTCAACAACTGAAATTAAGACCGTAAATCCACCCCTTGTCAGTTTGGCATCCATAATGCGTCTCCTTTAAACTGTACTTAATTTCCAAATAAAGACAGCAACAAAGTAATAGTTTCCCCTAACACGATGCACCTACCATGATGCACCTAGCCTCATACAACTGAAAACACAGTCAAAATCCCTTCCCTAAATCCCCTCCCTCCCTGGAATTCAGTTTTCACGATTTCAACAGTCAAAATTTTAATTGTTCAACATTGTGATTTGGGGATTTTAGACTTTAAGGACTTTTTTATCTTTCAAGATTTTGATCTTTTGGGATTTTGACTTTCTGGATCATGGCATCTGAGATTGTGTCTTTCAGGATTATGATCAGCTCTGGTTTTAAAAGAATGAACAAATGATATGAAGAGAAATTTTCACACACGCAAATGTAAACTGCCTATATACACATGAAAGTATTTTTACTTTTATAATGTAAATTTTAAAATAGGTTGTGAATTTCTGCCTATCAGACTGGCAAATGATTATAAACAAAAGTGATATTCATTGATTGAGCCATTTTAGTATAACTTTTCTGGAGTACAGTCTGAAGTATGTATCAAAAGCCTTAAAAAAATACGTTTTAACCCAGCAATTTTACTTAAAATTTTTTTTAATGGTACATAATGGGGTCTCATGTTGACCAGGCTTGTCTCAAACTCCTGGCCTCAAGCTATCCTCCTGCCTCAGCCTCCCAAAATGCTGGGATTATAAGCGTGAGCCACCATACATGGCCTAATTTTAGTTTTATTAATTTTTTCACAAGGAAATATTAGGCAGTTTTGCAAAGATATGTTACCAAAATGTTCCTTATGTCATTCTCTATGTAGCAAAAAGGTAGAAATAATCTAAATGTTTGTTAGAAAAAAGGTTGGTTAAATAAGTGATGTCACAAAATGGATTACTAGGCAGTCATTAAGAAGCTAAGGTAACTATAAATATATTTCAAAGATTTAAAATATTAAGTTTAAAAAAGAGCATGTTACAAAATAATGTGTATGGCATTATGTTGTTTTTATTTAAAAGTTTATAGAGGGTGAAGTCTGGATGGCTAAAATATTAAGCATGTTACTCTTGATAGTGTAATTCAAAAGTATAGTGTTCATATATTTTAATTCAATAATTTCACTTGTAGGAATCCCTTTTAGAGAAATAATACGAACATGAGAAGCACAAAAGTGTTTGTCACAATGCATTTCTAATTTATGATAGTAGAAATATCCAAAAATGGCAGAATGGTTAAAAGTTTTTTTAAAAAAATAAGTTTAGGAATCTCATATGGAAGCCCACTGCTTACCAAGGATTTGTTTTTTTTCTGTTTATTACAGAGGGGATTAAGGTAGAATTGGAAATTGATCCAGAAAAGACCACCTGAAATATTCTGTCTCTAAAATCTCCTCCTCCTTGCAAAACCTGCTCTTCAGCCTTTCATCCTGGGACCCTTTTCAGTTCTTCCAGTCTTCACCCGGCTCCTGACTTTTTTCTTCCCTTTTCTTCCCTTCTCCTCTTTGGTAGTTAATTTAACTCCTCTCTTACCAGCACCTCACATTATTTCCCTCTTCCTCTTGGTCATCCTCTGCAACTCATTTGCCCATTTTAAACCCAGAATGCATGCTGTGTGTCCCTCCTCCTCTGCTGCCACACATTCTTGGAAGGACTTGGATCGTTTTTCATCTACTTAGTACAAGTGTAAGAGTTCCATCCTCAGCTAGGCTCATGGTATAGCTTAGCAAGTCTGTACCTAATCTCTTATGTCCTTTTAACACCCCCACCCCCTGAGCTAATCATATCTTTACCACACTTACTGTGTCACCTGCTTCCCACCTCTCATGAGATACTTAGGCTTTTCTCCCCCATATGGAGAAATCAAGGCCATCAGACACACTCCCCAAGCATCCCTCCCCTCTTCCTCTAATATCTGTCTTTGTTGCTCTCATGCCCATCCCTGCTGTTCGATGGAAGGGATTCAGCTAATCATTTCCAAGACTGAACCCTTATTTAAGTTCTTTAATTCTTATCCTTCCTTTTCTAGGACCTGTATTTCGTTTTTTCATAAGTTATGTAACCTCTTCTAGAGTTTCAGACCCTCCTCCCATGGTGGTTCTTTTCCCTTTGTCTTCTAATATTTCAGTCTCCTCTATGCTAAAATTCCTTCCTCAGCTTTGACTCTTATGTCTTGCCTTTCTCTTTTCCTTACTGCTATATTTCTTAAAAGAATAGTCTGAATTTATAGCATTCCTCACCTTCCAGTTTTGTTCTACTTCATTGATCCACTCATCTGTTCATGGGCCAATACCCCATTCACTTTTTAATCTAATGCCATCTGCTCTTCTGATACTTTGATGAGGTCACCAGTCCTGTGTGCCAAAATTAGTCTCCTCATTTTAGTATTCATTCCAGTTCTTGCTGTCTTTAAACACTTGATATTATCCTTTCTTTCTTGAAATCATGTTCTTCCTTGGCTTTCACAGCCCTATTTTTTAAAAATCTCCTCCTCCTCTGAGAGCCTTTTATCCTTTTCTACTATATAAATGTAAGTGTTCCCCACAGTTCCATCAGCATTACTGATGTCATATATTTATGTTTTATACATTTACCCTGGATGATAATAATCTATTTTTGTGACTTCAGCTATCATTTACATGCTGAATATTTCCAAATCTTTGTTTCCAACCTCAGCCCCTTTCTTCTCCTTCACTTATGAAGCTTATTTGGCTGGACATGAAATTCTGGGTTGAAAATTCTTTTCTTTAAGAATGTTGAATATTGGCCCCCACTCTCTTCTGGCTTGTAGAGTTTCTGCTGAGAAATCCGCTGTTAGTCTGATGGGCTTCCCTTTGTGGGTAACCCGACCTTTCTCTCTGGCTGCCATTAACATTTTTTTTTCCTTCATTTCAAATTTGGTGAATCTGACAATTACGTGTCTTGGAGTTGCTCTTCTCGAGGAGTATCTTCGTGGCGTTCTCTGTATTTCCTGAATTTGAATGTTGGCCTGCCTTGCTAAGTTGGAGAAGTTCTCCTGGATAATATCCTGCAGAGTGTTTTCCAGCTTGGTTCCATTCTCCCCATCACTTTCAGGTACACTAATCAGACATAGATTTGATCTTTTCACATAGTCCCATATTTCTTGGAGGCTTTATTCATTTCTTTTTACTCTTTTTTCTCCAAACTTCTCTTCTTGCTTCATTTCATTCATTTGATCTTCAATCACTGATACCCTTTCTTCCAGTTGATCGAATCGGCTACTGAAGCTTGTGCATTCGTCACGTAGTTCTCATGCCATGGTTTTCAGCTCCATCAGGTCATTTAAGGACTTCTCTACACTGGTTATTCTAGTTAGCCATTCGTCTAATCTTTTTTCAAGGTTTTTAGTTTCTTTGCAATAGGTTTGAACTTTCTCCTTTAGCTTGGAGAAGTTTGATCGTCTGAAGCCTTCGTCTCTCAACTCGTCAAAGTCATTCTCCGTCCAGCTTTGTTCCGTTGCTGGTGAGGAGCTGCGTTCATTTGGAGGGGGAGAGGCGCTCTGATTATTAGAATTTTCAGCTTTTCTGCTCTGTTTTTCCCCCATCTTTGTGATTTTATCTACCTTTGGTCTTTGATGATGGTGACGTACAGATGGGGTTTTGGTGTGGATGTCCTTCCTGTTTGTTAGTTTTCCTTCTAACAGTCAGGACTTTCAGCTGCAGGTCTGTTGGAGTTTGCTGGAGGTGCACTCCAGACCTTTTTTGCCTGGGTATCAGCAGCAGAGGCTGCAGAACAGCAAATATTGCTGAACAGCAAATGTTGCTGCCTGATCATTCCTCTGGAAGCTTCGTCTCAGAGGGGTACCCAGCCATGTGAGGTGTCAGTCTGCCCCTTCTGGGGGGGTGCCTCCCAGTTAGGCTACTCAGGGGTCAGGGACCCACTTGAGGAGGCAGTCTGTCTGTTCTCAGATCTCAAACTCCGTGCTGGGAGAACCACTACTCTCTTCAAAGCTGTCAGACAGGAACACTTAAGTCTGCAGAGGTTTCTGCTGCCTTTTGTTCGACTATGCCCTGCCCCCAGACGAGGAGTCTACAGAGGCAGGCAGACCTCCTTGAGCTGCGGTGGGCTCCACCCAGTTCAAGCTTCCTGGCAGCTTTGTTTAGCTACTCAAGCCTTAGCAATGGCGGTCGCCCCTCCCCCAGCCTCACTGCCATCTTGCAGTTTGATCTTAGACTGCTGTGCTAGCAATGAGCGAGGCTCCGTGGGCGTGGGACCTTCCAATCCCGGCAGGCGATATAATCTGCTGGTGTGCTGCTTGCTAAGACCATTGGAAAAGTACAGTATTAAAGTAGGAGTGACCTGATTTTCCAGGTGCTGTCTGTCACAGCTTCCCTTGGCTAGGAAAGGGAATTCCCGGACCCCTTTTGCTTCTCGGGTGAGGTGATGCCTCGCCCTGCTTCGGCTCATGCTCGGTAGGCTACACCCACTGTCCTGCACCCACTGTCAACAAGCCCCAGTGAGATGAACCCGGTACCTCAGTTAGAAATGCAGAAATCACCCGTCTTCTGCGTTGCTCACGCTGGGAGCTGTAGACTGGAGCTGTTCCTATTCGGCCGTTTTGGAGTGTCGCTCTCTCGCCCAGTCTCCTCAGCCCCTTTCTTAAGCTCCAGCTACCTGTTGCATATACATGTGTCCAACCGCAGATCATTATTAGTCAATATGTCAGTATCAATGCAGTCAGTAGCAGTCAATATCAGTACTCCTGCATTACCCTATTAAGGCCTGTTTTTCTTTTGTTTAGTATCCCCATCTGTTTCATTGCTCAAGCTGGAAACCTTGAAGTTATCCTTAATTCCTTTATCCTCTTTAACACTCATGTACAGTATAATGAATTACCAAGTCTTCTACTTAAACCTCTCCAGTAGCTTTTCAGCTGGTCACCCTGGTTTCAATCCGGGGAAATCCCTCCTGCTGCTGTTAGATAGGTAATAAAAACAGATTTGGTGATATTATTCCCTTGCTTAGAAACTTTTGGTGGCTTCTGTTTCTTTGATGATCAGATTTTTTTAGAACAAAAATCAGTATGATTTGGTCAAAAAATTTCATGTTCTACTTTTAGTTTGAAGAGGAAGTCTTAGAGATATACTCTGGATACTGAGATATCAAAATTCTCAGCCACATCAATATATTGTTGTTATGGAAAGAGGCAGGTTATGATCACTGCATCAGTTAATCATTCTTGAAGCACCTGCCATGCGCACTAGATACTAATAGGTACTGATAATATAAAAAGTGAAAAAACATAACCCCTTATCTTCAAGTGCTAAAAGTCTAGCAAAGGAAATAGATATGGAGGTTGAGCATTCTTAACTTGAAAATGAAATGTCCCAAAGTTTGAAATTTTTGAGCACTAATATGATGCCACAGTAGAAAATTCCACATCTGACCTCATATATTATCCCAGAAAGATGCTGACCACAGCTGATGAGATCACCTTTATAGGAATTAAGGATGCTAAGGATAGAATAACTATGCTAGGGACTGTGCTAATGCAGCAGGTGTGCATAAGTGTAAACTTGCTGTGATTTGACATGGTGGCTGAGAGTGACACCTTCACTTTCTGATGGTTCGGTGTACACAAACTTTGTTTCATGCACAAAATTATTTAAAATATTGTATAAAATTACCTTCAGGCTATGTAAGTCGCATATGAAATATAAATATGTGTTTAGACTTGGGTCCACTCCCCCAGTATAGCTAATATTTCAAAATGTAAATCCCAAACGTTTCTGGTCCCAGACATTTAAGAGAAGGGATATTCAGCCTATAAATGATTGCAGCAATGTTGATGATTTACCAGGAGTTCTTACTAGTTGTGTGAACTAGAGTATAATAGTTAAAATGTATTAAGCATTTACTACATGCCAGGCGCTATGCTGTCTTCCAGCTTTATATATATTATTTATATGCTTTATTTACACTGTTCATAAATTTTAGAACACAATTTTATATATAAGAAAACACTCAGAAAAAAAAAATCAACCTTTGTATTACAAACAGCAGCTCCAGAATTTAGTCCAGGAGTGTGAGATTCCAAAGCTTCTGCTTTTATCCATATACTGTGCTCCTTTACTCTGCCCGGGAGGTTAGGGAGTGCTTCCTGGAGGAGGAGGCATTTCACAGTATATATTAGCCCATCATTGCCTTACTCTGAATTTTTTTAGTTGTTTTGCCCCCATCCTGTGCTCTTCTCCCTGACTTCTATTCTACCTCATCTCCTTTTAGTCCTTTTCTACCTCACCCTACCTTCTCGGCACACTTCTTTTTTTGTCATTGCATTGACATCTTCCCTGCATTATTTACGACAAGAAGTCTGTGATCATTCTTACCTTGATTCACCTATAAATGTGCCTTTTTTTTTTTTTTTTTTTTGAGACAGAGTCTGGCTCTGTTGCCCAGGCTGAAGTGCAGTGGCGCAATCTCTGCTCACTGCAAGCTCCGTCTTCTGAGTTCACACCATTCTCCTGCCTCAGCCTCTCAAGTAGCTGGGACTACAGGCACCCACCACCACGCCCAGCTAATTTTTTTGTATTTTTAGTAGAGACGGGGTTTCACCTTGTTAGCCAGGATGCTCTCGATCTCCTGACCTCGTGATCCAACCGCTTCGGCCTCCCAAAGTGCTGGGATTACAGGCGTGAGCCACTGCGCCCGGCCATAAATGTGCCTTTTTAAAGATTTTCCTCTTTCTCACTGGTTTTTAGCAATTTGAGTATGGTGCCTTGGTTTTATTTGTATTTATCTTACTTGGAGTTCATTGATCTACTTAAGTTTTTTTATTTATAGTTAGTTTTTATCAGATTTGGAAATTTTTCAGCTATTATGTTTTCTAATATTTTCCTACCCCTACCTCTCTTCTCTTATTCCTTGAATTACAGTGTATTAAACGGCTTGATGCTGTCCCATAGGTCCCTGGGGTCCTGTTTGTTTTGTTCAGTCTTTTCCCTCTCTCTCTCTGCTTCACATAGACAGCTTATTTTCCTGTGTCTTAAAATTCACTGATTCTTCTGCAGTGTCTGATCTGCTATAAAGACTATCCAATGGGTTTTTCGTTTCAGATACTGTATTTTTCACCTGTGAAAGTTCTTTTTGGTTCTTTTCGTAACCTCCATCTCTTACATGATTATGTTCATATTTTACTTTAAATCTTTGAGCATCTTTATAATGCCAGTTTTAAGGTCCTTATCTGCTAATTCCATCATCTCCTGTCATTTCTGGATCTACTTTTATTATTTTTCCTATTGATTGTGAATTGTAATTTGTGGCATTTTCAGATATCTAGAAATTTTTGGTAAAATGACATACATTTGGAATGTTGCAGGGTTGAGTAGATTTTATCCCATTAAAGAATGGTGACGTTTGTGTTGGCAGTCATTTAAATTACTTGTGGATCGGCTTTGTTAGGACAGACCTAGAACTAGGTTAGCCTTAATACAAAGGATGGCCCTCCCAAAGGAGTCTGTTCATTGCCCCAGTGTTTAGAGTGGCTTTTCTACTCCAATTTGACAAAATTCAAGTGTCTTACCTTATTCTCTGTGAACACTGGGAATTTCTCAGCCTTATAATTTTCCAGAGTTATTTTGTCTAAGACTTCAAAATACTATTGAGCAGATCTCTCTCTGTAGCTCCCTCCTCTCTGGTACTCACCTGCCAATTCCAGCTGTCTTAGCCTTGCCAAACTCCCAGTCTGTCTTCTCAGCTTAGCAAGGCTGCTGCATTCTGCTTCTGCTTGGGTTCCTCCCCTACCCTGTACCACTGTCCATATATTGTTACCAAGTAGGAATATTGGAGGGCTTAACCTCTTCTCACAGCTCATGGTCCTATACCTGTCGTTCTAATGCCTGAAATAGTTGATTCATATGCTTTAATTTTCTAGTTGTTTATAGCCAGAGGGCAAGTGCCATACCATTTGGTTGGATGGGGAAGTAGAAACTTGCCCTTTAATGAGTGTACCATGTATTTTTTACACAATGTGCCTTCACACATATGCTCCCTCTATCTGGGATGTGCTGTTAGCATTTCATCTAGTGGACTCCTAGTAATCCTTCAAGGTTCAGAATAAATGTCATCTTTCCAAGATTTTTTTTTCTACTTCCTTTCCAATTAATTGCTCAGTTGCTAAGTTATCAAGTCATTTAATATATAATTTCACATATAAATGCATATGTATTTGTTATTTAAATATCTTTCATTTTTCTC
Source organism: Colobus angolensis palliatus (assembly GCF_000951035.1). Lineage (NCBI taxonomy): Eukaryota > Metazoa > Chordata > Mammalia > Primates > Cercopithecidae > Colobus > Colobus angolensis. The sequence goes on along the minus strand of NW_012118210.1, from coordinate 461,777 downwards.
TTCCCCCCTAGAGCTTGAAGGACCAAACATACTTATTTGTAATTATCTTTCTATCTCTAGGACAGAATATAGGGCCTAACGTATTTGATGGTTTGTTGAATTTGAATAATGAGAAAGTAAAGATCCAAACTGGGCCTCAGAGCAGGACAGAATGGAAATGCTAGTTTAGATAGAAAAAACAGTGTTTGGTCTGAGGCGGGAAGCTATGATACAGCCAAGGTGCAGGCAGCTAGGGAAACTCAGTTACTGTTAGCTTCTAAACATCAGTTATATGGCTCTGAATAATGTTGGTCAAAAGATAATTATCTCATAACTTTCCAAGGACCACTAGAAAGTTGAAATTTTAAAGTTCTAAATTTTTTTTGTAAAAGTAGTTTTTGTACAAAACTTTGTTAATAGTTTTTTAATTAATTTCCCAGTGAAATTTTTTGGTTAAAAAGTAATGTTGCTCTAGTCAAAGATAGAAAAAGCAAGGCTATTATAGGGCTTCTCTAGCTTCCATGTGAAGGAAGGTACTTTGTGTAAAATAGTTAATATTATATTTTCTGTTACTATGCTTGAGAGATGCTTTTAACATCTCAGATTGTTCTTTAGTGAGATCACATTTAGTGATACTAGTTAGTATGGTATTTAGTTTAGTTAATGGGTAAAATCCACAGTTAAACAGGGTTATATGATTATGTGTTGTACTGAGAGGAATATAGTCTCTTTTTTTTTTTTTTTTGAGATGGAGTTTTGTTCTTGTTGCCCAGGCTGGAGTGCAATGGCGTGATCTTGGTTTATCGCAACCTCTGCCTCCCAAGTTCAAGTGATCTCCTGCCTCAGCCTCCTGAGGAGCTGGGATTACAGGCATGCGCTACCATGCCTGGCTAATTTTGTATTTTTAATAGAGCTGGGGCTTCTCCATGTTGGTCAGGCTGGTCTCAATTTCCTGATCTCAGGTGATCCGCCTGCCTCAGCCTCCCAAGGTGCTGGGATTACAGGCGTGAGCCACTGTGCCCAGCCTCAATTTTCTTATAATACTCTATATTTGAAATACATACTTGAACATTTTCACAAAACTGTAGTTAGCAGTGTGTTTTGTGCTTATGTAAACTACTTAAATTGTTGAGAAAACCAAGAGGGAATCATTTGTTAAAGCAAGAATGGGGCCGGGCGTGGTGGCTCATGCCTGTAATCCCAGCATTTTGAGAGCCCAAGGCAGGCGGTTCACAAGGTCAAGGAGATTGAGACCATCCTGGCCCACCTGGTGAAACTCCGTCTCTACTAAAATACAAAAAAATTAGCCAGGCGTGGTGGCGCATGCCTGTAGTCCCAGCTACTCAGGAGGCTGAGGCAGGAGAATCGCTTGAACCCAGGAGACGGAGGTTGCAGTGAGCCGAGATCGCGCCACTGCACTCCAGCCTGGTGACAGAGCAAGACTCCGTCTCAAAAAAAAAAAAAAAAAAGAAAAGCAAGAATGGATAACTTTATGTGTAAAGAGACTAATCGCTCCTAAAATTTAGGTAAAGAAATCCTTGTATTTATGTAAATTGATAGTAATGGGCTGAGGGACTCAGATGACAATAAACTGTGATTAAGAAACTGTTTCAGCCAAAATGCAGTTCTTTATTTCAATTGAGGAACAAAGTTCAGTTGTCAGCAAATTGTGGCCTGTATGTGCAGAGTGCTTAGTAAACTGTATATTACATTGTGGTGCATCTCGAGCTGCTTGGGACTGAGTTGGCTCAGCCTATACTGTGTTTTGATTCAGGTTGTCAAATCCGTACTAACAGTTATACAGGCTGGGTACAATGGCTTATAGCGGTAATCCCAACACCTTCAGAGGCCAAGGTGGGGGGATCGCTTGAGCACAGGAGTTTGAGACATAGTGGGCACCATAGTGAGGTCCCATCTCTATTTTTCAAAATAAAAATAAATTTTTTAAAAAAGGTATACAGTTACTGCCAGACTGTAATTAATTTACTTTGTAGTTTTGGTGTAAGTGTTTGCTATTTCTTATGAGTCATATATTACTTTAATTTTGCCCTTCTCTAGTGCTGCTGGGGGTGAAATCTTTGACCAGTGTGTTGCAGACAGAGAGGAAGCCTTTAAAGAAAAAGATGTTCAAAGACTTATGCGACAGATTCTAGAAGGTGTTCACTTTTTACACACTCATGATGTAGTTCATCTTGATTTGAAGGTAAGGTTCAAATTACTTTACAATTTTGAGATTGCTAAAGAATGACATTCAAGACATAAAATATTTAACAGTGATTTATTCAAACATATTTCATGTTTGTGTATTATTAGCTAGCAAGGATATTAGAATTGAGTCTTTACTCCTATCCTCTAGCCAGTTAGTTTTATCAGGGAGATAAGGCACATGTGTGTACATGAAAAGATACATAATAATACAATGCCAAAGAAAGGAACTCAGAATATGACAAGACAGAACTTGAGCTAGATCTTTTGAAAAGTTAGGATTTAGGTAAGTTGAGAAGAGTAAGAGAAAATTACCTCACAAGGCTCAGGAATATTTGTGATGTGTTTGGGAAAAAAATAAATGGAATCATTTCACTGGAATTGAGAGATCAATTAGGAGATATTAAAAGCTGGGAAAAGGCTGGATTCTAGGGGTTTCATATGTCATAAAGACATAGATGATTTTTGAGCCAGGAATATTCGAGAAACAGTGTTTTGGAAAATAGGCAGCAGTAAATAAATGAGAAAATTAAAGAGATTAGAGGCAGGTAGATTTCTAATTTAAAATTGTCACAGGCGGAGAAGAGGAAGGAAGAAAAAACAAAGGACGATATGTCAGTTATGTTCCTTTCAAGTGATCAAGATGCCAGCTGAAACCAGGGTAAGGAAAACAAGGAAATTTTAGTGGCAAACAAGTCCAGAGATAATTCTAGCTTCAGTTATGACAATATTCAGGGCTCAAAAACTGTTGCTAGTACTCAGTTTCTCTCCAGCATTCAGCTCTGCCTTCTTTGAATGACAATAAGATGGTAATAAAGTAGATGCTGCTGTTCAGCCTTGCAACTACCCGGAGACAGCAGGAAAGTCAGTCTCTACTCACAGCTCTGTCCAAAGTTCTGAGATTCACTCTGATTACACCAGCGTAGATCAATCTGGAGCTAATAAGTGTGCTGATGGGTGTAGGGCTTTGGCTTGCCATGCCAGTGTCATCAGTGTCATAGGCTCCAACTCTGGAGGAAGAGGTATAACCCTTTCTACCATCCTAACCTTTACGTGGACTGAGTGGAGAAGGGTTGGATTCTCAAATCAGTTCTGTTTCTGAAAGAACAGAGAATGGATGCTCAGGAGAACGTAAAGGTCCGCTATGATTATTCTTAGTATATTCCTGCAGGTGTCTGCATGGCAGTATTAGCCATGCAGAGGAATTCCCAAATGTTTATGCTGCAGCTTCTTTCATATTTGGTTTTACACTCTTAACTTTGCAAAATTGTGTATCTGTTTTATTTTTTAATGATGTTTTGCTAGTCTTATGATGGATTTCCAGGAACAGAACCCCAATTTAAATAGCATTGCACCTATAGGAAATGAACTTTCAGCAAGTTTAAGATTTCTGTTGATCTTCTGATGGTTACTTTCATATCAAGTCCAGGTGCAACTGTGGGAAAATGAAGCAGTCCTCAAACAGAGAACATGCCACAGCGACCCTAGTTCCTAGTGTTTATTCCGTTTACAAAGATGGCCTTACTGGCGAGGGGAAATAGGGTTAGGAAGGATGGTAACCTGAGAAGGCTGAAGCCTCTGGACTACCCCCAAAAAAACTTTCCCATCGTGAACTGCAGGGTCATCTCACACCACGATCATCTACTGATCTACCTTGACATCTGCTATAATATCCCCTCTAGCAGAAAGTAGATGCTTTATGGCAGTGTTCTCTGACCCAGACGTGAATCAGAATCACCTGGAAGGGCTCGTTAAACTAAATTGCTAGGCCACAACCCTAAAGTTTCAGATTCAAGGTAGGGCAAAGTGATGCTTAAACTTCAGGCCAGAATTGCTGTATGGCCAGGGCCGGGTGTGGTGGCTCATGCCTGTAATCCCAGCATTTTGGGAGGCTGAGGTGGGTGGATCACGAGGTCAGGAGATTGAGAGCATCCTGGGTAACACGGTGAAACCCTGTCTCTACTAAAAATACAAAAAAATTAGCCAGGCATGGTGGCAGGAGCCTGTTGTCCCAGCAACTCAGGAGGCTGAGACAGGAGAATGGCGTGAACCCGGGAGGCAGAGCTTGCAGTGAGCCGAGATCGCGCCATTGCACTCTAGCCTAGACAACAGAGTGAGACTTCCGTCTCAAAAAAAAAAAAAGAACTGCTATATGGCACATTCCATAATACCTTTGTTTATTTATATAGATAGATAGAGTCATACTATATAAATATAAATTCATATATGTATATATGTAATACTGTATAAATAACTGCCCAATTTTTATTGCATGAAGGCACACTCTCAAGAAGGAGTGTACAGGCTGGGTGCGGTGGCTCATGCCTGTAATCCCAGCACTTTGGGAGGTCAAGGAGGGCAGATCACTTGAGGTTAGGAGTTTGAGAGCAGCCTGGCTAACTTGGTGAAACCCCTTCTCTACTGAAAATACAAAAATTAGCTGGGTGTGGTAGCAGGCACCTGTAATCCCAGCTCCTTGGGAGGCTGAGACAGGAGAATCGCTTGAACCTGGGAGATGATGGTTGCAGTGAGCCGAGATTGCGCCACTGCACTCCAGCCTGGCTGACAGAACAAGACTCCATCTCAAAACAAAAAAAAGAGGATACAGTGTATGTAATCTGGAGGTTGACTTCTAAAGCAAACTTGATAATGTCCCATTTGAATTTAGGTGGAAAGGTAGTTTCTTTTTAAATACTAGTTTCCTACAGAAAATTTTACTTGTTTCCTACAGAAAAATACAGGGAAAAAACAATGTGGAAGTTTTCTTGTTCTCTTTTGAAAGATGCCAATGTAAATTCATTTTATACACATTTACCTTTTCTCAAAGATATTAATTTTTTAATACCATGGCTAAAATGGACACTCAGGACCCAGTAGCCACATGGTACACAGTGGCGTTTTTTGAAAGCAAGTGTGGACATGTGCACATCCAAATGCTGAGGTGGCCTGATGTTAATGCTCAAGGTTACCTAGTTAAAACCTTTCGCAGCTTGGGTGGGGGCTTTGCTTTTCCCCTTCAGTCTGTCATATGCATAAGAAGTTCAAAGATCTTTGCTGCAATAAATTTCCACCTTGCTTCCCTCGGGAACATTTACAAGGAAGAGATGGTCTCTGCAGTACAGACTTTCACTGGGCTGATACTTTAAGAAGCCTCAGTATTAGCCATGCAGAGGAATTCCCAAAATAAATGTTTATGCTGTAGCTTCTTTCATGTTTGGTTTTATACTCTTAACTTTGCAAAATCGTGTATCTGTTTTATTTTTTAATGATGTTTTACTAGTCTTATGATGGACTTCCAGGAACAGAATTCCAATTTAAATAGCATTGCACCTATAGGAAATGAGCTTTCAGCTTACAACAGTTCAACTTGTGACTATTCAAGAACTAATTAAGTAGCAAGTCAAACAGGTTGTCAACACCATGTGCATGGATCTTTGATGTTACCTGAGAGTATCAAAGGTGAATATTAAGTTCTTGAATACCAACTTTAAGTGTGTGTTTACACAAGGAAATTATATCCCTTTCTCCTTAGTACATTCAGTATCATATTCCTTTCTCTCTAATACACTTGGTGTAGAATTCTTTCCAGATTCAGTAGAGGCCTTGATGACGATGATGGGCCTTTGATGTTGAAAACTGGACTCTTCATGTTTCCTTGACCCAGAGGAACTAGAAGACAAAAGTGGTCCAAAGGGTTCTCAGCCTTCCTTCTGCCTTTTTGCCCCTCCATGTGCAGTCAGACATGTCTGTGAGTCAGCTACTGGAGGGAGAGGACAGAGATGGGGTTGGTATGGCAGCTATGCAGGCAAGAGTGATTTCTGCTAAAAGGTCTTTCCAGTTGGCCTCTGTGAGTCTGGACAAAGTGAGTCTGCTGTCCTCTGTCTTCAACAGTGTGTGCTCATAATGTTGACTCTTGGTCTCTAGAAGAGCTTGAAAGACTAGGCTATTTTTTAAGAAATTATTTTCCCACATTGCCTCAAAGCTAAATATATTATGTTTTCATTCTCTAAAAACTGATAATCCCAATATATATGATAATTTTGAATTATTAAGCTATTTAGTCTCCGTGCTGGTTAAAATGGGAAACTCCTGTCCCTGTGACAGAAGTTAGTTGGAAGTTAAAATAACTATTATAGTTGCTTCTATTAAGGATATAATTGACGCTATGGGAAATACACTGTTTGGCTTTGGTGCAGAGCCTGAATGATCAGTTTGCCGAAAGACTGATTCACTGAAAACTCTCAGCCAAATACCTTAAATTGAGCTGGGAAAGTTCTTGGGGTGGGTGAGGGAGTAGCAGATACAGATTTAGGAGTCTGTAAAAGTATGAGTCCATAAATCCACAAAAATAGAAAAGACAAGCCATGATTAAGAGAAAGCCCATTCATTTAATATATAAAATGTTGCAGAAACTGCAAATCTGAGAAACAACAACTCTGGCAAAGTAAGAACAAAACCAACTAAAAGTACCAAAACAGTCTCAATAATTTGGTGAATTAGTCATTCAATAGAGTGACCTGGTTTTAGTCCTATCCAAGGGAGGGAGGACTGACCAAAAATAGCACAAAGAAATCTGGTCTTAAAATCCATTACTCTTTTTTCTTCAAATGGTGTTGTACTGGTTCAGTCTTTCAGGAGTGTTAGTACAGTCAGTCCTCTGCATCCATGGATTCAACCAACCACAGGTTGAAAATATTCAGGGGGAAAAAATTCCACAAAGTTCCAAAAAGCTAACCTTGAATTGGTCCCCCACCAAGTATTTCATTGAATCCATACAAATGAGGTGATGTGTGGCATTATAATAGCTATTCTGAGTAACCTAGAGATGATTTAAAGTTTACAGGAGGATATGGTTAGGTTATATGCAAATACTATACCATTTCCTCTCAGGGACTTGAGCATCACAGATTTTCGTATCTGCAAGGAGTCCCTGGACCAATCCCCACCAGATACCAAGGGACAACTATACTAGGATTCTATCACTAATTTTTTCACCCAGTTATGCTCATGGTTAAAAGTGGACTAGAAGAAGGCCAGGTGTGGTGGCTCACACCTGTAATCCCAGCACTTTGGGAGGCTGAGGTAGAAGGACCACCTGAGCCCAGGAGTTTGAGACCAGCCCAGGCAACATAGCGAGACCTCATCTCTACAAAAAATTAAAAATTCAGCCAGCCATGGTGGCATGCGCCTGTAGTCCCAGCTACGGAGGAAGCTGAGGCAGGAGGATTGCCTGAGCTCAGGAGTTCGAGGCTGCAGTGAGCTGTGATTGCACCCTTGCATTCCAGCCTGGGGAAGAGAAGGAGATCCTGTCTCAAAAACTTTTTTTTTTAATTAAAACCTTAATTTCTAAAAATTAATTTCAAAAAAAGTGGCCAGAACCTGGGACTTTCCATATGAGATTTAAATTTAAGCATCAGTATATTACTTGAAAGTAGGGGTAACAAAAACATTTCTAAACAGTCCCCCAAATTAATTTTGACAGGATTATTAACCTATTTCTCTACTCTAACCTGGGTTTTAATAGTTAATGTACTAGAACTTTAATTGCCTGATAAAATGTTCCTTAAAACTCTGTCCATAATACCCTAAGCCTTATTGAGCAGGTTAACCTCAACTTTACAATGATCTTAACCACTAAATCTTCTCCAGTGGTGATTGTTCAGTAAACGTTAAATGGATTATGTACAAAGATGAAGATACCGAGATAAATAAAAGACTTCCCTACAGCCACCATCTGTTTAAGGACCGTCTGCAGGTTTTCTGCTTATTCCACTGTCATCACCTCTCTATTGATTGACCTTGCTTCTTTCTCTCCCTTACTACCTGGGATTCATACATTTTAAATAGAACTAGGTTTTATGTGCCACAACTTCTTTATCATGAACTGGATTCCCTAGAAAGAAAGTTTAACTAAATTGTAAATGCTGAGGTACTTAGCTTTGTTTTCAGGACATGTATTTCAGCTTATTGGAAGTAGATATATTTCACCATCGAAGAAGAGACAGAGATTATAGTCCTGTAATTGTACATATATTTTATTCAGAGGAGCAAAGTCTATTTTTAAAAAGAGCCCTGTGGTCAAAATAGGGCACAGTTAGTAAAGGCCACATAATAAATATTAACTGAAATCCCCTGAAACAGCTCTGATTTTATGAGAAATGTGTTTTTTCTAGCAACCTGTCTCTCAGTTGTTTAACTTCGTTTTTAGAAAGTCTGTCACATTGGTGTATCATAGATGCATGTAACAGGGCCTAGGCTTCTCATACAATAAGATTTTAATAATTTGATCACACTAATTTAGGATTTACAACATTACCACCAAACCAATTAGTTTTTGCATAGTAACTAAAGAAAGCATTTTTCAGGGAATGTAAAGTGTACACACATAAAAGGGGAAAACATTTAAACTATTTTAAGGGAACAAATGGTATTTAAGAACATTCATATAATGTACATGTTTACTAATCACAAGAATATTTCAAGATTTGGTGAAGATTTTCCCTAGCAGTATTTCACTTGGCATTTTGTGTGCACTAGAAAGGGCAAAACATTCGATTATGAATATGTGTCACTGAACCAAACCCCTCCTATCGAATTTGCCTGAATAATTGACATTTTGTGGTTACTGTAGTTTTTGTTCTGTTTTGTTTTTTGATTTTGACAGGGTCTTACTCTGTTACCCAGATTGGAGTGCAGTGGCACTATCTCAGCTCACTGCAACCTCTGCCTCCCAGGTTCAAGTGATCCTCCCACCTCGGCCTCCCAAGTAGCTGGGACTACAGATGTATACCACCAAGCCTGGCTAATTTTTTGTGTTTTTGGTGGAGACAGGTTTTCATCATGTTGCCCAGGCTCCTAAGCTCAAACAGTCCACTCACCTCAGCCTCCCAAACTGCTGGAATTACAGACATGAGCCACTGTGCCCAGCCCTTTTGTTGTACTATAGTATTTTATTAACGTACTAAAATTGAAATTGCCTTGAAAAGTCTGAGGACTCATAGTCATGATGCTACATAGGTGTTTTTTTCCTGAAGAATTAGCTAGAAGCTAATTAACAAAGAAAATGTGGCCTGCCTTCTACCATTTACTCCAGAATAGCTTACAAAGCCCTGTGATCTCCTAGCCATTTCCTTTCCAACCTCATGCCTCCCACCACTCATACCCCTTTTGCCTTGTGCTGTCCTCCAGCCACACAGGATTTCCTGCAGATGCTCCACAGCAGTACAGCCTCTATATTTGCTCTTCCCTCTGCCTGGAATGCCTCCTGCTTACCCCAACCCCTCCAGGACACTGAGCTGTGACTGGCTCTTTTTTAACATCGCCCTCTCCTCCTTCAGGTTGCCTTCTTAGAAAGGCCTTCTCTGACTCCCCTAAAGATAGCATGCCCATGCACACACCCCAGGCAACCACTCTCGCCCATCACCCTGCTTTGAGTTCCCCATAGTGCTTAAAGCGACCCAAGGTGTATTTATTTGTCTCCATTAAGATGCAGGGCTCCGAAAGAGAGGACTCGTGTCTTGTTTTCTGTTATTTCCCCAGGGCCTAGCTCATTAGGCAATCAAGAAATATTTGTTTAATAAATGAGGAAGTCTTTTTACCCTTCAAGGTCTGCTCACATAGCTCCTCTGTAATTTTCCAGGGCAGAATTAATCACTCTGATATATTTATCGCCTGAGTACTTTGTATATATTGCTCTCATGGTGCAATTCACAGAAGAATGACTTGAGCCTAGCAGGTCCGTCTATTTTCTCTTGATTATAAACTGTGACAGTAGGGTGTTCTTATTCGTTATACTTATACTACTACCAGTCCTGACACAAAATAGACACCCTCTTAATTTTTTTAGTTATGTTTCTTCCATTCATTCACCCAACAATATTAATGTGTGGCAGGCACTGATCACAGTGATAAAATATTAATCAGTACTGTGGTTTCTGTCCTCATGAAGCCATAGATTCTTCCTATTCTTTGAATTCAGCCTGATAAATTTACAGGCATTTTCATAATAGAAAAGGGTAGGATGGGTGGTTGGGTAGAAGGTAAGACCCTTTTTAAAAAGAGGGACGATCTGGCTGGGCGTGGTGGCTCACGCTTGTAATCCCAGCACTTTGGGAGGCCGAGACGGGCAGATCATGAGGTCAGGAGATAGATACCATCCTGGCTAACACGGTGAAACCCAATCTCTACTAAAAATACAAAAAATTAGCTGGACGTGGTGGCGGGCGCCTGTAGTCCCAACTACTCGGGAGGCTGAGGCAGGAGAATGGCGTGAACCCAGGAGGTGGAGCTTGCAGTGAGCCGAGACTGCACCACTGCACTCCAGCCTGGGTGAAAGAGCGAGACTCCGTCTCAAAAAAAGAGGGACCAAAAAAGCCTCAATTTCCTTTTTCATATTGCAGCCCCTCTCATGGATGGAAATTGTAATCTGCTTCACTGCCATCTTAGGCCTTCTTACCAAGTTGAGACTAGGCAAAGAATGGAAAAAAGTGTTCTAGACTGAGGGAATACCATCTATAAATTCACTCTTGTAAGAGGGAGCATGGCAAGTGTGAGAGACTGGAAAGTGTCCTGTGGGACCCAGCTTCATGGAGCCAGGGGTATCATGGCATATGATGAGTCTGGAGAGCTAGCTCGGCAGAAGCTGGACCTCAGGATATGCACACCATGCAAAGGAGTTTGGAAGTTATCTAAGAGCAGTGGGAGGCTGTGGAAGGGTTTAGGAAAGGGGACAACAGATCCAATTTATATAATACAAAAGAACCTCCTGGCTGCAATGTGGGCAAAATGGATCCTAGCAAACCACTGAAGAGGCCATCGCAGTAGAGCAAGAAAGGTAGCTTTGGTTTTCTGTAGATGGAGAGAAAAAGGCCAAGTCTAGAAATGCTTGGAATTTAGTACTTAAAATCAACTATGGTGACATGTTAGCTAAATGGAAGAGCGGGGCGGAAAGGAATGGTCAAGATGATTGTTAGTGTTCTCTCCTATTCTGAGGGATGATCATAGCATTCACTGAGACACCTGTCATTGGCATAGGGAGAATCTGATTTAGGAAGGAAAATAGGAGTCTGTTTTTGGTCATGTTGAATTTGAGGTACCTTTGAGACATCAAAGGGGAGATAATAGGTAAGCAGCTGGTTGAAGAGGTCTGAAAGAAAGAAAAAAATTGTGAGGCATAAGGTGTAGGTGATATTTAAGCCTTGGGTGCAGATCATGCAAGCTGAGAGTTTGGAGTAAAAAGAGGAAAGGCCTCAAGATCAAGCCTTGAGAAACCCAGCATCCAGTGGACCAGATAAAAGAAGGTGGCCCCTCAGAGGAGATGGAAGACGCAGCCAGAGATAGGAAGAAAGCTAGGACAGTGTTTTGTCATGGGAGCCAAGAGAAAAGTAATATATAAACAAGGAAGGAGTAGTTTGTCAAACACTGCTAAGGGAGTGGTTCAGAAGAAAGCATTGAAAAATATCACTTGATTTTGTGATTTGTAGTGGAATGAGAGGACAGAAGTCAGATGGAGGGGCAGAATATGAATGGAAGGAAAGGAAATGTGAACATTCATTCTATGCATCTATGGGACAGAAACAAACAGCTAACAAAACAATGGAATAAGCATGCGGTGTACACCATGTGCAGCAGGAACGGGGCAGCCATCAAGCCCTCCCTGGAAGGAGCAGGGGAAGCCAGGGCAGGCTTTACAGAGGAATTGGTGCTTTATTGAGACCCATCATGCATGGAATGAGGGATGAGAATAAATCTGTCAGGGAGGAAAGGGGAGAGGGCGTCCTGAACAAAGGCGGTACATGTGCAAACGCATGAGATGTGGGAGTAGCTGTCTTATTTAGGGATTACAGACTGTTTGATTTGGAGCACAGATTGCCTTTGGAGCCATGACAGGAAATTAATCTTGAAAAGGAAGCAGGGGCCCAATCTTAAAACACTGGGTGTTATAGTGAAGTATTTGTAATTTACCAATGTTTCTCATCTTACCTTTGGAAATATTCTTAATGTCAGAAAACATTAAGTGAGGACTCTTTATAATGCAAACACAAACTTTCCTTTCAAAATTCGTGTTTTAAAAATTTAATGAATTTTACATTCTAGTCCATAATATATTTGCTTGTCTTTTTTATGTGAAAGTATCTTAGGTTATTTTCCCTTGGGTAAAAATGACTCCACGGATATGAACCCCACTGATTCTGTGGCTCTGGGGAGCTCTTTCCCATTACTGTACGTGTCCTCACCCCACATGCCCCCACTCACAAGTCCGGAGAGAACTTAGGGTAGAAATCATCAGTATGTAAGTGGCAGTTGAAGCTTTGGAAGTAGATGAAATTGCTCCAAAATAGAATGCAGAGTGGTGGGAGAAGAGTTGGCCATGCAGCGAGAGATCCTGAACAGCACAAATATTTAAAAGGAGGACAGAAGGAAAACATTGAGAAAATAGTGAGGGATCTGTAGAAGAAGGAAGAGATCCAAGGTGGAGAAAACGGGGAGGAATTTCATCAATATAAGGATGCTTAACAGTGCCCAGTGCTACAGAAATCACTGCATGCAAAATAGTCCCTGAAAGACACAGACGGGATTTGGTGGGTCTTTGATTATTGAAGTTATTGTGACCTTAATGAAGGCAGATTCAGTCGAGGGGGCAAAAGAGATTTAGTTGGACTGAGAAAACGATACCAATTGTGCTTGACCATGCTTTCAAGAAGCTGAGCTTTGAGGGAATAGTAGGAGATACTACTACCTGGAGGAGATTCAGGGTCATGGGGAATGGTTTCCATGAGGTGGGGATAGAAACGTGTTTATATGCTGAGGAAGAGCCAGGGTAGGGGAAGAGATTGAAAATACAAGAGAGTACAGGCCTGCTACCTTATACATAGTAGGAAGTATATTGTAAAAATATTTCTTTAACAAATGACTGTTTACTGTTAAATTCCTCAGTCTCAGTTTCACAGGTGAAATGTATGTTTTATGGGCTCCAAGTTTTGTGTACTTAATCATAGTTGTATTGATTTTTGTGGGGGTATGTTGTTTTTTTAGCCTCAGAATATTCTGTTGACAAGCGAATCTCCATTGGGTGACATTAAGATTGTTGATTTTGGCCTTTCAAGAATATTGAAGAACAGTGAAGAGCTCCGAGAAATTATGGGTACCCCTGAATATGTGGGTAAGTATTCATAAAAGTAGTTTTGCTCTGGGGCCGGGCATCACCTTCATTGGGGGACTTGTCCATGGGGCATGACTCATAGTGGAGCCAGCTATCTGCTATGTTGAAATTCTACCATCAGAGATTTATTCCTTTGGATTACATTTTACAATGGAAAACTTTCAAGAGTAACATACTAAACTGGTGATGTCTTCACTGTCTCTTCACTACAGGACTAAGAGAATTTGAAGGGATTACTTCTAAAATGAATAGGAGAGGATTTTCTTAACAAAGTAGGATATTAGCTTATTTGAGGGTGGGAGGATATTTAGCAAGTAAGGATCTTTAAGGATGTTTTGGTTGGTGACAAACATTGACAAAGGCACTGCCAAGTCTGAGGTTCCATGGAAGTGTGGAGCAGAGAGGGCATCTGGTTGGATCCATGGTTGAGTGTTTCTGGCCGAAAGAAAAAGGAGCTTAAACATTGAAGGTAGCAGCAACGAAGCAGCTGAATGATGATACGTCGTGGGTCTAGGCGTATCACCAAAGAAGTCAACTATGACTTTCTTTGATAGACTGAGGAAAATTGGAGTTTGAAAGATTAATAGTTTGATGTTTTTTTAAAGGTATCTATAGAATAAGGCTGTGAAATTGAGAGGTTGTGACCAGAGATTAGAATATTAATATTTAGGCCAGGTGCAGTGGCTCACACCTGTAATCCCAGCACTCCAGCACTTTGGGAGGCCAAGGTGGGCGGATCAGTTGAGGCCAGGAATCTGAGACCAGCCTGGCCAACATGGCAAAACCCCATCTCTACTGAAAATACAAAAATTAGCCAGGCGTGATGGTGCATACCTGTAGTCCCAGCTACTCGGGAGGCTGAGGCAGGAGGAATGGCGTGAACCTGGGAGGCGGAGCTTGCAGTGAGCCGAGATCGTGCCACTGCACTCCAGCCTGGGCAACAGAGGGAGACTCCGTCTCAAAAAAAAAAAAAAAGGAATATTAATATTTAAAATTTCACTGGTGAAATAGCTCTTTGTAATTATGAGGACTTGGATGTAAGGCTGGAAAGGCAATTTTTTAGACCAGGAAATCAAGAAGCTGTGAAGGTAGGCTGTCTGGGTCATGGACATCAGTGTAGAAGTCACCTAGGCTGCCAGCAGACCTGGGAGAAGGGAGGGTGGCTGTGGCAGGAATGGAGAAGGCTGTGGCCTGAGCCTGAGGGAAGACTCTCTGCCTGAGAGTAGAAGTGTGAAGTGGGCAAATAGGCTAGAAGAGGGGGAATGAAGAGAGCGGGGTCTCCTTTCAGAGAAGAGGGTAAAAGGAGTGAGTAGTTCTTGAAAGACTGAGGATGTTATAAGAAAAGAGCTATCCGGAGCACAGAAAGACTGAGGAGGGGCGATAGGGTTGAAGAAAACAAACCTGTATGGCAATGATCATCCAGAAAATAATTTAGAGATTTTTTAAAAGATCCTTAATTAGGTAATAAAAGATGCCACAGGCACAGAAACAACCTTTAAAATTTTTTATATATTTTAGTGGGCCAGAATACTTAATTTTCAGTATGCTGACTAATATGCATCATGACCACTAAGTAAGTGTTTGGGATGTGACTTAATAGTGTTTCTTTAGGGAAAGCAGCAACCCAAGTGTTTTAGCCAAAATTAATGGGTACCATTGTAAGCTCCAATATACAAGACTGAAGAATGTAGGTCTGTGAGCTGAAAACTCAAAATAGTAATTATTGCCCTGAATGAGGTGGGTTTTTGTTTTGTTTTAATGCTTTCTCTGTTGTTGTTGTTTGAGAGAGTCTCACTCTGTCACCAGGCTGGAGTGCAGTGGCACCATCATAGCTTGCTGCAGCTCCCAACTTGAATTCCTCCTGCCTCAGCCTCCCATGTAGCTGGGACCACAGACACGTGCCAACACAGCGGGCCAGTTTTTGGTTTTTTGTTTTTTTTTGGGTAAAGATGGATCTCACTGTGTTGCCCAGGCTAGTGATTTGTTTTAGAGCTTTCTGTTCCTTAGTAAATTTTAAGTTTTCTATCAAGAGCCTTTCCCCATCTCAAAACATTATAATGGAAATACAAGCTCAATCCAAAAAGAAGAAAACTAAAAATGATTCAGAAGTACATTATACAGAAAAACAAAGGGACTCTCCTCTTTTTCCTTCCCTGAGTCACCTTTTAAAAGGTGAGTTTGTGCTTCCCACAGTCATTTTACGTATGCACAGAAACTGGTGTTGAGTTCTGGCCCTGTGTGACCTTGACCTTTAAATCTCTTTATACCTCAGATTCATCTGTCCATAAAAAGGGGCTAGTGATAGTACCGACCTCATAGGGAATTTATAAGGATTTCATTGGATTTGCTGTACAAAGCCCTTAAACCAGTATTCAGCACATAATAAGTACTCAAAAAAGTAAGCTATTGGTATTTCCTGCACCCCTCCTCCCACAGTCTTGCTATGTGGTCTCTGTTTTACCGTTTCTTCCCCGGTAATTTGGATGCTATGCATTTCATTTTTAATTTCCTAGTCATTTCTTTTGAAACTTGAACATTCACAACCTCTGTTTCTCACTCAACCATTTCAGAAATCAAAATTTAGGAGATTAGCATACCTAGCATTTCCTTTCCAACCTCTTCCTTCCACTCATTTATTCTGTGGGGGTTTGTCACAAATTAGTAGTAGATACATGACCTTGAGTATTTCGTTTTTTCATAGAAATAGAACATTTTCATTCCTTTTTTTAATTGTGATTACCACAGTTTTTTAGTTTTTAATCTGTTTTTCCATGGATTGAGTACTTATTGCTGCCTATTAATAGTTTAGCCTTCTTATTTGTATAGTTTTGGAAAAAAATTATCTTTAGTTAACTGGATTGAGTAGATTTTTTTAAAGGAGCATTTTTATAATGTTTTTCCTGAATCCTTGCATATTTCACAGTGTCTTTCTATTGTGTTTATGTGTGGCAGCAAGTGACTTTATATCAAAGCTTTTTTTTTTCTTTTTTTTTTTTTTTTTTTTGAGACATGGTCTCACTCTATCACCCAGGCTGGATTACACTGGCACTGTCTCGGCTCACTGCAGCCTTTACCTCCCAGGCTCAAGTGATCCTCCCACCTCAGCCTCCCCAGTAGCTGGGTCTACAGGCATGCACCATGACACTCAGCTAGCTTTTGTTTAGTTTTTGTAGAGATAGAGTCTTATTGTGTTGCCCAGGCTGGTCTTGAACTCCTGGTTCCAGCGATCCTCCCGCCTTGGCCTTGCAAAGTGCTGGGCACTCAGCCTCGAAGCATATTATTTTTCTCAATTCTTTTTTTTTTTTTGAGACGGAGTCTCGCTCTGTCGCCCAGGCTGGAGTGCAGTGGCGCGATCTCGG
>NW_012118210.1:423373-444183 GCF_000951035.1 Colobus angolensis palliatus | reverse complement strand
ATCTCCTGACCTCGTGATCCGCCCGTCTCGGCCTCCCAAAGTGCTGGGATTACAGGCTTGAGCCACCGCGCCCGGCCGAGAAAGTTTTAAAAGCCATGATCTGATAGAGACAATGCTTTATTACATAGAAATTGTCAGTTTATATTTGATGTTTTTAAAATATTTAAATATTTGTAAAATACTAGAACTCAACAATGATGGGTAGAAGTGTGAAAAGTAAACAAGTTAATTACAAACATCTAGTTAGGCTTTATATTAATTCATATTAATTCATGGTAACCTTTCATTTTAGCCCAAACATTGAATAGTGTCTTATAGTTTCTAATGCTTAATTTTTTATCTCTAAGAGCAAATTAGGAATTTATTCCACAAAACTAAATGTTTTCTTCTCTTTCTGATACTAGCTCCTGAAATTCTTAGTTATGATCCTATAAGCATGGCAACAGATATGTGGTAAGAGTTATTAATGAAAAATTGATCAAATTAGTTTCAAGAAATGAGTATGGTACTAAATTTTTCTTGCATTTTCTTTCTAATTTAGGAGCATTGGAGTGTTAACATATGTCATGCTTACAGGAATATCACCTTTCTTAGGCAATGATAAACAAGAAACATTTTTAAACATCTCACAGATGAATTTAAGTTATTCTGAGGAAGAATTTGATGTTTTGTCTGAGTCAGCTGTTGACTTCATCAGGACACTTTTAGTTAAGAAACCTGAGTAAGTATTATTTTTATTAGTTTAATATTGATCTTTAAAGTTTTTTATTGACTCTCCTCCAACCAAAAATAGTTCAACACCTAAAACACCAAAATGGGAACACAAAAGTGAGACCCTTGACTTAATAAAACTGTTGAAAGAAAAGGGGGCAAAAATGAAAATATTTTGAGAAAATGTGAACCATACCTCAGTATAACAGGATTTAAATATTAATTAGCAAGACTGTGTTATTGCAAATGTGTCATGGCAGTAAATAGCACTCATAATTCATGGTTAGTAGAAGTTGACAGTGAAATGACAGCTAGTCTCTAGCAGATACTTCCCATCTGTTCTTGGTGTCTCTCAAGAGAGCGTTTCAGACATAACTTACTGAAAATATTTCAACATTTTCACAAAATTTTCAGCATTGTGGGAAATTGCACCCAAATTCCAAGACTAATAGTTTTATTCAGGAATCACGGTAAGATTTTTGCCAACTTGTCATACTTCCCAAAGTATAATACAATAAATACAGTACCTTATGCTCTAATTTTAACTGAAGTTCTAATATGTCTTAACTGTAAAACATGTATCTTTACAGGGATCGAGCCACTGCTGAAGAATGTCTAAAGCACCCCTGGTTGACACAGAGCAGTATTCAAGAGCCTTCTTTCAGGATGGAAAAGGCACTAGAAGAAGCAAATGCCCTCCAAGAAGGTCATTCTGTGCCTGAAATTAATTCAGATACTGACAAATCAGAAACCGAGGAATCCATTGTAACCGAGGAGTTAATTGTGGTTACTTCATATACTCTAGGACAATGCAGACAGTCTGAAAAAGAGAAAATGGAGCAAAAGGCCATTTCCAAACGATTTAAATTTGAGGAACCTTTGCTACAAGAAATTCCAGGAGAATTTATCTATTGAGCAGTATTTCCCTTTAGAACTTTAAGATTTCTACATTGAAAATGTTAATATTATTTATGGACCTCTGGCCAAATGGTACGTATACGGGAAGTGGATAACCAGTATCACTTACACAAACAAAAATAACTTTGTCAAATTTGTGGAGTTAGGTGGAAGTCACATTTTAAAAGTTGCCAACCAGGAGATTTAACAGGTACAGATATCCATTTCAATGTTATTTTTAAGAAGGGAGATGTTGGTACCTTTTAATTCTACACCCTGTTTCTCCAGAATGACAATTTGTGTACAAAGATATTTGTATTCACTTTCTTTAAAAAATCCAAGTAAAAGTGCCAAAACTACATTTCTGTAAATCTCTTGCATTATTCATATGTGTATCTATATCTGCATATTTGCTAATGTGTTTACTAAAATTGCTACTTTTTCACCTTGGATTTGTTTTTGGCCAAATATTAGTTTAAGCAGACATCCAAATTTTCGAGACCTAGAATAACATTCACTAAAGTTTGATACTGTCTTTTTTTAATATTTTCTTACTGCTTTATAGAGACTTGATTTGGTTTCTGTTGTGTTTTTGCCTAAATGCTTGTGACATATCAGTGAAAAACCGTAATTTTTTTTTTCTCTTCAGTGTCACTAGTAAGAGAGGTGGTAATTTTTCACCTCTGAAATTATTCTGGTTTAAGTGTCAGCTCTTCAGCCACTTCCCTCATCACACCACACTCACATGCATCTGCTCTCTCTCACATGCTGTACCCCTGCTGCTTCCTGGCACCTCCCCCCATGCTTCTCATTTAATTTTGGCCAACTGTAGGTATCAGTGTGATCTGATCAACACTCTGGTTACCTTGGTCAGTGAAAAGATGCTACTATATTGCTTTTGTCCCAAAGTGAGTAAAATCCCCTAGAACAGAGAGTGAGAGTGTGTCTTCATGCCGACCACTGGGCCTGTTTCTACTGAGTTTCTTATCAGCCCTCAAGCTCTGCTAGGAAAAGTTATAAAATGCCAAAATATTTAGAAACATTTACTTTGCCCATAAAAAATTTAATTGGATACTCTGTAATTAGGAGGTACTTTGTCCCAAAAAGATGTATAAGAACGTACTAATAGTTTTATTTGATTAGGATTGAACAGTTCAAGTGTATCTAGGCCCCACAGTGACCAGTAAAGTCCAATTAAAAAATGGAAATGTGAAAGTGTATGGCGAATACCTTAAAGTAACTAATCATCCTCACACACAGAAGTCTGAGAGTCCTTATTTATCTTTTATTAGGCTCAGTGCATTAAATATTTGCCTATCACCTGTGTGCTGTGTACCGTGGCCATGCCTTGCTCTGCACTATGAACAACTCAGACCTGTCCCTTCACGGTCTGATTAGGGTGCTGCACAAAGCTTTCTCCCTAACATGGTTTCTCAGCTGTCAAAATCACGAAAATGACAGCACCTAACCACTATTTTAAAGTATGTACAGTAAATACCCAAATGTGTGTAAATGTCATAGACATATACAAAGTCAGTAATCTCGCCCAGTCCTGCTGTGTGAACCTGTCGAAGCACCTGGGAGCGCTCTTTATACCATTAGATGAAATTCATCAGGCAGTTCAGACAACCAGGTTGCACTGTTTTCTCATTAAATTGGCTTGCTTTATATAGTTTCTTGGAATCTAGCATTCCTAAACAAGCTCCAAAAAGCAGAAGAAGAAATTGTGCCACAGTGATAGAGTTTTTAATGAATACCCATGGCCACAGTGTTGAGTCTCAGGTAAGTCTTGGAAGAAGTAAAACACAGTATTAGGCAAATATGTATAAATATCTCTCTGAAAAAATAGGGAGGAGGTGACCAGCAAAAAATACTCACTATTGAATGACACGTTTGTACTTGACGGATCTGTCAGCAGGTTTTAAAATCAGAATCATTTTAAAAATGATTTTAAAATCATTTAAAATGGCTTTTTAAAAACCATTTTATACTCGTAATAAATATATTTAATGTAATTGCTGTATTTGTGAAAAAGGTCTGTTTTCTTTTAGCTGGCCACTTCAGTTTGCTGCGTATCTTTAGCTGCTGTTGTGCCTTAAATACTGAGTCATAGGGTGCTTTTTTAAGAAGCCCTTCAGAATATACTTGTAAAGATAAATTGGCATTTTTTGGTTTATAAGATAAAAACAGGGCATGAAGAACCTTCATAATACTAGGCCAAATAAAATCTATTAATAGCTGCCAGCTAGTTCTACACTTATCTAAAGCTGTTAATGTTCCTTTTTTTCTATCACCAAATTTATAAAGGACTAAACAGTGCTATTGAGTTTACTTGGTTTATAAATCCAGTTTTAACTATAATTCAACGGTATTTTGGTGGGATGAGATGTTTATGAAATATGCAAAATGTATAAGTAGTTTTAATCAACTGGGAAATGATATGTGATCTTGTGTTATGTTGTTTTCACATGAAAACTAGGAGGTAATTGATACCTTTCTCTAGTAGTGGTATAGAGGAAGGACAGATGCTCATTGTTGAATCTCTTCAATTTTTCCAGCTAACCTCAGTTTGGAAGAAAAATGTATTAAAGGGTTATAAAGATCACTTAGAGAATGTGAGACAGAATGTGAATTATAGTCCTCAGTAATGTAATGGGGGTGGTGTGTGGCTCAGTCCATAGAGGCCTATGCATGTTTAGAAGAAATAAATACCAATCCATGGACACCAACATACATGAATATAGACAGGAGAAAGATGACTAGCATTGGCAAACTAATCCTAAATACATTTTAAATTCACACCTCAATTTGAATTGCACTGATAAAAATGAAAAATAGCCATGTACTGTATTTATTGTCCAAGATTGGCCACCTCATCCATTCTATCTGTTGCGGAACTTAAAAAGCTAGATTGAATACCTTAATCTTAACCTCGAGAGCCTTAATCACTACTGTTTTGTTTTGGAGAGAAGGGGATATAATTTACATATCATGAAATGTACAGATCTAAATCCATACAGTCTCATCAGGCTTGACAAATGTATTCACTCCTTTAACCACACTCCTGTTCTGTTGCACTAGTTTTCCTTATCCTCAAACTCATATACTTGGAATCATACAGCAGGCACCATTTGGCTTCTGTAACTCAGCATGATGTCTTTGAGATTCATCTATGTCGAGGTTTATATCAGCAGTTTGTTCTGTTTTTGTTTTTGTTTTTGTTTTGTTGTGTTGTGTTTTGTTTTGAGATGGAGTTTTGCTGCTGTTGCCCAGGCTGGAGTGCAATGGCGGGATCTTGGCTCACTGCAACCTCTGTCTCCCAGGTTCCAGGGATTCTCCTGTCTCAGCTTCCCAAGTAGCTGGGATTACAGGCATGCACTACCACACCTGGATAATTTTTGTATTTTTTTTTAGTAGACATGGGGTTTGACCATGTTGGTCAAGCTGGTCTCAAACTCCTGACCTCAAGTGATCCACTCGCCTCGGCCTCCCAAAGTGTTGGGATTACAGACATGAGCCACCGTGCCCAGCCTGGTTTGTTCCTTTTTATTGTTGTGTCATGCTATTTGAATGCATGAATTTATGTAGCTATCCTTCTGTTCATGGACCCCTGAGCTGTTTCCGTGGGGCTATTATAAATGTGCTATAAATATTCTTGGACAGGAATTTTTATGGACATGTTTTCATTTCTCTTGGATTAAAAAGCTAGGAGTAGAATTGCTAGGTCTTATGGTAGCTGTATATTTAACTTTTTAAGAAACTGCCCAACAGTTTTCTAAAACCATTGTGCTGTTTTCTGTTCCTACCAGCACATTGTATTTTGGTTGTTTTGTACATCCTTGCCGACATTTGGTATTGTCCGCCTGTTTCATTTTAGCCACGCTCCTGGATGTGTGGCGGTATCTCATGGTGGTTTAGTTTGCATTTCCCTGATGACTAACGGACAGTACTTTTCATGTCCTTTTTTTCCTTTTAATTGGATAGGACTCCTTTGTGCATTCTGGACATAAAGGATTGTCAGATTTGTGTGTCACATATATCTTTTCCCATCTATAGCTTGCCTGTTTTCTCAATAGTATCTGTTGATGAGAAGAAGGGTTTAGTTTTGGTGAAATCCAATTTATGGCTTTTTGTTTTATAGTTAATGTTTTCTGTGTGCTCTTTAAGAAGTCTTTGCCTACCCAAGCTCATGAAGATACTGTCTTGTCTTAGGAGTATGATAGTTGTAGCGAATATTCAGGTCTGTGATTCACCTTGAATTAGTATTTTTATATGCCATGAGGTAGGTAGGCATCAAATACCTTTGAACATTCTAGTGAATGTTCAGTGGTTCCTGCACCACTTGTCAAAGATTCTCCTTTCACCGTTAAACTGTTTTGGTGCCCGGTCTAAAATCATGTGATCATATATCTGTGGATCTAGTTTTCTGTTCCATTCTGTTATCTTTTTGTCAAAACTTGGTAAGTCTTGATCTCAGGTAAAACAGACGTTCTAATTTCTTCTTCTGCAAATTGCTTTGTTTATTCTAGGTCCTTTGCATTTCCAAATAAATTTTGTCAATTTCTACCAAACTACTCCCAGAAAAAGCCCTGTGGATTTTTAAGATTCACTGAATCTATAAATCAAGTAGTCATCCAATCCATAAACATGTTTTTCCATTTACTTCATTTTTTTCTCAGCAGTGTTTTACATTTTTCAGTGCAGAGATCCTGTATATCCTTTAACTTTATCCCTGTGTATTTCATGGTTTTTGATGCTGTTGTTTTTTGGATACTCTTCATATTTCAGTTTTTTGTTTGCTTTTAATACCCCAGCTCTCATTTTTAGCTCATCATGCCCAACTAGAACTATGTTATAAATTATTTAAATGAGTCTTTTGAAACTTTTGTTGGTAACAGTGGGAGTAAGTTTGCTGAATTGAAATTTATAGTAACAAAATTGGACGGAATCCCTCCTCTATTTTTTCAAATTAGAGATGCAGTAATGGAACTGCAGAGGGAATATGTGATTGTCCAAGAGCTCACAGCTAGTTATGGGCAGCACAAAAGACAGAATCATTCAGATTTCCTGACTGCTCGTCAAGAACTTTTATCTCAGTGGATACTACCTTTGGCCCCATTTTAATGTCCAAAGTAGTTTTTTTTTTTTTTTTGAGATGGAGTCTCACTCTGTTGCCCAGGCTGGAGTGCAGTGGCCAGATCTCAGCTCACTGCAAGCTCCACCGCCCGGGTTCACACCATTCTCCTGCCTCAGCCTCCCAAGCAGCTGGGACTACAGGCGCCCGCCACCTCGCCCAGCTAGTTTTTTGTATTTTTAGTAGAGACGGGGTTCCACTGTGTTAGCCAGGATGGTCTCGATCTCCTGACCTCGTGATCCACCCGTCTCGGCCTCCCAAAGTGCTGGGATTACAGGCTTGAGCCACCGCGCCCAGCCTCAAGCTTTTTTCTTTGTCTTTAGTTTTCAGAAGTCCTATCATGGATTTCTTTGGGTTTCACTCAGCTTCTTAAATACAGGCATACCTCAGAAATATGCATCGCTTTCAGTTCCAGACCACTGCAATAAACCAAATACCACAAGAAAGCAAGTCACATGAATTTTTTGCCTTTCCAGTGCATATAACATGGCTTATACTGTAGTTTAAGTGAGCAGTAGTGTTATGCCTAAAAGTAATGTACATACATTAATTTAAAAGTACTTTTATTTTTTATTTATTTATTTATTTATTTTGAGACGGAGTCTCGCTCTGTTGCCGGGACTGGAGTGCAGTGGGCGGATCTCAGCTCACTGCAAGCTCCGCCTCCCGGGTTCACACCATTCTCCTGCCTCAGCCTCCGGAGTAGCTGGGACTACAGGTGCCCGCCACCTCGCCCGGCTAGATTTTTGTATTTTTTAGTAGAGACGGGGTTTCACCGTGTTAGCCAGGATGGTCTCGATCTCCTGACCTCGTGATCCGCCCGTCTCGGCCTCCCAAAGTGCTGGGATTACAGGCTTGAGCCACCGCGCCCAGCTTTAAAAGTACTTTTAAATGCAAGAGGAGGATAGGAAAAGATAATAATTTTAAAATACCTTACTGCTGAGAAATGCTAACAACCATTCATTGAGTCATAATCTTTTTGCTGGTGGACGGTCTTGCCTCGATGTTGATGGCTGCTGACTGATCAGGGTGGTGGTTGCTGAAGCCTGCAATGACTGTGGAAATTTCTTAAAATAAGACAACAGTGAAGTTTGCTGCACTGATTAACTCCTTCTTTCATGAAAGATTCCTCTGTAGCATACAATGCTGTTTGATAGCGTTTACCCACAGCAGAACTTTTCAAAATTAGGGGTCAATTCTCTCAAACCCTACCACTGCTAAGTTTATGGAATATTCTAAATCTTTTTGTTGTCATTTCAACAATGTTCACAGCATCTTCACCAGTAGTAGATACCATCTCAAGAAACTACTTTCTTTGCTCGTCCATGAGAAGCAACTTCTCATCCATACAAGTTTGATCCTGAGATTACAGCAATTTAGTCACATCTCCAGGCCCCTCCACTCCTAGTTCTCTTGCTGTTTTCACCCCATCTATAGTTCCTTCCTCCTCTGAAGTCTTGAAACCCTCCAAATCCTCCATGAGGATTAGAATCTATTTCTTCCAAACTCCAAATAATGTTGATATTTTGACCTCCTCCCATGAATTGAATGCTCTTGATGGCATCTAGAATGGTGAATCCTTTCCAGAAGGTTTTCAACTGACTGCCCAGAACCATCAGAGAAATCACAAAATATATTTCTTAAATAGTAAGTCTTGAGAGTCAAAAGTACTCCTTGATCCATGTGCAGCAGAATGGATACTCTGTTAGCAGGCATGAAACAACATTCATCTCCTTGTACATCTTTATCAGAGCTCTTGGGTGACCAGGTGCATTGTTAATGAGTAGCAATATTTTGGTTTTTTGGGTTTGTTTTTTGAGACAGGGTTTCACCATGTTGCCCAGGCTGATCTGGAACTCCTGACATCAAGCAGTCCACCTGCCCCAGCTTCCCAAAGTGCTGGGATTACAGGCATGAGCCACTGCACCCGGCCATATTTTGAAAGAAATCTATTTTTTCTGAGCACTGAGTCTCAACAGTGGGCTTATTTAGTAGACCATGCTGTAAACAGACCAGCTGTCATCCAGGCTTTGTTGTTGCATTTATACAGCATATCTTAAGGGCCCTAGGATTTTCAGAATAGTCAGTGAGCATTGGCTTTAACTGAAAGTCACAGCTGCACTAGCCCCTGACAAGAGTCAGCTTGTCCTTTGAAGCCAGGAATTGAGTTTTTCTAACTATGAAAGTCCTAGATGGCATCTTTTCCCAATAAAATGCTGTTTCATCTACACTTAAAATCTATTGTTTAGTTTATCCACTTGCATCGATGATCCGAGCTAGATCTTGTGGGTAACTTCTGCAGCTTCTCCATCAGCACTTGCTGTAGCACTTTGTACTTTTATGGAAATGGCTTCTTTACTTAAACCTCAATAATATTGCTAGCTTCAAATTTTCTCCTGCAGCTTTCTGACCTCTCACATTTAGTGAGAGGCCATTGTAGGGTTATTAATTGGCCTAATTTCAATACTGTTGTGTCTCAGGGAATAGGGAGGCCTGAAAAGTGGGAGAAAGATGAGGGAATGGCCAATCAGTGGAGCAGTCAGAACACACACATTTATCAATTAAGTTCACCGTCTTAGGTGGGTGAGGTTCATGGTGCTCAAAACAATTACAATAGTAACATCAAAGATCACTGGTCACAGCTCTCCGTAACAATAATTTAAAAGTCTGAAGTATTGTGAGAATTACCAAATGTGACACAGATGCAAAGTGAGCACAAGCTGCTGGAAAAGTGGCACCAAAAGACCTGCTCGACAGTTGCCACAAACCCACGATTTGTAAAAGACACAGCATCTGCAAAGTGTAATCAAGTAAAACACAATAAAACTAGGTATATATGCCTATAAAAGGTTCATTTGTTTTTGACAAATTTGTAAACTCTCAGCCATTATTTTTTTCAAATACTTTTTCAGCCCCACCCTCCTTCTCCTCTTTCTTAGACCCATGATTCAAATGTTAGGTCTTTAGCTAGAGGCCCACAGGTACCAATTGCAGTCTGTTTTCTCTGCTCAGATTTTTATTTCATCTTAAAATTCAGTGATTCTTTTCTCTGTACTCCTCATTCTGCTGTTTCACCCATCCAGTGAGATTTTTATTTCATTTAATCTTTTCTCAGTTCTAAAATTTCCATTTGATTTGCCGTCTTCTAAGACTTCCTATTTTTTCATTTATTCCAAGCATGTTCATAATTGCTCACCAAACTTTTAAATGATGGCTGCTTCAAAATCCTTGTCAGATAATTCTAAGAATCTGTGTCATCTTGGTGTTTGTATCTGTTAACTCTTCTCATTCAGGCTGACATTTGCCTGGTTCTTGGCACAAGAGCATGGCTTTCTGTTCTATTCTGCCCATTTGGGTTTGAGACCCTGGACTTTGTTTGAATGTTTTAGTAGGTCTCCTCTGACACCACCCCTGTGGGTGAAGGGGGCATGTGGTGGGTTTGACAGTTCAGGCTCACCACTGAGCCCCGTCTGAATACAGGCAGGGGGGAGGAGTGGCTCCGTGCAGCTTCCCACTAGAACACGGGGGCCCCACTGATACCATGGGAGTGGGAGGAGTTGTTCCTCCTGGGTCAGGGTCAAAGTCTAGGCTCCCAACATGACCTCCACTGACACTAAGGGGGTGGGCCTTATTATCATCCTGCAGGGATAGAAGTCCCAAGCTCCCTACTGGGCTAGCTCTGACACCGCTCCAGCAGGGGTTGGGGAGGCCTCATTGCCACAGGCAAAGGAGAAGGTCTAGGCTCCCCACTTGGCCTTTGCTGATGAGGCAGTAGGGTTGGGGCCATAGGCTTTTCCATGGTGTTTGGATAGAGTAGGGAAGTTACTGAGACTTCTCCATCTTTCTAGGTTGCCCTGTCCTGATCCTTGGGCTAGAGACACCAGGCTTTGCTTAGCCATTGGCTCCTATTGGTGTTTTGGGGTGCTGGCTTCTCCAGCGCCTCATATTTGCCCAATATGAGGCAAAAGAAAACCCAGGGAAGTCAATGCTGTGCTATTCCTTGTGTACTGAAGTTCCTTTCCATTCGGTCTTCTCAGCTTTCACAATAGTTTGATGTTTGTTTTATGCAAGTCCAGGCTGCACTTAGTGGAGGAATAGGGAGAAGTGCGTCTACTCTTTGTCTCTTCTACTTTGTTTTGAATAGTGAATTTTCTAAAAATGTGGTCCTAGAAAGTAGCTTAGTTTGCAAATTATGAACATAACTGTTATATAATTTTATAACTACTACTGACTCAGTCAAACCACCGAGGACATGTTCTACAATCAATGGTTTGTGTGTGTCTCCAATTGAATGCTAAGTCCTCGATCTAAGCCATGTCTTAGGTTAAAATAATTCCAGGATTTCCTGATATTGAACCACCTTTGCATTCCTGGAATAAACCTCTCTCAGTCACTGTTAACAGTAGGGTGTACTAGGTTAAGTTGGGGTAACAAATAGCCCCCCATCTTAGGGGCTTGTAAGGGTTTCTGTGTCTCTTATGCTTCATGTCCTGCTGTGGCTCAGCTGTCCCAGCCCCCAAGCCCTTGAAGTAGCCACCGTCCGGACTATTACCCATCGTAGGGACGAAGGCAGAGTGGACAGTGTGAACCAAGGGCAGGCACTGAAAGCTTTCACTCAGAAGTCCTGCATGCCGCTTCCACTCACCAGCCACAGCCACACCGAGGTTCAGCGAGGCAGGGTGTATAATCCTCCCACAGGAAAGAACACTGAGCGGGAGAAGCACCAACCCATTTCGTGAACAATAATACAATATACCACTACATATCATTGATTCAGTTCACTAATATTTTATTTTGAATATTTGCATCAACCTTCATAAGGGAGACAGGTCTATAGTTTCTCATTTCATAAAAATAATTTGGAAGTGAAAAATTACTTTGTCATTAAGACTGCAAGGTGACTGATGTGGTAGCTCAAGTTAAAAGGTGTTATAGGTGTATAGTAGGGGGTCTAATTTCTGCCTTGACAGCTTATTATGTGATAATAAAAGGTTAATACATCTCATGTGATCTGATAAATCAATTAAAACGTTTCCTTAAAAAAAATTCCTTTTGGAAATTTCCTCTAAGGGGAAAAAAATTTGGAAGATAATTTAGGAAGGAAAAGTACTCTCTCCTGCAAAGTCAGGTTTCACTTCTGCACTCAACCCGTGTCTTACAGGCATGTTTTTAATATTTTCATTTCCTACTTTTCTGCCCTGGATTATAAAGTGGGTGCAGTTTTTCTGTACACATTCCTGACAGTGCTTTCAACTGAGCAACTCCGCCAAAAAGCATGCCTGACCCAGGAGGGCATTACTAAGGAGGCAAGAATCTTCTAGTGGGTGGAGACAAGGTTTTCCTATCACCCTCTCACCTCCTTCTTGACCGCTCCCGTCACTGAGCCTCCTGTGTAAACAGCATCTTTTGTCCAAGCATCCCAATGAGCAGTATAAACATTGTCTCACCTGTAAGGCAAGTGATTGGTAAATATTTATTCATATTTTTCAGATGGACAAACTGAAAATGCCAGAGAGTCAAGTGGCCTAAAGCCACTTCCAAAGCTCCTTGCTTTGGGAAAATCCTTCACAACTGCTGCTGCTTGAGCATTTCCCTGGCCTTCCTGGTGGCCAGAGGACAGAAGGAACTAAGTTCTGGCGGTTTGGTGTATGTGTAATTTCAGTTTCATTGTTGCTGTATACAAACTTTACCAAAACTCAGAGTAATAAAACCTTATCAGGTATTATCAAGTCCTTGGGTTGGTGAATAGGGGATGTTTACAGGCAAGAGGAGGCTAATTCTAGGAAAACTGAGACGAAGATGGTAAAATCTGTGACTTACCTGAAAGTCACACAGGTCTTGTCAGTACACATTCAGCACAGTCTCTGAAACCTCGTTAGCAGTAGAATCACGTGCTTACCCCCAAATCTTTGATGGCCACAAATTGTATGCAAAATGTCAACACTGGCAGTCACACACTGTGGCCAACCTACCTTTCCAGGCCTCTCTTTTACTTTACCTACGCTCATCTCCATGCTGTCCAAACCGGGCTTCTTATTTCTGGGGCACAACCGCCCTCTGCCCGCTCTGGGGCCTCTCTCCATGCTGTGCTTTCCACTCGCAGGGTGCTCTCCATCATGTCTGCTTATCAAAATCTTGGACTTCAAGGCCCACAGGGACACTGCTGCCTCCGGACAGCCACTTAGATTCCTCCTAAACTGGTATCTCTCTTTTCTACATCATTTTTAGCACCAGAGCGTGAAATTCTTTTGGCACAGTATTATAATACTCTCCACAGCCCCTGCCCATCCACCCAGCACACTAGCTGGTAAGGAACTTGCGGGTAGAGGCCCTGCAGCCTCTTCTATAGTAAAGCACATAGGCGTCACGCTACCATTTGTTGGCTGTGATCCCTCTCCTGCAACGTCTAGAGTTTGTATAATTCTAGGAAACCCCTTTCTCTGGTCTCCGGGCTATCCTGTCTCTTTATGGGATGCACTGGGGGCCCTTCCTCAAAAAGTCACCTTTTCCTCTGATGCATTATCCAAGACATCATTAAGGTAGTTAGTGGAGTCAGTGGCTGAGTCACAGTGATTAATGGATCTACAGGAAACAGTGGGCTGCAAGTGCACATCATTGCTATCCTCAAAGAACAGGAAAGACAGTGTCTACTGCAGTGATCAAGTTCCAGCCTGCTCAGAATCACCCATGAAGCCATTAAGTGCACAGGAAATAAATGTGAAGAGAAAAAATACCCAAGATAGTGGCTTTCAAATAGAAATCAAGGAGCTATTCACTACATAATACTATTTCCTATCAGGTGGATTAGAAAAGCCTCTTCATTAATTCAAACTCTACACTTATTTTTACTTCAGAACAGATGGCCAACCTAAGTAAGCCCTGGTTTTCTACAATCTGGCCATAGCAAAGAAACAAAAAAAATTCAAACACTAAAATGAAGTAGAAGTTGTCAGAGAATAGACAGATAGGAAGCAATACATAAATTCACAACATACACACAATAGGACAGTGTGTAACTTAAAGAGCAAAAGCACAGAACTGTTCAGTGCTCTGTCATTTATTTTAAAAGGCTGTAGAGATTGGAATATTTATCTAAACACACTGACAAAAGCACTCTCAGGGGGAGACTTTTCACTGTGTAATCTACTCAAAGAACACACAAACATGTTCTTAAAGAAACAACTCCAGAATAGAGATAACTTGTGACAACTGAAGACCTCATATTCTACTAGCATGTTTAAGCTCATTTTTTTCTTTTTTTCTGAGCAGCTTCTCTTCACTGAATATTAAGAATGTAGGAAGAGAGCTCATGGCTGTCCTTCATTGTAGACAACTACAATGGCATTAAGCCTGCTAATGCTAAGAGGGTTAAACTGACCTTTTCAAAGCACAGATACCAGATTTCTGTTTTTGTAGGCTCTGGTGCCCAGAAGGAAGTTCTTTTGCTTTATAATATGTTTCCTTATAAGACTAATAAAACCTAAGGATATGATTATCTAACATGCAGTTAAGTTGTTTGGAAAGCAGATAGGTAAGAACCTGTTAGCTTTTTCCTTTCCTTCCCTTTCCCTTCTTTTTCTTTCCTTTTTTTTTTCTCTCCTGAGATGGAGTTTTGCTCTTGTTGCCCAGGCTGGAGTGCAATGGTTGAAATCTTGGCTCACTGCAGACTCTGCCTCCTGGATTCAAGCAATTCTCCTGCCTCAGCCTCCCAAGTAGCTGGGATTACAGGCACCTGCCACCACACTCAGCTAATTTTTTTGTATTTCCAGTAGAGATGAGATTTCACCATGTTGGCCAGGCCTCCTGACCTCAGGTGATCCTCCTGCCTCGGCCTCCCAAAGTGCTGGGATTA
Source organism: Colobus angolensis palliatus (assembly GCF_000951035.1). NCBI lineage: Eukaryota > Metazoa > Chordata > Mammalia > Primates > Cercopithecidae > Colobus > Colobus angolensis. The sequence continues at coordinate 429,589 of NW_012118210.1, read as the reverse complement.
CAGGCATGAGCCACCACGCCCAGCCAGATGCTGTTACCTTCAAACTAACTTTCCTAAGTTAACTTTATGTGTGTATGTACACACATAAATTTTCTAAGCTTTCAAAATGTTTGGAATAAAAATTATTTTCCAAATCTTCAACTGGGCAGATGGTTGGTATCTGAAATAGAAATAAATGCAAACAAAATATTCCAAAGTGATGGAGAATGTCCACAATCAACTTAACAACATGAATTCAAGGTAGAGTGAAAAACCAAAGTGGTCTTCCTCATCATTCTCATGTCAATAATTTAGAAAAAATCCCTTCAGTACTACTGAGCTTCAGGCTTTGTAATGAGGACTGAAAAATTCCAGGGGAAAGGAAGAGGAAGAGAAAGGAAAGAAATGAGAACTAGCAAAGATCAACAAACATTTTATTAATTCTGATTCCTTTTATCTTTTGCTTTTTTATACAAAGCACTTTCAAATCAATTATCTTAAATTTATAATAGGAGTTTCTTTCGGATTCAGTTTAAAAATGACAAATAGCATTCGTTGTGCCCAAGTTGGAATTATACCAAAATTACCATGTGCTGGCACATACAGTCATCCCACTGGTGGCTGGAAAACTGGGTTGCAGGAGTGTCTGCCACTCAGATGGGCCACCACCCTAGTGGGCATATGGTAGAGATGAGGATGGACTAGAAGCACGCTGAGTCTGCTGGGTCTTCTCTACTGCTTTTTTACTTCATCACCGTTTTCCCCACTGAGCTTGAACACAGGAATCTGCTGACCATCCTTGAGCTCTAAAAAGACCTCATCAAGGTGCCACCTGAGAGAAACCAAAAGTACAGTATCTCTAATCTATGAACACTGAGGCAACAGCCATGGTCAAAAAAAGGGGCGCACAAAGCAGTTGTTTTGAATAATGCCTTAAATCTTTTTAAACATTTTGTGTGAGTGCTGTGTCAACACAATTCGTAACATTCTACCATGGGCTCTCATTATTTAAACAGCTTCGACTTCAAGGCAGGCTTAACAATGACAGGCGAATGAAAGGGACATCAGGAAGGAGAAGGAGCAGTTTATTTCTCATTTCCTAATTCACACTGACCTTCAGTTCCTGGCATGGAATCCAGCCAGCTCGTGCACTAATCCCAGGCTCAGAGGTCAGTGAGCCCAGGGTGAGCTAGGTGGGCCCGCCCTCCTGCTCCTTTTGTCTTTGGGAATTAAAACACAGCCTGGCTAAACAGCAAACATCTATGAGAGAGGCTTCCCGTGGGGGAAGTGAGTGGATGTAGCTACTGGCAACCAGACAAGCAAAGCCAATTAAGGGGTGGAGAGCTTATGCAAAGAATGTGATGAATAAATTCTGGAACAAGAATCCATGCCCTTTATTCATTTGTAACAATCGAGGCAGTGAAGTGAGAAGCTGTAACATAGCATCAAATTATGACAGACCTAGATCACTATAACTGGAAAGTTTTACGAATTCAACGGCATAAGGAGAGGGCAATTCAGTAGACTGTATGGATAAACTGGACTCAGCTAAGAGCCACAGTACTGGCTTGCTGCCCAGGCCACGAAGCTTTCAGCTTCAAGCTTGAAAAACAGTTCTTCCTATGCCCACAGCAATTTACCAACAAATGAAAACACACTCAGGGTTGCTTCCGTCAGGAAGTCCTCCTCCCACCCCCTGGACTGCCGTCACCTTCCCAGGATACCTCTGAAAGGGGCCACCTCTGGAGGAGCGGACGTAGAGAAGGCCCTCTGACTTGGATCCAGAGACAGGAATCTTCAACTGTGGTGTAAAATGACAGAAAGGAGAGATGTAATTGGATACATTATTGTCATTTCAGAAGATGATGACAAAATGATGCTTTCTAGAGCTAAGCCTATAAAACCCAGTGATTCTCCACAGAAGTGAGCTGTTTTCTAACAGCCCAGCTGGAGAATCCACTTGATTTTCCAAATGTCCTGCCCCTCTTTGGTTGGCTGGTAAGGTCAATGGCAGTCTTTGCATTTGACACGGAGGCCTCCTATGATCCTACTTCCAATGATCGCTCAAAAGTCCACTGTTAAAAAGGAGCAAACTCCTGACACACGCAGCAACATGGATGAGTATCAAAAACACGCCAAGTCAAAGGGCTTTACACAGGAGGAGTATATAACTATTTATGTTAAATTCTAGAACAGGCTAAACTATGCTGGAAACCTGTTATTTTGATGGATTACAAAGTAATTTTCAAACATCATTAAAAGAAAAAAGAAAAGTGACTGCCTCTGGCAGAGCTGGAAGATGTGAGAAGGGACCCACTGGGTAGGGCACGAGGGAATTCAGGTGCTGGGAGCAATCTACATCTAGATAACAGCTTGAGTGACACGACTGGGTGTATTTGTTAAAACTCATCAGAGATAGGACACTTGGATTTGTGCCTTTCACAGAATGTAAATTTTACCTCAAAAAAAAAAAAAGGAAAAAAACTAGGAACCATAACAAATATTAAACTCTACTTAATGATGTACGTGCTTACGTGTATAATGTTTGAAAATTACTTTGTAATCCATCTAAATAACACTATAGACTCACGGAAACAGAGCAAAATGCTAACTGTAGAATCCAGGTACCAGCTATAGGTGCTCACAGTATAAATTCTTTTATCTTTTTTGTATGTTTGAAATTTTTCATAATAAAATAGCAAAAGAAATTCACTGTTTTAAAGAGGAACCTATTGCCAGCAAATTGGTACATATTTTGACCTGGACCCTAAAGAACAAGCTTTAAGGAAAATATAATACATGAAGGCTTGTCTGGGAAAGACAACACCGAGGCCTGGGTTTCTCCTTCATCCCCAGCACCACAGGCTGGGTTCGCACCACAGGGTGCTGCCAGGTGCTGCCATGCCCATGCCCGGGGAGTCGGCCTGAGAGCCCCTAAGCAGTTGTTTGATTACACTCCAATTTAGAAAAAAAAAAATAGTGAATGCAATGCTTTTAGTTTCTCACGAAAACCAAAGAAGCTATGAGCCACAATAAGGAAGCCCATCATGAGACAGGCACCTCCCAGAGTGCCTTCCCGTGTCCTCGGTAATGGCCAAAGACACCTTCCGGAGCGGGGGCGGGGTGGGGGTGGGGGCGGGGAGTATCCCACCCATTCCAAATTGCCACCAAGAGAAGAAACTACTGAGGTGCATATCTGTGCTTTCCAAAACTCTTTCTTTCCTTTAAACACACCTGAAGGAAGGCACAGGATTTGGAACATGGCTCCATAACTCAGGTGAATAGGCAGTCAACTAGTCACACTTTAAGAACAAATCTTTAGCCGGGCATGGTGGCTTCCGCCTGTAATCCTAGCACTTTAGGAGGCCAAGGCAGGTGGATCACTTGAGGCCAGGAGTTCCAGATCAGCCTGGGCAATATGGCAAAACCCCATCTCTACTAGAAATACAAATAATTAGCCAGGCATGGTGGTGCGCACCTACAGTCCCAGCTACTCAGGAGGCTGAGGCAGGAGAATCACTTGAACCTGGGAGGTGGAGGCTGCAGTGTGTCGAGATCACACCACTGTACTCCAGCCTGGGTAAGAGAGCAAGGTTCCATCTCAAGGAAAAAAAAAAAAAGAACAAATCTTCAGGGTCCCACTGTTTGAGTCGAGCTACAGCTTTTCTCTGGAGATTACAGAATTAAGCAACAGAGTATACACTGAGCATCTCTGGATGCTTTAAGAAAAAAAAAAAAAAGGAAGGAGAAAAAAATGGGCAGAAGCAAGAAGGATTCTGAAGAACAGCAAACTCTGAGGGGCCAATGTCTGAACTGTGCGTAGCTGTGCTTCCATGTGTAGATATGACACTTTATGCGTTGGTTCCTTCACCAGCCAGACCTTGCCAAAGCAGGAGTTCTGGCAAAGCAAACGTTGGTCACTGGTGACTATCTCACACACACTCTGGAAAAAATCCCAATATACGACAATTACTTCATGAACAACTGAAACATCTCACCTCTGGAAAAACTGTAAGAAGTGCAAATAAAGGAATTTGGGATAAGAGGGCATATGCTGTATACAAGCATCCTTACAAACAGCTGATTATAAAGAAAGTAAGGACCCTGACAGAATGTCAAAAATAGTCCACAAATTGGAAGGCATGTGCTGAGGCTCCGGGTGGCTGTGAAGCAGCAGACTCTGAACTCCCGTCACTGCGGAGTCACAGCATTTGGCAGCAGTAGAAGCCAGAACCTAGCACCACAGCCAACATAGTCACAGCATGGCCAAGGTCCCAGGGATGTGGGGAAGCCCAGGAAGGTGCCCTCTCAGCACCACTGGGGCTAAAGTGAAAGCTGGACAGAACAAAGCTCCCACCAAAACCACTATGGCCTCCCCCTACTCTCACTGGGGTTCCTGGAGCACCAGATCATGGATGCTGCATCAACCAGCCCCAGCACACACTTCCTTTGGCACACACTTCCTCAGCGCTACAGCTGGGCTCTGTGCTCTGTGCCAACAGAAATGCAACAGCCAGACCGACCTGCTGGCTTTTCCAGGTTCTCAGGATTGCTAGGGTCTAGCCAAGTGACCAAAGACAAGGAAGCACAGACGGGCTCCGCCACACCATGGGAGCAATACAATGTGCCATTGCCTGGCACAGAGTGAGCACTCCACACATGCCAGCCCTTCCCTGTGCTCCTCCTCCGTGTCCTCTCCCACGCAGTGTCACTGCCGTCCTTCCACTCACATCCATGCTGAACACTGGAGCATCACCTCCGACCCACCCACTCCTGATACATGACTGTTACCAAGTTCTGTCACCTGGATGCCAGGATGCCTTCACATCCATCTTTTGCTTCTCCAGGCCACACCTCTGGTTCATGCTCTCACCACTGCACACCAGTGTGGCTGCGTCTCTCTCCTAAAGGTGGCTCACTGTAGCCAGTCCCTGGACATCGCCAATCTACACAAACACACTTTCTTTTAAAACCGAGTATTTTAATCAGAATACCGGAGCATGAATTGCTTTTGCAGTTGGAAAAATGTCTCATTAGAGCTAGGTCCATTAAGAACATACTAAAAATAACAAAAAATAATGTAGGTCAGATCACCTCACTCTTACCCTTCCAATACTTTACGGGCTTCTGCTGCTAGAGTCAAGCACACACCTTCCAAGATGACACTGTGGCCCCCTGGTGGCCGCGGCCTCTCCTACCCGCCCACACCCACCTCGCCCACCTGTGCCTCCACTGCCGTATCACACTGACAGGGGAAACAGTGACGACCTTCCCAGTCATGCTGCTCCTCAGCCTGGTGTTCCTCTCCGCCGTTCAAAGTCCTCACAGCCATCTCCCAGGCCTCCAGCCACTCCCCCTAGGCCTGCATAACAGTGACAGGGCTTGCCTCACCCTGTCTTACTCAGGAATTTTCAACTATAAAACCCCAAAAGCCTTCTGCACCTCTATTCCCCACACAGCTTAGAATCATTCCTCAAACTAGAGTATATACTCAAAATATGTTTGTTTGGGTTTTTTTGTTTTTTTCTTTTTTTGAAACAGAGTCTCGCTCTGTCGCCTGGGCTGGAGTGCAGTGGCCGGATCTCCACTCACTGCAAGCTCCGCCTCCCAGGTTTACACCATTCTCCTGCCTCAGCCTCTGGAGTAGCTGGGACTACAGGCGCCCGCCACCTCGCCCGGCTAGTTTTTTTGTATTTTTTAGTAAAGACAGGGTGTCACTGTGTTAGCCAGGATGGTCTCGATCTCCTGACCTCGTGATCCGCCCGTCTCGGCCTCCCAAAGTGCTGGGATTACAGGCTTGAGCCACCGTGCCCAGCCAATGTTTGTTAAACAGAAGAACAAATGCATTTTACATGCAAGTGAGTGTGATCAAGTACAAAAAGATAAGTTACAGCTAAAAAAATGGGTTGGTATTCTGTGGAAGCAATGTAAATAAATACACTTTAAAAATCAAAGTTTAAAGAGTTGGTTACATTTGAATGAGCACTGACTGGATACAGATGCTTTCTCTTTTTTTTATTTTAGACACAGTTTCACTCTGTCACCCAAGGTAGAGTGCAGTGACACGATCATAGCTCACTGCAGCCTCCAACTCCTGAGTTCAAGTGATCCTCCTGCTTCAGCCTCCTGGGTAGCTGGGATTATAGGTGTGCACTATCACACCTGGCTAAATTTGATAGATAGATAGATAGATAGATAGATAGATAGATAGATAGATAGACAGACAGACAGACTGGC
>NW_012118210.1:405276-423298 GCF_000951035.1 Colobus angolensis palliatus | reverse complement strand
TGATTGATTGATAGACAGACAGACAGATAGGCAGGCAGAGAGATAGAGACAGGGTCTTGCTGTGTTGCCCAGGCTGGTCTCAAACTCCAGGGCTCAAGCTATCCTCTTACCTCAGCCTCCCAGAGTGCTGAGAGCTATCAAAGCCAACATGGTAGCAAACCGCCACTGGTCATTTCTCTACTACCTTCAATTCAAGATGGTGACTTCAGCATACCCACTGCATTCCCTGCCACATCAATTCCCCAGAATGGAAGAAAAGTATATAGAAATATATCTATAATATAAAATATATTTTATATAAACATTAAAATCCATAATAAAAAAACTTTTTTTTAGAGGTGCTAAACCTAGCTTTACTTAGTGGATTTTCCCATCCCAAATCCGTAACTCCATGACTTTCCAGGAGACAGTAGACTCTCCTCTCCTTCAGCAGGCACCAGCCTGCAGTTCACAGGGAAAGCACGCTACCTTGGCATCAGCAATGTCCACGAAGTTTTCCCTGTCGGTGAGCTTGAGATAATGGATGTTGAGAGGAGGGCCCAGAGCTTCCTGTGCCTCGGGATGGCTCTGCAGCTGCTCCATTGCCAACTTGTAATATAAACCCCTGGAATGAAGCTCTAAGGACGAAAGACACACTTATTTTCCTTATTGAACTTGGTCAGGTAGAATCTACTACAAAGAAAATCAAATAATACAATTGACATACAGGGCAGAAACAGAAACATGAAATTTGTGGATGGACGAATAATTAGGACCATCTACTCTAAACTGTCCATTTTACAGACTCAAAAACCAAAGCACAGGCAGGCAGTGTTTTGCAGGGATGTGCAGATGACCTTGGGCCTTGACCTCATGCAGACCCTTTCTGCTTCACCTCATTTCTACCCTCACTCATTGCCTTATTTCTACACCTAAGGGGTTTGATCAGCTCTTCCCTAAGTTTCCTCTCAAGTCTCTAAGTTTCCTCTAAAGTCCTATGATTCCATGACTTGTTCAAAGTGACACAGCTGGTCCATGGCAAAGCCGAGGCCAGAAGCCATGACACCTGATCTAAACATTGCCTGTTCCACTAACATGAGATGTAAAATAGGCCACAACATTAACAAAACCCTCAGGCCAAGAAACAGGATATGAGAATGTTCACTCATTGAGATTTAAGCCAACATTTCAAGTCAAACTGCTCTCAGTCTCAGGAATCATTCTGAGACCACAGGCTACCTGGGAACTCTGGGCAGCACCTCCCAGAAGCTGTAAGTTCTAATAATCAGCTGCCCGAAGGAGGGAGCACAGGCAGGCTTCCCAAGCAGGCTGTTCAGTTTGGCCACAGAAAGTGCTTCCCTTCTGAAGGTCCCATCACACTAATGAAGGGAAAGGTGACCTGACCCTGGAGAGGCCAAGGGAATCCCCCTCCTGGGCTGCTTCCAGGAACAGGGATACAGGGAATACCACAGGAATGAACACGGTGCCAGCCATGATAGGAAAAGAAGGGACAGAAGCAGAGTCCAGACAGGTAACCTTTATTGAGTGATTTCTATGGCCAGGCACTGTTCTCAGTACTTCACACATCTCACAATGTTCAATAGCTCTCGTGTTGTGAGATTCAATTCTCACCTCATGCACAGGCACTAATATTACCACACATCACACCAATAAGGTAACTAACGCCCAGAAAGGTGACGGACTCCCCCATAAGGCCACATAGCTGGTCAAGAGCTGGAGCCAAGATTCAACCATTCAACCCAGGCAGTCGGCTGCAGTGCCCAGGTCTCACCGACTTAGCAGCCTCCTAAGGGAGAAAGGCTGCCACACCAGAAGGCTGAACCCTGACCCAAAAATGCACCCATTCCTCTCATGTCCTGCCCCTGTCCTTTGGCAGAGGGAAGAGGAGGCCAAATTATTCAGTCTAAATCATTCCTGGGAATGCTCATCTCAAGCCCCCTCCAGACTCAGCAACTCCACCAACTCTGCAGGAAGGTGCAGAGAGGCTGCAGAGGACACTGGAGCCTGTTTGCTTGTCTGCTGGTGACACTCACATCCTGGGAAGAAGTGAAAATGTTGCAGAATGGATGAGGAGCCAAGCTGCGTGAGGATAAAGGAGCCTTAAAAAAGTCAGTCTGGAAAAAACTGCTGCCGCTTTGCCACCAGTAGCATTAAAATGACCTTAAATGTCCTGGCTGCTGACAGTAACTGTGGCCTGTCTTTACAAATTCAAATTTGAGTGCAGTGGGGCTGGAAGCTGCATGTGTCGGGATTTTGCCATCGTGGTCTCTGCTTTTATTTTCTGCCCCTGTCAGAGTCCCTTGCTTGTGGTCCCTCCTCCATTAAATCAACAGCAGAGAATGAAAGTGCAACAAAGGCTGACAACACTGGACGCATACTCACAGCTTTCCCCACCTGTGAACCATCTGGTATTCCCCTTCCCTCTGTCCTTTCTTTATATAATCTCAGAATCTTGATGGAGCCACTGTGTGTGCACTGGACTGAAAGCCCACCGTGCTTTGCTAGGCTTCTTATGCAAATGAGTCCTGGTCCTTTCATTTGTACTCGTTGCTCCTGGAAAAACTGAGATTACAGGATACAGAGGAAGCTACAGCCAATGAAATGGTGGACTAGCCTTTAAAATCACCCTCTCCTCCTTCTCTAATCTAAAGAAAACATCTCAAGTATTTCCTCTGATAGAGGAGCAGGAGCAGGATTGCTAGGAGGAGGTCAGGCTGCACGTGGCTTGCAGGATACTTACTTTGTATGAGGTAATACACAAGGGCAAAGCCCCCAGCACCGAACACACCGCCGAAAAGGACCTTTATTCCCAGAGGAATTGACTGCCTGCTTCCTGGATACTTAAAAACAAAAGATACAAATTTATTGTAGGATTCCCTGTTTTGTGCCAAGGGGATTTGCCTGGCGTGGGCCCCTTAAGGAAAGAAGCATTAAGGAAGTCAGCAAGGAGGCCAGACCGCCCTCCCTCATTTGCTTCCTTTCCAAATGCCAGGGTTGGTTCTGGAGCCAAACTGAGTGCCCTTCTGAGGGTGCCCTCTCAAGAGTGGCCCATGTCCAGGACCCATGCTGTGGGGGCCCTGCCGCCCCCAGCCGGCCCAGCACAGAGCAAGCATTCAGCCCACCATCCTGAAAGACAGAGCCCAGACTGTGTGCCAAGCCCTGCGTGGCCAGGAAGCACAACCAGTTTGTCTCAGGCCAACTGGTAAACAGGAAGCTTATCCTTTGTGGCAATGGCTGGTCCTTATAAGCCTGCAAATGGGCTGGAGCTGTCACTGGCTCCTTTCTTTCATATTTTGAAAAATGCCCCACCCTTGGGATGAGGAAACTTTGGTTATGACTTTCAGGCTGAATGAACAGATGGAGGGATGCCAGCTCAGCAAATACAGCACACCACATCCACCCTGGCTTTAGCTCCTGTCCCCTGAAGGCCTGGGTGGGGCCGGGAGCAGCAGTGGACTCCCTGGAGCCAACTCTCCTTCCTGGTGGCCATTTAACCACTGCTCACAGCGGCCTGAGGCTTTCTGAAGAGTGTAAGATACCTGACCATAAAACAGTAGGACGTGGGCTATAGGAGTAGGACAGGAAAGGACAGGAGAGGGGGTCACAATGCAAATGCCCACAGGGCCAAACAGGTCACATAAAAGACAGCAGACGCTGCAAAGACAAGGACGTAAGGCCCAGCCAAGAAGACAGCTTCAACCTGGCTCCAGCTGACTGTGGCTATGTGGCCCCAGTCTCAACGGATCTTTCCATTTTTCAAGAGGGGTCAGAAATCTGATTTTTTTTTTTTTTTAAAATGTGAAATTGCCTGGATTCTAAATGCTGACAAACCAATTTTTAAAAATTGCTAACAAAATGCATTTGTGAATCAAATTATTTCTGTGGGTTTTCAGTTTGCTTTGACCATCAGCGCATCCCAACCCTAAGTGAGATTTAGGTAAATTCCTGTCTGTCTTTGCTGACATTTCTCCAACACGAATAGAGATTTTGGACAGACAAGGAAATTCCGGTTTTAGATAAAGGAAAAAACTCCGTAAGTATTTGTGCCCCTACTTGAAGATTTAACCTTAGATTTTAATTGTGCTCCTTTCACAAAACAAAGCCTCTGATGTGCCCTAACGGGGTCAGAGGTAACGCAGTGCAGAAAAGTTAGGTATGATGTGAGTTCCTTTGCTGGCTGCAACACATTCTCACCATCTGCTTCTCCACCTTCCAGAACACAGAGTAACAACTAATTGTCTACTCATCATTTCTGAAAACTTGAATGTAAAGGAATCCATAGAAACCCTGTTGGAGGAAGTTCCTCAGGGAGACATTCTTTCTGAGAACTAATACCTAAACATACCCTTGAATCAGGCTACGGGTGACCAGTTCTATACTAAAATATTTAATCCAGGTTTATGTATATAAAGGGCTTTGATCAATTTAACAAATGAAGGAGGGTGACATTTTAGATTATCTTTGTATTATCTGCTTATATGCTGTTTTGTTTAACTAAGAAATGGCTGTTGAAACCACAAACAAATGTACAGCAACTGCTGTGAGAGTTCTAGCTAGTGCCCTATAATATGTAAGAGTATCAAAATGAGTGTAAAGTCAATTACAGTAATGTGATCTGGGAAAAGCCATTTAGTTCTCATAATGAAAACGGTCAGAGCATCTCTGAAGAATGTATTAGTCAGATCTTGCTTAATTTGAAGAGAGCTCAACAGGGTGAGGCAGCCAGACTGGGTTATGCAGACGTTCCCAGAGTGTTACAGCTTCCAATGCCCGCATGAGACACCAGAGAAAGACAAAGCCGGAAACAATGCAGAAAATGCCCCTCCCATCCCTCCTGTGAAGTTAAAGCACACGTGAACCCTAAAGACCAGGAGAAGCCCGGAACTATTCAGGGAGTGACTTTCTTCTATTGTCTAACTCGAGAATACCCTGGCACGTTCTAGTGGGGAACTTGGTCCCAGAACATTCCATTACCTTTTGCCACATCATAGCACAACTCTCTTGAAAATCAGCAAATGCAAGTTGTCCTGCAATTAGAAAAGATTTTACATTAAAATCATTTTTTAAAGCCCAATTCTCTCTAGTCTCATACAGCCAAGATTTATTACCAATCCAAGCTTTAGAATATGAACAAGAAGTTAAATTTAAACTCTAAAACAAGCCTTATCTGAGAAAGGCCCTGGTTTTTCCCCCTTCTGCCAAATTAGGAAGAAAAAACAAAGCCTGCGGGTTTCCTGTTTGTGTCCTATGTACTTTTTGTTACAGCAACCAAAGAACCCGTGTGCGCGAGGGAGAACTGCAGGCAGCAAGTGCTTTGACCACAGCGCAAACACGGGGCCAATCAGCAGGTGGCTGGACCCGCAGAAGCAAGATGCTAGCAATAAAAGCTGTACATGACAGAGTGAAAACAGCACTTCACAGTTAAAAAGAAACAATAGTACAGTAAATGCATATATAAACTTTAACAATATTGACAATACCTAACCTAACACTTCTCTTACTATTATGTGTCTTGTACTCTTCTAAGCACTTTACATAATTCATTTAATTCTCACAAGCCTTTGAAGTAGGAACTATTATCATCACCCTCATTTTACAGATGAGTAAACTGAGGCACAGAGAGGTTAAGTAATATGCCCAAAGGTGCACTAATAAGTGAGTAAGTGGTAGAATGGGGATTCAAACTCATGGAGTCTAGCTCCAGCATCTGCTCTTTCACCCACTGTGGTACACTAGCTTTAAGATATCTAATTAAAGCAATATTGAAACGTCAAAACAGTGTCTCTGAGCTAAAATATATTCTTACTGTTCAGTGTAAAAGTCCTTGGCAGGCGTGCCTTTCCTGCTATTTTTCCAGACAAGGTAGATACATATTTGTACCTTCATTCCTTCTTTTGTTTAGCAAATGGTTACTGAGGGTCTGATCTGGTCAGACTGTAAGAATATAAAAACAGTATCAAGATATAAGGAATTTTCCTTAGTCCTGAAGGGAATACAGACAATTAAACAAATAATTATCACATAGACCTATCACATACAACTGCACAGGTATGCACTGCACAACCCTTGTAGAGCACCATGCACATTAGAGACATCAAAGATGTCTGTCTTTATTAAGACGGTTTGCCAACAGCTGGAAGTACTATGAAGTATCTTGCAGAAGGGGTGGGTGTCTTTTTCTAATTTGCACAAAGGTGCCTTCGGGCTAGCAGCAGCCTGGTTAGTGCAACCAGATATATGCACCAAGAGAGGAAGTAACACTCAGGAAGTGGTCGACCCTGCTGCAGGGAATCAGCGGAGGTTTCACAGAAGTTTACCGAGAAGAGAAAGGTGAAAGAGTGGGAGAACAGCTTCAGATCCAGGAAATGACAAAGGCAGAGTGGACAGAAACAAGAACTGAAGTGTAAAGTGCAGGAGAGGAGCCACAGGAAACAGGTCCGGAAACGGAGGGGCGGCAGCATAGGGGGTGATTACTGCTAAGAAAGACCCTCGACCCTGAGCTGTCGGACTCTGCAGATGAGGGGCTACAGAAAAATCTCTCTGGGACAGAGGGGTGGGCAGATGCGGGGAGAGAAGGCAATGCAGCAGTGCTGCCAGGGGACAGCAGAGCCCAGAGCTACGACCGAGGTGGCAAGTGTGCCGCAGAATGGTGGTGTCTTAAAATATTTAGGATGGGTATTATTTATTTATTTACTTATTTTTATACTTGCTCATTCCAAAAAGGATGATGGAGCTAACAAAGATACATACTTTAGAAGAGAAGAAAACAGATAGATGAGGAAATGAAGATAAATGAAAAATAATATTCAGAAAAGAAATAAGGCTGAAATAAAGTTAGAGCACAATAGGACATACTGTTATTCACTAGGTATTTCCTCAAGGCGCCACATATTTGACATGGCTTCCTATCTGCTCAGCAGACAGGGAAGCTTGAGGAGCTACAAGGTCCAGAGTGTCCGTGGGGAAAGGCAAATCTACCACTGAGTCAGAAGACAACAGCTGCTAAGAAAACATGAAGCCTCAGAAAGCCCTCGCCAAGACTCAGATTCTCTCGAGTGACTGGTGTCGCAAACATCCTGAGAATTAAAAACAAGATCACAAAAATAAAAAGTTCCCAACTACCAAATGACTATGTTTTATAACATCCAACTATGAAAGCCACATTCATACTCCCCCACCAACAAAAAAACAAAACAAAAAAACAGAAGAATTATTTTACAAGCAGTCAAAAGAGTGAGGACTCAAGAGTGCTTAGGCAGTGAGGATCAACCAAGTCTCCCCAGAGCCCTTCCACGTCAAAGAAGGGGTTGGGGTGTGAGTGGTGGGCAGGAAATGGGTTCAGGAGTGAGTCGGGGGTAGCAAGAGCTCCTTTCCTGCCCCTTCAGTTGCCTTTTGAAGAGTGTTAAGTATTCCCCGACCTCACAAAAATACAAAAATTAGAAAAGGCACTGCAGAGGAATAGAGATGGATTTCACGCTAACTGCAGGAATGTTACCTCTTAGAACTAGTCTTCTAGTAAGAAGCGAAAATTTAAAAATGTGATGTGCCAGTCTCTGCAATAAACTCAAGTTCAATCAGTCTACTACGCTGCCAAATAAGGGCAGATTTATTTGCTTAACAGTTCGCCAAAAGGCAAGGGTTGCATCTGCATTGAAAATCAAGGAACTTGTTAGCCACAGGAAGGTGGCACAAAGCACTGGCCAAGGTCTCTTAGGAAAGCAGTCTTAGCTCTGCTCTGATACACAAAGGGGTGACTTTGGCCTCCAAAGGCAAATAGTTTACAAACCTTTTCCAAAGTACTAACCCCTTTCTAGAGCCAAAGAACAGTCTGCTGAACAGATGCAGCAGACGCTCGAGCTGGCACAGGCTGGAGGATCCTGTCAGCCTCCCTTCAGCCCGGACCAGAGGAAGCATCACCAGGGGGATCAACAGAACAGCCAGGGAGTTCAAGCCATAGACAGGATCCCACAAGGGAAGGGTGGAAGCAGGCAGGTGGTGCAACTTCAAGCTGGGAAGCACACCAGAATCACAGGAAGAGCTTAAAAAAAAAAAAGGCCAGGTGCGGTGGCTCATGCCTGTAATCCCCACCTTTCAGGAGGCCAAGGCAGGAAGATCATTTGAGCCCAGGAGTTCAAGACCAGCCGGGGTAACATGGCAGAACCCAATCTTTACAAAAAATACAAAAATCAGTCAGGTGTAGTGGCGTGCACCTGTGGTCCCAGCTACTCAGGAAGCTGAGGCAGGCGGATGGCTTGAGCCCAGGAGTGGAGGTCGCCAAGAGCCGAGACCATGCCGCTGCACTCCAGCCTGGACGACAAAGCAAGACCCTGTTTGAAAACAAACAAGGCAGATGTCCAGGCCACATCTAGACCAATTAAAATAGAATCGACAGGGGCAAGACCCAGACAATGGTGGTTTTTAACCTTCTCAAGTAATTGCAATATGCAGCTGGGCTTGGGAACCAGTGGTATACTGGGAACAAAGCACATAAAGCAGCATTACAGGTAGCTGAAGCAGGAGCAGGGTCAAAAGCCCGGCTATGAACACTGGCCATGTGACATTCCCAGTAGGCCTATTAACACCCAGAGTCCTCTAAAGCAGTGCTTTGCCAAGCATAACCTATTCACTTCACCTCTGCTCCTCTGGGTAACATGGCTGGCCTGGCTTGTCCTACATCTGGGTAACTACTCTGGGCCAGGCACCATGCAGGATGTTTTATATGCACTACTCCTATTTCCTAAAATAATCATAAAAGGTAGATATTATTTTTGCCTTTCTGAACTAAAAAAAAAAGCCTTAAGAAAGGTTCTGAAACTTGCTTACGGTCATGCAGCTATTCCCTGTCAGAACTATCACATGCATCTGACTCCAGAGGCCATGGTTTCTCCACTAAGCCAAGACCATGGATTTCAGAACAACCAGCTTCTCACACAGGTAGGATGTGCTGTCCAGAAGCCATTTCCATCTGCCAGAAGCAAATCACTGCTACACTGGGAAAGTTTTAATCAATATATCTCCAAGTTATAGTTTAAGGGAACATGGTAAAACAAAGAGATACAAAATCACTTAGCGACTACTGGGAGGAAATGGAAAGATGGTTCCTCCCTATTGTTGAATGGGCACGGCTCATTGCTACTGCCACCCCGCGGATTACATATCGTTCAGCCTTTAAAAATCAAAAAATTGTCAAGGGCCATGGTAGAGGGGCTGGGGGGGGTGGCAGAACGATAGTACAGAGAATTATGCTTAAGACAATAGAAATTTAAAAAGTAAGGCAATATAAATTGAAATGAAAAAGAATAAGAAACAAAACCCAAAAG
The DNA here is from genome assembly GCF_000951035.1 of Colobus angolensis palliatus. Classification (NCBI taxonomy): domain Eukaryota; kingdom Metazoa; phylum Chordata; class Mammalia; order Primates; family Cercopithecidae; genus Colobus; species Colobus angolensis. The sequence continues at coordinate 413,978 of NW_012118210.1, read as the reverse complement.
GCCGAAAATAAAGATTAAAAATTTGGCATTTAAGAAAAAGAAGTATGAATGGCAAAAACAAAATAAAAGAAGATTAAACTTTTTTGAAGAATGAAATGTCTCAAATGTAAGGTAAGGGAGACAAAAGGATAGTACCAAAAAACATAATGATAAAAGCATGCAAGTAAACATGATAAAAGTTTTTTTTTTTTAAGTAAAAGACTATGAAATTAAGCATTTTAAAAATTAAGCATACAAATGTTAGCACTGACTTTTTAACCTCATTTTGGCTCTGAAATCATGGAATAACTTGAATGCTTGTAGAGGAAAGGCTTACTGTAACCTTTTATTCTTAATCACAAGGCAAGCTCCCTTTGTTGAGCTGAGTTAAGGATGTTAATAAAAGGCTGTCCAACACCTTTCTACAGGTTGGCGCAAAAGTAATTGCGGTTTTCGCCATTGAAAGTACTGGCGAAAACCACAATTACTTTTGCGCCAACCTAATATCAGAGATATCTGTTACTCATCCCATGGAAACCAAGACTGCCTGGAGAGAGGGTCCCTGTGCCAATGGGAAGGATTAACAATTTTTTTAAAGATTAATAAACTGTAAGATGAAGGAAGATGCCATTTAGTTTAAGAGGGCATCAAGCTACCATTTCCTGATATGACTTCACAAATTCCATTTAAAATACCTATAAAGATACACACAAGAAAAGACAGAAAGTAGGGCCTGCTTGGAACCATAACAAGTTGCAAAAGTCTAAGGAAATTTCCACTAACCACAATGTAAGTGAAGAGAGAAAGAGAAACATGTCCATGGACAAGTGAACCCTGGCCCAGCTGGCCAGAAAGTATGTGGGGAAATAGTTTGGCCCTTCACCTCTCTCCACACCCAGCTCAAAGTTTCTCAGTTTGTAGCAATCAGGAAACAGGCTGGCCAGCCCCAAACTGGGTATGAATCCTGTTTCCAGGGACAGCCATTGTCATTTCCCCACCCTACTCTGTTTCTATACCCATTCAGAGACTACACTCCTAAGTAAACCCAGCAGTAAGGAGACGCAGGACTGGCAGCGATGCAATAACAAACTCACTCTAAGAAATAAAAGAATATGGAGGGCTGGGCGCGGTGGCTCAAGCCTGTAATCCCAGCACTTTGGGAGGCCGAGACGGGCGGATCACGAGGTCAGGAGATCGAGACCATCCTGGCACGGTGAAACCCCGTCTCTATTAAAAATACAAAAAATCATCCAGGCGTGGTGGTGGGCGCCTGTAGTCCCAACTACTCGGGAAGCTGAGGCAGGAGAATGGGGTGAACCTGGGAGGCGGAGCTTGCAGTGTGAGCCAAGATTGCGCCACTGCACTCCAGCCTGGGCGACAGAGCAAGACTCCGTCTCAAAAAAAAAAAAAAAAAGAATATGGAGAAAAATATTGCTTTGGGTACTCAACTGGTTGTAGAAAGACTGCCTATAAGAACCACACATGATGGGAAAAAAGGACACTACACACTAAAGAAAGAAAGGGAAGAAACTCAAATAAGGAGTGATTTCAAGGAACTCACAAACTAGAATTAAAACAGCAGAAAGCCAAATTCATAATGAAGTCATATTCAGGAAGTTATTGGAAAAAATCCAAATGTATAATGAAAGAACAAGAATATAAAAATGAAGAGCAAGAAAATGGCAAGTGGAGATTTAGAAACTAAGATCTATTCAACAGATCATTGCTTCTGGTGTTAAATAACTAGAGTAAATGCAAGATGAGATAAAACAAAAATGATACTAAAAGAAAACCTGAAAAAAGACAAAAATGTAGAGCATGTTCCAGTTCCATTCACCAACACCTCCTGGTAAAATTTTACATACCATTTTCCCAAAAGGTATACCAACAAAGGATGACATATTGGAGTAGCCTTAGGTTTCTATGTAACTACAAATTCCTGAGAATAAAGGCCCAACCAAACTGTGTGAAGAGGAAAACATTATAAATTTGGGACAAACTCAAGATACTATATAATCTATACAGACATCCTGAAAACATTATTTGAAAACATATTGCAACTTACTGAAAAAAAAGCCAAATTCCTTAAAAATAATAGCATATTAGGACTAGCAGCATGAACTGAGACCAATTAAATTAGTTTAATTCAAATAATTATTGTTTACTTATAAAATGAACAGAAACATCTAGTGCTTTATTATTTTACTTTTTATTATTTTAATTATTTTTAGTATTTTAGACAGAATTTCACTATGTTGCCCAGGCTGGTCTTCAATTCCTGGCCTCCAGTAATCCTCCTGCCAAGTACTAGTACTTTTTTAAAAAAGACATACAATATTTAAATTTACAATACAGCCTAAAATTCCAGATATTGCCAGGTGTGGTGGTGGCTCATGCCTCTAATCCCAGCACTTTGGGAGGTCAAGGCGGGCAGATCACTTAAGGTCAGGAGTTCGAGATCAGCCTGGCCAACATGGTGAAACCCCCATCTCTACTAAAAATATAACATCAGCTGGGCGTGGTGGCAGGCGCCTGGAATCCCAGCTACTCAGGAGACTGAGGCAGAAGAATCGTTTGAATCCTGGAGTCAGAGTTTGCAGTGAGCCGAGATTGCACCACTGCACTCTAGCCTCGGAAACAGAGTGAGACTCCATCTCAAAAAAAATAAAAAACTCCAGTATTAACATATAAAATGTAGGTAAAGACAGCCCCAGTGAACCACACCTCCTGATATTTATATCTTCCCCCAATTAATCCGACTGGCCATATGACTTGCTTCAACCAACAGGAGGAGACAGAATTGATGCTGGAACAGTTCCATATCTCCACTTTAAGGAGGCCTGGCAGTTTGCACTTTGGCACTCTTGGGAAGCCTAAGCCACTATATAAGAATTATGGTTATCCTGCTGGTGGGGTTCTTGCTATATAAAAAGACCATGTAAGAAGCCACTTTGTGAGGAAGAGGCCTAAGATGGGTGGGAGGGAGATGCCCCACTGTTCCAATATTCCAGTTGAACCTAGTCATCCCTACCAAGGCACTAGCCATGTGAGTGAACTGTCATGGACATTCTAGTTTAAGTGGACTACCAGATGACTGCAGTACCAGCAGAACATCCATGGGGCAAAAGAACCATCAGCTGATCCAAGTTAACCTATAGAATCATGAAAGATAATAAAATTATTTTAGTTATAAGCTACTACATTTTGACATGATTTGTTATGCAGCAATTGAAAATGAAAATACCTTTTACAATATCTTCTGAAAGAATTTTTAAAAACCTCTTTCAAATATGTTACTTTTTAGAGCAGCAATTTAAAAAGCAAAAAAAGACTTAAAAATAGAAGACTTGGAACATTCAAACAAACAACAGGAGGGTAGAAATATTCAAAGAGTTGAATTTAAGACAAAAAGTAGGCCAGGCATGGTGGTTCATGCCTGTAATCCCAGCACTCTGGAAGGCCAAGGCAGGCAGATCACGAGGTCAAGATATCGAGACCATCCTGGCCAGCAAGGTGAAACCCTGTCTCTACCAAAAATATAAAAATTGGCTGGGCATGGTGGTGCAGCCCTAGTCCCAGCTACTTGGGAGGCTGAGGCAGGAGAATCGCTTGAACCCGAGAGGTGGAGGTTTGCGTGAGCCAAGATCGTGCTACTGCACTCCAGCATGGTGACAGAGCGAGACTCCATCTCAAAAAAAAAAAAAAAGGCAAAAAGTATTTGAGACAAAGATTAACAATAATATAGTAGTCACAAACATAACATAGCAAATATCATTATACCAAAATAGATAAAGCCAAAAACTACCAAAAATATTTAAAAAAGAAAAGAACAGAACTAGAGAGGGAGATCACAGATCGCTTTCCAGGTTTAGCAAATCCAGCTAACAAAAAAGCAGTCAAGGCCGGGCGCAATGGCTCACGCCTGTAATCCCAGCACTTTGGGAGTCCGAAGCAGGAGGATTCTTTGAGCCCAGGAGTTCAAGACCAGGCCTGGGCAACATAGTGAGACCCTATCTCAAAAAGAAATAAAATAAAATATAAAATAAAAATAAACCAGTCAAGAACAGAAAATTTGAGTAATATAGTTTTTACCTTGCAATGTACAACATGTGTATATGTGTTATCTGTGGCGATATATGTGTAAATATTGAGACCTTCCAGTGTCTAGTAGGTAGCTCCCATCCCATAAAGCTTTGTGGGACTGACATAAACCATCCTGTTTTCACTGCCCAGTCCTGTGACTACTTCCTGGAAAGGAAATCTGAACCACTCTGGAGAGGGCAAAGCAAGTGTACAGATTAGCAATTATATATCTTAAACCAACTTCATCTGAACCACAGTGGAAATTTCTCTCATACTACTGCAAGTGGCTAACCATTATCCCTACTTTTGAAAATTACAGTAAAAATTTGAAATTTAAGTTTTAAATTAGAAGATAGAAGATTGACGCCAAATCAGTTTGATGCCGTTTTCAATGAGAATAAAACAAACTGAAAATGTTAACAGTTGTTATCCATTCATTCAATCAACAAATATTTGCCAACTGCATACAAAACCAGGCGCCATGCTAGGCACTGGAAATAAAAAAAGAGAACAAAACAGGTCATTTGTAGATGTTACCCTGTGCTGTAGTGTTAGGAGACAAACAGTAAACAAATAAGATCACTTCAGTTAGTAATAAGTACTTAAAAAAAAAGAAAATAGGGTGTTAAGAGAATAAGAAGAAAAGCCACAGACTGGGAGAAAATATTTACTAAAGACATCTGATGAAAGAATTGTTACCCAAAATATGCAAAGAACTTGTAAAATTCAACAATAAGAAAATGAACAACTTAATTTAAAAAATGGGCAAAAAAGCTAAACAAACATCTCACCAAAGATATACAGAAGGAAATAAGTATATGAAAGGTGCTCAACATTATATGTTTATTAGGAAATTGCAAATTAAAACAACGAGAGGAAGAGGCTGCAGTGAGCCAAGATTGTGCCACTGTACTTCAGCCTGAGCGACAAAGTGTGACTCTGTGTCAAAAAATAAAAATTAAAATAAAAAAATAAAGTCTATTTTATTTATTTATTTTTAAAATGTTACCACTGAAGGCCGGTCGCAGTGGCTCACCTGTAATCCCAGCACTTTGGGAGGCCAAGGCGGGTGGATCACGAGGTCAGGAGATCGAGACCATCTTGGCTAACACAGTGAAACCCTGTCTCCGCTAAAAATACTAAAAATTGGCTGGGCATGGTGGTGGGCACCTGTAATCCCAGGTACTTGGGAGGCTGAGGCAGGAGAATGGCGTGAACACGGGAGGCAGAGCTTGCAGCGAGCCAAGATCGCACCACTGCACTCCAGCCTGGGTGACAGAACTAGACTTTGTTTCAAAAAAAAAAAAAAGTTACCACTGAAAAGAAATTAGCTCAAAGATGTGATAAATGTCATCTGAGAATAAATCAAACCTCTTGAAACTAAGATATAACATAAACACCTGATAAAACGTATGCTAATGTTCACAATGAAATATAAAATCCAAATACTGAATGAAATTGAACTGTTTTCTAAATCGCAGTTTCTTAAGACCAAATAACATAGTAAGGGTTGTTCTCCCTCTAAAATCTGCTCTAATTTCACTCCTACCTCTCGCCAGTGCTATCAAAACCTTGAAATATTCAAGTGGGAAACGCCATGTGAAGACTCTCAAAAATAAGCAAACAAATCAATCACATGACATATACTAGAATATGAAAGGAAGAAGGCGCAATTTTAACGTGGCAGTGAAGAACGGCACCTCTGCCAAGGTGACGTTTAAGTTGAAACTGGAGGGATCATTTGAAAACCAGGGGAAGGGCATGCCAAACACGCCAAGGCCCTGAGGCAGCCACAGCCTCCGTATCTTCAAGAAGCCGAAGGCAGGCCATGAATGAGGTGTGGAAGAGGAGGCCAGTCAAGAGGGCAGGGTCTTCATCATGCAGGTTTTGCAGGTATGGCAGGGAGTCTGGATTTTACTCAAAGCGTAATGAGAAGATGCTGAGGGTTTCAATCAGGCAATGACACAGTATGACTTGTTTTAAGATTTCTCTAGAAAGGACAAGAATGGAAGGAGGGAGTCCAATTAAAAGGCTCCATGGCAGAGTTGGTGGTGGCTTGGACTAGCTGGTAGTAGCAGACCTACAAAGAAGTAAATACACTTGAGATATGAAGCAGAATTAACAGGATGTGTTGACAAATTATTAACAGAATTTGGGGAAAGGGTGAAGGACAAGGCGCATAGCAGAGTGATTTCTGAATGTATCAATATTATCCTTAAACCTCCTTACAAAAAATTTAAGCATTCAAAACTACCATGCAGTTGGAACTTAGTAATGATAAAGAGTCTTCGTGGAAAGTTTTAAACAGAAAACCATGATTTCTAAATCATTAGTCATGACATCTCATCTGCTTGAACAAATACATTTCAAGGCCATTCTCTTGTAGATTTTAAACCACAGCAAGAAGGTATTCAGTACTTTCTAGCACAAAAACTTCATAGAATGGACTCTGATTCACAACCATTTTGCAAATGAGTATGAGTAGGGCAAACCCTATTAAACATTTACTTCAGCATTCCTATTAAGAGCCTCCATTTTAGAAAAAGCAAGCATTTAAAAAATAAAACAATTTGGTATCAGTGACCACAAAAGGAATCTGGGAGGTTTGCGGTTGACTCTTCCCTCCCTAGAGAACCTCCCTTTATTCTCACAGACTCACATATTTGCCTTCTGCTTCTCTGGACAGTCCTCTCCCCTCCCCTGCCTGTTTTATATAGCCCCTCATTCTATGTTAGGGGCTGAACTGTGTCCTCCCAAAATTCATATGTTGAAGCCCTAATCCCCAGGTCCTCAGAACATCACAGTATTAGGAAAAAAGGTCTTTAAAAAGGTAATTAAATTAATATGAGATTTTTCAGGGTGCATCTTAATCCAGTAAGAAATCTGGACTCAGACATACACACGCAAAGAGAAAAGACTACGTGAAGACAAAAGGACAGGGTGGCATCTACAAGCCAAGGCAAGAGGCCTCAGAAGAAACCAAACCTGGTGACACCTTCATCTTCAACTTCTACCTCCAGACCTGTGAGAAAATATATTCCTGTCATTTAAACATTTAAACCACCCAGTCTGTGCTATTCTGTTAATGACGAACCTAGCAAATTGATACACTCTATATACCCTTTCCTACTCCCTGAACCCAAGAACATCTCATTCAAGGGCATGAATCTAGGTCTACTAAAATAATTCCCACCTCTCTATCTCCAGGCCAGGTGTCCCTTCTGCACTTGAAATTCCTAGTAAATACTTCCACAAGTCCCCAGGTGAGCTCCTGCCTTGACCCTCCTCCACTCCACACCAGCTCTCCCCTTCCTGCATTCCCTACTTGGTGAATGGAACCAACCCAGGTGCCTAAATCAGATAGATACCTGGGAGTCATCCTCACAAAAACAAAAGTAGCTTCCATATGTTTACTCAACATGCAAGAGCTTTGCATGTATCTTATCAAATCTTCTTAAGGGTCTTATAAAGCAGGAATTACTCTCCCCATTTTATGAAGAAGTTGAGATTTGGGTTAATTGTCCAGAGCCATTCCTTTAAGAAGTGATAGAGTCAGGATTTGAGCCCAGGTCTGCCTGACTCCAGGGCCTATGCCCCTAACCTAAATTACCCCCAATCTAACCAAGCCCTTCAAACCCATCCAATCTGTTTCCTAAATATCTTTTGGTGTCCACCTCATCTTTATCCCCCAAATGCCCTAATTTGGCCCCCAGTATCTCTTTCAACCAAGGGGTTATCAAGACTGCTCTGCCTTTGGCCTCATTCCTCTCTAGTCTACACTCCTTCTAATACAGAAAACTGATTGTATCACATTCTTCAGTGGCTCCCCATCCTATTCAGAATAAAATCTAAGCTTCTTCGCATTACATGGTCCTACTGCCCAGTTTCCTCACCACATTCTTAAACCCAGCCACGCTCCTGAGTTACACTAAGCAGAACACGGTAAGTGCCACAGGCCCTGGTACTTCCTGTCTACCCTGGCAACCCTAACTACCCTTTAAGTCTCAGCTCAAATGCTAATTATAATGTTAGAAGAGGTCTTTGGCTTACCAAGGCAAACTTAATTCTTCTTTCATGTACACTTTCACAATAGTTACTTCAGTATGCTATGGGTGTTAAATTACCTAATTCTCAACAGACATTTAACTATTTTAAGGCTAGGATTGGGTTTTCCATTTTAGAATGCCTCATATCTAACACATAGAACAGGAGCTCAACAAAATGTTTGTGGCATTAATCTAACAGGATGTTACTAGATTTGTGGTAGGTAAAGAATGGGATTCTACTAAGAAACAGACCTTTCCAGCTCAGGCACAGTGGCTCACACCTGTAATCCCAGCACTTTGGGAGGCCGAGGCAGGCGGATCACAAGGTCAGGAGATAGAGACCATCCTGGCTAACACGGTGAAACCCCGTCTCTATTAAAAATACAAAAAATCATCCAGGCGTGGTGGTGGGCGCCTGTAGTCCCAACTACTCGGGAAGCTGAGGCAGGAGAATGGGGTGAACCTGGGAGGCGGAGCTTGCAGTGTGAGCCAAGATTGCGCCACTGCACTCCACCCTGGGTGACAGAGCGAGACTCCGTCTCAAAAAAAAAAAAAAATTACCCGGGTGTAGTGAGGGGCACCTCTAGTCCCAGC
>NW_012118210.1:370651-405079 GCF_000951035.1 Colobus angolensis palliatus | reverse complement strand
GCCTCCCGGGTTAAAGCAATTCTCCTGCCTCAGCCTCCCAAATAGCTGGGACTACAGGCACCTGACACCACAACCAGCTAAATTTTTTTGTATTTTTAGTAGAGACAGTGTTTCACTATGTTGGCGAGCTGGTCTTGAACTCCTGACCTCATGATCCACCCACCTCAGCTTCCCAAAGTGCTGAGATTACAGGAGTGAGCCACCACGCCCAGCCTATTTTCATATATTTCAACCAAAAAAATATATTGCATCAGATTGAAAGCAGAAGCAGGTACGTTGGTCTTCTATCAAGGCAGACATTAAAGAATTTTTGAAACAATGTACAACAATGTCATTCTCACTAAATCTTAAAATTTTCATAAAGATATACCATTTATGTTAATGTTACCTAGGTTTATTTTCTCAAAATGAACATTTTTTAAGTTCTCAGTTTTAATTTCTAATACAGTAATAGCAATAGATAGAACCCACATAAACAACAGAATGTAAAGGGGCCCTGACGCCAAAATATTTGAGAATTGCTTCTCCAAGGAACCAAGAGACCCAAGCTCTCAAAACCCAGGCCTATCTCGACTGCTCTGTTATTACTATTTTTGTCATAAATCAAGTGTCATACCAGTGTGGATCTGTTTCCAAAGTCTTGATATAGTTTGGGTATTTGTCCCCCAAAATCTCATGTTTAAATGTAATCCCCAATGTTGGAGGTGGGGCCTGGTGGGAAGTGACTGGATGATTGGGGTGGATTTCTCAGGAATGGGTGGGCACCATCCTCTTGGTGCTGTCTTCACAATAGTGAGTTCTTGCGAGATCTGGTTGTTTGAAGTATGTGGCACCTCCTCTAGCCCTCTCTCTTGCTCCTGCTCTTGCCATGTGATATGCCTGGTCCCACTTCACCTTCTGCCATGAGTAAAAGCTCCCTGAGGCCCCCCTCAGAAGCTCCCCCCCAGAAGCTGAGCAGATACTGGCACCACACTTGTGCAGCCTCCAGAAACATGAGCCAATTAAACCTTTTCTTTATTAATTACCCAGTCTCAGGTATTCCTTTATAGGAAAATAAAAACAGCCTAATACAAGTCTAGTCTATGCCACTGATATATTTGTCAATCCTTGTGACAATACCACTCTGCCTTAATTACTTAGATTTATACGAATTCTTGATATCTGCGATAACTGCATTTCAACACATTTACTATATCAAAAATTAAAGACAAAAACTTACAGGCTCGTGCCTATGGTCCCAGCTACTGAGCAGGCTGAGGCAGGGCAAGAGGATCACTTGAGCCCAAAAGTTTGAGACTACAATGAACAATGATCATGCCACTCCACTCTAGCCTCTGTGACATATAGGAAGACCCTGTCTCAAAAACAAACAAACAAACAAACGAAAAAAACCTAAAAATCCACTGAACATTAACTCTCCATTTCCCCATCCCCAAAGCCCCGGCAACTACCATTCTATTAATACTTTCTATGAATTTTACTACTTTTAGATACCTCATTTAAATGGAATCATTTAGGCCAGGCACAGTGGCCACACCTGTAATCCCAACACTTTGTGCAGCCAAGGCAGGCAGATGGCTTGAGCTCAGGAGTTTGAGACCAGTCTGGGCAACATGGTGAAATTCCATCTCTACTAAAAAGAGAAAAACGGAGGATCCCTTAAGCCCAGGAGGCAGCGGTTGCAGTGAGCCAAGATCATGCCACTTTACTCCAGCCTGGGTGACACAGTGAGACCCTGTCTCAAAAAATAAATTAAAAATAAAATGCAATCATTTAGTATTTGTCTTTAGAGAGAGAGAGAGAATGAGAGAGAGGGTCTTGCTATATTGCCCAGGCTAGATTGTAATAGCTATTAACTGCTGTGATCATGGCATACTACAGCCTCTAATTTCTAGGTTCAAGTAATCCTCCTGCCTCAGTCTTCCAAGTGGCTGGGATTACAGTCATGTGCCACCACATCCAGCTTCATTATTTGTCTTTTTGTTATGGCTTATTTCACTTAGCATAATATCAAGGTGACCAAATTCCCTTCCTTTTTTAGGCTAAATAATACTGTGTCCATATATTTTTAAATCACGTAAAATCTGTTTTTTGGTGTTTTGGTTTTTTTTGAGACGGAGTCTTGCTCTATCTCCCAGGCTGGAGTGCAGTGGCACAATCTCGGCTCACTGCAAGCTCCGCCTCCCAGGTTCAAGCCATTCTCCTGCCTCAGCCTCCTGAGTTGTTGGGACTACAGGCACCCACAATCATGCCTGGCTAATTTTTTGTATTTTTAGTAGAGATGGGGTATCACCATTTTAGCCAGGATGGTCTCGATCTCCTGACCTTGTGATCTGCCTGCCTTGGCCTCCCAAAGTGCTGGGATTACAGGTGTGAGCCACCACGCCCAGTCCAAACCTATGGTGTTTTAAATCAGGACAGTAGTTACCTCTGGGGAATATGAAAATAGTGTCTAGACATCGCATAAAGAAATATGGAATATAAATAACGTTTTATTTCCTGACCTGTGTGGCGATTACAGAAGCATGTTCACCTTGTAGAAATCCCTGTTCCGCCCTTAGAAAAATCACGAACTTTACACTAAATATTGTTCTAAATTTATGAACAGGTGGCACACTGCTGTCATGCAAGCTACTTGGAAGCCTAAAGTAGGAGGGTCACTTGAGCCCAGAGGTTCAAGCTGCAGTGAACCATAATCATGCCACCATACTCCAGCCTGGGTGACAGAGTGAGATAGTGTCTCTAAAAAATAAATAAATAAATTTATGAACAGCTTCAACAAGCCTGCTCCAGAGCTAGCCATAAGCTTGGATCAGCTTTCCCTACAAGAATATGCTATCAAGCAGAACAGAGCTCCCGTCAGTTTAAATCAACGGACATTTATCATCCTGCTAACATTTCCTTTATGTCTTCAGTCTTTTACTTTCAAGTACTTCTAAATTCAGATGTTCTCATATGACTTTTCCTTTTATGCAAGCATACTAGATGTCTGTGTAGTCAAATAGGAAAATTGCTCATTTCAAAATAGTCTTCTGAGAGGTGTCTATGAAATTTATTCCATTCTTACATGAAATTGCTCCATGATCCAGAAACAAGAAAAGAAAGAAGAAACAAATTTGTACTAAGCACCTCCTGGCACAGTGGCCCTGAGCTAGGTGTTTTACAGGTTAATGGCTTTTGGGGGGGGGGGGAATTCATCCACTATAACACCGTTATTACTACTGTGAACTACAACTTCATTAAAATGGGAAAAAACAGACATTTTCCTGAAAAGATTTGAGCTTTCAATCTAAACCTGATATGAGATCACAAAACATACTGCTCAACATCCCAAATTATACACAGTATTTAACAAGCAGTATAGAGCATCAAAATTGAGGAAAACCAACTATTAATCCAAGGATCTGCAGCTGTGAGGAAAATAAATCATTACTATTCCATGCTTTAAAGCAAATACAATGGCTCCTTCTGCTATAAACAGGAAAGGTATTGCTTAGGTAAACATTCACATATATCACTCTTCTGTACTTTTCAGGAAAAAAATACAAAAGCACTGCCCTACTCAGATGTGTGGTTTCACAGAACTTGAGAAGAGTTCTGCGAAACCCAGCTGAAGCAGAGTGTATTAATTCGTTCTCACACTGCTATAAAGATACCACCTGAGACTGAATAATTATAAACAAATGAGTTTTAGTTGACTCACAGCTCCACATGGCTGGGGAGGCCTCAGGAAACTTCCAATCATGGCAGAAGGGGAAGCAGGCACCTCTTACATGGCGGCAGGCAGGAGACAAAGTGAAAAGCGCAGGGGAAAGCCATTTATAAAACCACCAGATCTCCTGAGAACTCCCTCAGTACCACAAGAACGGCATGAAGGAAACTGCCCCCATGATCCAATCACCTCCCTCTCTCCACACGTGGGGATTACAATTCAAAATGAGATTTGGGTGGGGACACAGAGCCAAATCATATCACAGAGTAAATTTGTCCTTTCTTTTGGGGCCCTCGATGTGTTGCATGATACCCACCTCACTGGTGAGGGAGATCTTCAGTCTACTGATTCAAATGCTAATCTCTTCTGAAAATACCCTCACAGATACCTCCAGAAATTGTGTTTAACCAGCCATCTGGACATCTTTTAGCCACTTAAGATCTCCAGTCTTCTTTAAGTTATATACTTATACTAAAACTGACACATAAAAATAACCATCACATGGGCTAATTACAAAATAAGCCAATTGGCTTTGGGTTGCCTTGCAATGAAGAGCATGGTAGAAGCACTACACTGTTTATACTGGACCCAAGATCCAGTAAAAAATGGCACCCTTAATTTTAGGGATCTGTCTTTGCCTTCAGCTATACCTGCTTATTAGGCCCTAAAAAATGCATGCTACCTGGTCTTGTTTCTCCAAGGACTCCACCCTAAAGCCAGTAATCCAATTAAGAAACTGGCAAATGAAAAATCTTAACAAGTGCTCAATCTTCTGTATGTTTGTGTTGCTATACATGCGTTGTGTGTAATGTCTATAAAAAGAGCTCTAATTGATTGGCTTAAAGAAAAATAAGCACTTAAATCAAGTATTTTTTAGTTCACGTGACTTCAAAAAACAAAAATAGTCTTAAGGATTATTGGTAAAATGCAAGTGTCATCAAAATGCAAATAGGTGGTCTAAATCATACAACCTAGATACCAGGTTTGCCAAATGTTCCAAGATTGTATACTGCCTGCTTTACAGATAGGTAAGGCTGGGACATACAGAGCTGGATGGTGAAAAGTCAAACTTTATCTGCACTTCTCTCTGGGTCCTAGGATCCACACCTAGTATATAATTAAAACTGCTTACTAACCATATTTTTCACCAAAAATAAAAGTTGCTAGAAGTTAACAGTGAACATTAATTAAACTCAAAAGGGTATTACATGGTCTTTTCATAAATTAGACATTGAAATAAAAGCATGGCAGGCAGGTCTTAAGATACTAATCTGCCCTTTAGTAAAAGCATTATAAAAGGTTTGTAAAAATTTCAACAGTCAAATTGGTTATGATTAGATGCAATGATCTATAAGGTTTCACTGAAACAAACTGGGGTTAACATTAATAAATTAATGCAAGGGTAAACTTTGGCTTTGAACAGGACTTCCATGTCATTCATGGTAAAGGCTAATGAAAGGTTTTTGCCTTTTGAGTCATCATTTGGCAATCTGGAATTCTTTCATAACATCAAATGTTCTAAACCTCAAACATTTAACAGGCCTCCCAAAATCAAACTTCAAGTTTCAAAATTGTCCTTCCTGATGCCTGACTTTTTGGATGGTTCAGGGGGTCCCTGAAACATTCAGAAAAGAGGTAAACAAGATTATTTGACATGTTTAGTCACATGAGATTGCCAAAATGATGTCCAATATTCTTTAAGTTCTATTTTGGTGAGTAATCCTAATATATGTTCCAAAATTGTATGGGATTTCTAAAATTCTAATGTCTAAGTACATGCTATCAATCATAATTAAGGGTAAAGTTATTGTAAACCACGGAGATAAACTTGTCAGTCATGTTTTTAACTGTATCCCAGAAATTTTGTCATTCACAGATAATTGTCTTGCTTTGTTCCTTCTCAAAAGATGATTTACAATCAAGCTATATTAAGAACTTTAACAGATGTTCTCAAATGCAGATTTTTAATAGCCTTGAAGACTGTTAACATTGGAATAGAGAAAGAATGTACAGGACTCAAAGAACTGACATGTTCACAAATATCAAGCAAAACGAGCTAATTAATGGACTGAAATCAGAATGTTAAAGCAAGCTTTTCAAACTTTTGTTTGAAATACTGCTGATCTTTGTTTTGTTTTTCAGAGTCAAGAAAACTTATTTTGAACTATTTATGGCCTTTAATAATTGAATAAGGTATACTCTTGTAAACAATATTTGGAGCATGTTTGTTTTTCTCTGCCTGGTTCCTCCAGAGTTTGGAAACTATCTGTGAGTACTCTTATCTTATGGCAATATAGTTGTTTGCATCGTGCAGTAAGAATCCATTTTTCTTTGTCAACAGGACACAATTGGAAAAATTGGCTATTTTACCAAGGCTTTGACTGAAAGGGTGTGTTTCCCTTTAAGGAATCAAGCTTGACATGCAGAGCCAATAAAAGCCCCTTGGGGAGTACTGGCCTCATACCTTGTCTACAGAGTCTCCGAACAGAGATCTTTACCTGTTATCAGTAAAGAATGTCACTTTCTAACAGGTCCAGGAGCTCCAAGTTTATCTTGGGACCTCAAGAGGACAGGATCACCCAACTCACAGGTATTCTGAGGATACAAACTCATAGCTGGACTCAGCTTTAAAGGTCTTATCTGAGATTCCTTGTGGAACAGAGTTCCATCAAAGCCAATCCAAAAGGCCTATGTAGAAATAACCATTCTTGCTGCACTTTATGCAAATAATCAAGCCAAGTATAAAACTAAAGTTTATTCTACAAACAACACACATGATCCTATCATAATTTGTTTTTACCAAAAATGAGGGCTGGAGAGAAAAATTGTGCTCCAAAGCTTATCGTAGATTTGTCATTAAATCCTAGTCTCACTAATTGTTTTAAAGCTTTCTGCCTGCATTTTAGACTAACCCTGCTTATTCCTGTGAATCAAGTGGTGATCTCCTACAGCTTGAAAGAAACAAAAAGAGATGGGTAACATAAAAATCTGGATCACCATGCTAGTTCTGGGCAATTATCCTGCAAATTCTGCCAGGTAATGAAAGTGAGTAGGGTGCCCATAACCCTGAAGTTTCTTTGTTTGGGAAATAAAAGCAAGGAAAACCCCCAAAGGGAAATTCTGTATCTTGGCAAGTAAAATTTTAGATTAAAATTATCTACCATACCACACTTGTGGGAATTGCTATACTCACTCTACTATTTGCAGTAGGGTTATACAGAGTAGCACCTTCTAACTGAAATATTGGACAGAAAGCTTATGTCTTGTATTAATATTTGGACCCTGTATACTCAATACTGTAACTTGAATTGTTTCCTCTCACCTAGAAGCAATCAAACTCCAAACAGTGCTGCAAACTGAACCACACATGGACATGCCATTCTTCCGAGGACCCTTAGATCAACCCCAGGAGAAGCCCTAGCTACTGCTCCCCATTCGATGCCCCTTTTCAGCAGGAAATAGCCAGAAACAGTCATCGCCCAAAACCCCTTGATGGTGACATCTCCACAGTGGGGAATGTTATAGGAGTTGATTAAGAAATTATTTTAGGCAGATAGGAAAAGGGGTCCTTGGGGAAGTTTTCATTTCCTTTAAAGCAGCTCCAGAAACACTTCTTGTCTAGCAAGAAAGCCCCAGCTCTTAGAGCCAAGTCAGCAACCTTTGATATGCAAATGCAGGCCATTAGAAACTGGGTCCACCCAAACACGGTGATTCCTGCTGACTTCTTGCCCTTGCTCACCGGTGCCTGGCAACATGGCCGCCCCCACATATCCCCATGTGTGTAGAGCATCAAGGCACCCTGTATTCACATATTAAAAAGCTAGAGTGGGAGGGCCAGTTTTTTCCGCGAGCTACGTGAGTGACATGCCTGGTCAAACCAATCCCCTGAGCCCTATGTAAATCAGGCACCACCTCCTCCAGCCTCCTCATATAAGCAGACACTTTTCTGCTGCACACACGGTTTTCTCTTAGTTCGAATCGCCCCCTCCCTTTATCTTTGTACAGGGGAGCTGTTTTCTTCTTCCTTCCTTCTTGCCTATTAAACTTTTCACTCCTTAAAACCAAAAAGATAAAAAAAAAAAAAAAAAACCATCACATCAAATAACTTTACCCTACCCAGGATGTGCCCGACAACTCTGTTCTTGGGTGAAAATTTAAAATATTGGTTCACTCCCTGATGGAAACAGAGGAGAGAGAGAGGTGCTCAGTGACTCATTATGGACAGAGTGAGGGCTGAAATTACTTGAGTGAGGAAGGAAAGGAAAGCAGGTCCCTGGCTGAGGTTAAGTACCAAACAGAAATCCGGGCTGAAGCAGGAAGACTTAGCCTGAGATTCTAGATTAAAAAAGAAAGTGTAACCTAGCGTAACTTGAATATAAAGGATTTCACTCTTATTTCCAAACTATTCTAACAGCTCTGAATAACATGGATATTTTAAAGGTTTATGTATATATGAATGGATGTGTATAAAACATTCAGGCCGGGCGCAGTGGTTCACGCCTGTAATCCCAGCACTTTGGAAGGCCGAGGCAGGAGGATCACTTGAAGTTAGGAGTTCAAGACCAGCCTAGACAACATGGTAAAACATGGTCTCTACTAAAAATACAAAAAAAAATTAGCTGGGTGTGGTGGTGGGTACCTGTAATCCCAGCTGATTGGGAGGCTGAGGCAGAAGAATTGCTTGAACCAGGGAGGCACAGGCTGCAGTGAGCTGAAATTGTGCCACTGCACTACAGCCTGAGCGACAGGGTGAGGCTCCATCTTAAAAAAAAAAAAAAAAAAAAAAAAACTCAAAAATTCAGTCCCCAAAAGTAATTAATCTATTCATTCATCACAAACCCACTAAACACATACTATACCTAGATGGGACAGACTGGCAAAGACGGACCCTGACCTGAAGAAGTGTTTAGCCTAGTCGGGTAGATTACACGTGCATATAAAAATATTAACTATAAACATGGCAGGAAGACCTAAATGCACTAAAAGAGACATAGAAGGTTATGTGAAGAAAACAAAGTAATGCCCACAAACATATACTTTTGTCCTTCTCTAATGTTCCCAAATGTTTTATATTCTTCACATATCTTTTCACTCTCCACTAAAATGTTATCTTCAGGGTCAAGGGAGTCTCTGTCTTGTTTGCTGCTGTAACTCTGCAACCTAGGGCAGTGCCTGGCTCACAGGATATGTTCCATAATCATTTCTCCAATAAATTATTGGTAAATTTATTAAAATTAAAACTTCCATTTAAAAACATCTGATGAGAGTTTGGAAGTAAAGCCTTTTATCTAAGGTCATTTGATTTTCAACAAGAGTACCAAGACAATAAAATAGAGGAAGAATAGTCTTTTTAACATACGATGCTGAGACAACTTGATATTCACATACAAAATAATAAATGCAGTTGGAACTTTTCCTAACACCATACACAAAAATCGACTGAAAATGAATCAGACCTACATGTAAGCACTAAACTCTAAAACTCGTAGAAGAAACATGAGCATAAGTCTTCATTAGCTTGGATTTGACAATGGTTCCTTGGTACAACACCAAAAGCGCAAGTGACAAAAAACAAATAGATAAATTAGACTTTAACAACATTAAAAATACTTATGACACCATGAGGAAAGTGAAAACAACCTACAGAAATGGAAAAAAAATGCAAATCATATATTTGGCAATGGACTTGTATCTAGAATACATATAAAGAACTACTGAACTCAATAATTAAAAGACAGCCCAATCAAAAATGAACAAAAAATCCCATTTATAATAGCCACCAAAAAATTAAAAAAGAAGGTACCTAGGAATATACCTAATGAAGGAGGTTAAAGTCTGCAAGGAGAACAACAAAACATACTGCTCAAAGAAATCAGAGATGAAACAAACAAATGGGAAAACATTCCATGCTCATGGCTACAGGTCATGAGATAAATATTTTTCTACAATGAGAGAAAATATTTGCAAACTACATGATATGGTTTGGCTGTGTCCTCACCCAAAATCTCATCTTGGATTGTAATCCCCATGTGTCAAGAGCAAGACCAGGTGGAGTAATCAGATCACCGGTGCGGTTCCCCCATGCTGTTCTCGTGATAGTGAGTCTCACCAGATCTGATGGTTTTGAGAGATGACAAAGCGCTGGCGGCCCTCGCTCGCTCTCAGTGCTTCCTCGGCCTTGGCATCCACCCTGGCCATGCTTGAGGAGCCTTTCAGCCTGCCGCTGCACTGTGGGAGCCCCTCTCTGGGCTGGCTGAGGCCAGAGCCGGCTCCCTCTGCTTGCAGGTGGTGTGGAGGGAGAGGTGCCGAGGGGAACCGGGGCTGCGCACAGTGCTGGCAGGCCAGCGCACATTCCAAGTGGACATGGGCTCAGTAGGCCCCACACTCGGAGCAGTCATCCGGCGCCACCAGCCCGGGCAGTGAGGGGCTTAGCACCCGGGCCAGCAGCTGCAGAGGAGGCACTGGGTCCCCCAGCAATGCTGGCCTGCCTGCACCAAGCTCGAATTCTCCCCCAGCCTCAGCCACCTCTCCACAGGACAAGGCTCGGGACCTGTACCCTGCCATGCCCAAGACCCTCGGTGGTGGGCTCCCACGGGGCCTGAGCCTCCCGAGGGGCGCCCAGTCCCATCTACCGCCCCAGGGCTGAGGAGTGCAGGCGCGCAGCCCAGGACTGGCAGGCAACTCTAACCCCGGCACTGGTGCAGGATCCACTAGGGGAAGCCAGCTGGTCCTGAGTGGGGTGGGGACTTGGAGAACTTTTATGTCTAGCCTGAGGATTGTATATGCACCAATCAGCACTCTGTGTCTAGCTTGGGGTTTGTGGATGCACCAATCAGTACTCTGTATCTAGCTAATCTGGTGGGGATTTAGAGAACCTTTATGTCTAGCTAAAGGACTGTAAATACACCAGTCTGCACTCTGTGTCTAGCTCAAGGTTTGTAAACACACCAATCAGTGCTCTGTGTCTAGCTAATCTGGTGGGGACTTGGAGAACCTTTATGTCTAGCTAGAGGATTGTAAATGCACCAATCAGCACTCTGTGTCTAGTTCAGGGATTGTAAATGCACCAGTCAGCACCCTGCCAAAATGGACCAATCAGCTCTCTATAAAATGGACCAATCAGCAAGATGTGGGTGGGGCCAGATAAGGAAATAAAAGCAGCCTGCCCAGCCAGCAGGGGCAACTCGCTCAGGTCCCCTTCCACACCGTGGAAGCTTTGTTCTTTCGCTCTTTGCAATAAATCTTGCTGCTGCTGCTGCCCATTCTTTGGGTCTGCACTGCCTTTATGAGCTGTAACACTCACCACAAAGATCTGCAGCTTCACTCCTGAGGCCAGCAAGATCACGAATCTACCGGGAGGAATGAACAACTCCAGACAGGAGAAATGAACAACTCCAGACGCACGGCCTTAAGAGCTGTAACACTCACCACAAAGGTCTACAGCTTCACTCCTGAAGCCAGCGAGACCACAAACCCACCAGAAGGAAGAAACTCTGAACACGTCCAAACATCAGAAGGAACAAACTCCAGACACACAATCTTTAAGAACTGTAACACTCTCTGCAGCTTCATTCTTGAAGTTAGTGAGACCAAGAACCCACCAATTCCGGACACAGTTTTGTAAGCATCTGGCATTTCCCCTCTTGCACTCATTCTCTCTCTTGCTGTCCTGTGAAGAGGTGCCTTCTGCCATGACTCTAAGTTTCCTGAGGCCTCCCAAGCCTTGTGGAACTGTGAGTAAATTAAACCTCTTTTCTTTATAAATTACCCAGTTTCAGGTATTTCTTCATAGCAGCATGAGAATGGACTAATACACTATGCATCCAACCAAGGTCTAATAACCAGAATCTGTAAGAAATTGAAACAATTTAACAGGCAAAAACAAATAACTAACCCCATACAAAGAAGAGCTAGTATAGAACAATTCTACTGAAATTGTTTGAAAAAACTGAAGGAGGGACTCCTCACTAACTCATTATTTGAGTCCAGCATCATTCGGATACCAAAATCTGGCAGAGACACAATAAGAAAACTGCAGGCCAAGATCCCTGATGAACACAGATGCAAAAATCATCAAAAAAAAAACTAGTGAATCGAATCTAGCAGCACATAAAAAGCTAATCCACCACCATCAGTAGGCTTTATTCCTGGGATTCAAGGTTGGTTCAATATACGCAAATCAATAAATGTGATTCATCACATAAACAGAACTAAAAACAAAAACCACATGATAATCTCAAAGCTCAAAGGCTTTCAATAAAATTCAACACCCTTCAGGTTAAAAACCCTCAACAGGCCAGGTGCAGTGGCTCACTCCTGTAATCCCAACACTTTGGGAGGCCAAGACGAGCAGATCATGAGTTCAAGAGACTAAGATCATCCTGGCCAACATAGTGAAACCCCATCTCTACTACATTAGCTGGGTGTGGTGGTGCACACCTGTAGTCCCAGCTACTCAGGAAGCTGAGGCAGGAGAATTGCTTGAACCCAGGAGGCAGAGGTTGCAGTGAGCCAAGATCACACCACTGCACTCCAGCCTGGTGACAGAGCGAGACTCCATCTAAGAAAAAAAAAAGAGCAAGAGAGAGAGAAGGAAACAGATATACCAATGGAACAGAACAGGGAACCCAGAAATAATGCCACACGCCTACAACCATCTAGTCTTTGATGAAGTTAATAAAAACAAAGAATGGGGAAAGGACTCCCTATTTAATTAATGGTGCTGAAATAATGGGCTAGCCATATGCCAAAGATTGAAACTGGACCCCTTCCTTACACCATATTAAAACTATAAAAACTTTGGAAGATAACCTAGGAAATACATTCTGGATATAGGACATGGCAAAGATTTCATGAAGATGCCAAAGGCAATTGCAACAAAAGCAGAAATTGACAAGATCTAATTAAGCTTCAGAGCTTCTGTGCAGCCAAGAAAATATCAACAGAGTAAACAGACAACCTACATAAGAAAATATTTGCAAATTATGCATCCAACAAAGGTCTAATATCCAGAATCTATAAGCAACTTAAATCAATAAACAACCCCATTAAAAAGTGGGCAAAGGACATGAACACTTTTCAAAAGAAGACACGTAAGTGGCCAAGCAGCATATGAAAAAATGCTCGACATCGCTAATCATTAGAGAAATGCAAATCAAAGCCACAATGAGATACCATCTCACAGCAGTCAAAATGGCTATTACTGAAAAGTCAAAAAATAACATGCTGGCAAGGTTGCAGAGAAAACGGAACACTTATATACTGCTGGTAGAAATGTAAATTAGTTCAGTCATTGTGGAAAGCAGTTTGGCAATTTCTCAACGCAAAGCAGAATTACCATTTGACTCAGCAATCTCATTATTGCATATATACCCAAAGGTATAAAAATTGCTCTACCATAAAGACACATGCATGCGTATGTTCATCGCTGCACTATTCAACAGCAAAGACATGGAATCAACCTAAATGCCCACCAATGGTGGAACGGATAAAGAAAATGTGGTATATATACCCCATGGAATAATATTGTAGCCATAAAAAAGAACAAGATCAGCTGGGCATGGTGGCTCATGCCTGTAATCCCAGCACTTTGGGAGGCCAAGGCGGGCGGATCACGAGGTCAGGAGATCAAGACCATCCTGGCTAACACGGTGAAACCCCATCTCTACTAAAAATACAAAAAATTAGTCAGGCGTGGTGGCAGGCACCTGTAGTCCCAGCTACTTGGGAGGCTGAGGCAGGAGAATGGCGTGAACCCGGGAGGCGGAGCTTGCAGTGAGCTGAGATCACGCCACTGCATTCCAGCCTGGGCGACTGAGCGAGACTCCATCTCAAAAAAAAAAAAGAACAAGATCATGTCCTTTGCAGCAACACAGATGGACCTGGAGGCCATTATCCTAAGTGAATTAACACAGGAATAGGAAACCAAATACCATAGGTTCTCTCTTCTAAGTAGGAGCTAAACATTGGATATGTATAGACACAAAGAAAGGCACAACAGACACCAGGACCTACTTAAAGGTGGAGGGAGGGAGGAAGGTAAGGACAGAAAAACTACCTATCAGGTTCTATGCTTATTACCTGGGTGGCAAAATAATCTGTACATCAAACCCCTGTGACACAAAATCTACCTATATAACAAACCTGCACACGTACCCCTGAACCTAAAATAAAAGTTAAAAACAACGAGAATTTACAAATAGCTTCCTAAGTAGAATTTTTAAGTCTTCTTCCTCCCCCACCCAATAATAGCTCTTAACACTTCAGATTTACAGATTATAAATCTTCAACACATATCAATAACTAAGATAGTCTGATAAAAATCAAAACTATTCTTAAAATTCAACTCTGAGTAAACTTTCATTCTGTTTCAAGTATTATATGGGTCCTTTTTGTTTGCCTGCAAGTAGAAACTGTGTTACTTGTCTTGTGTTCAATATAATATAATGTTTGGCAAGTGGTAATCATCTAATACACAACAAAGCTTACTTCTTTCTTGCCCCAAAACTGAAAATGGCTTTATAAAACTCTATAATTTTCAGGAAGAGTTGGAGAAATCACCCTAAACGTATAAAACTGCAATGATATTACTGTGGGCAACATGATAATAAACCACTCCTTGTGTTAGAAAAGAATTAACATAGCAACTTGCTTTGTCCATAATTTTAGTCTGATGTAATCCTAAAGCTGGAGGGTGTGATTTGTGACGAATGGACCTGAGTCAAGGACACAATTTCCTTGACGAATTCAGTTTATTCAGTTGGTCACAGAGGGAGTAAATATGTATGATTCAGCATCAAGACTTATCTTCAGGACTTTTAAGGACAAACTTCCCGTAACTACTCTTATTCAGACCAACTCTGTCCTCTTCACGGCTGAACCATGGCACGGGTATTAGGTATTTTCAAAACAGCTGATAAAGTTGATAGACGTGCTTGGCTGAAGGTAATTTTAAAGGTTAAAAGTCATCATCCAAGTTTGTTTTCAACAGATATTACACTTTGTGTTTTTCTTAGAAACCCCAAACACACGAGTAGCCCTTCCTTTTTTGTTCTTCTCCAACACAAATAGATGACATTTACAATCACAAATACTCTGTCAGGCTATAGAATAAATAAGTGCACTCACTGTCACACCATCACTTTCTCCTCTGCTCAAGGAAACAAGCCAAAATAAGAGTAAGTGTAAATCCACCCTAATTTGAAGTATAGAGGTAAATTAGTTACAAACTTTAATTCTTAGATATAACAAATTACCTGCTAAACACTTGAGGACCATTCACTACTCTGAATTATAGAGAGATGTCAAGATTACAATTTGAAGGGAAAAAAGGTGCTACTAATTCAAGAGAACTTACATTTAAAAATCTTATCAAGGGATCCTATACTGAATTCTAACATCTAACATCTAATTCTAACATTAGATTAACATCTAAACCAGATGTTAATCAATGGCTCACTTGTACTATTTGAATAAAATAATTATGGCATTATTCTGTTGATTCCTTTAATATTAAGAGACCCTTAATAGACCCCTAAAAATTACTACCCATCGGTGATAACTGCTTCTTATTCTCACTTATAGGAATCCTGCCCAGCTCCCTCATAAAGTAGCTACTAATAAAGAAATCTCTTAAAAGAAATACAATTTAAAACATTAAATTTAAAATGTTAGCATACCATTTTAAGAAAGTATGATTAGTATTCACTTTGTTTTCAAAATTTTTAAAATAGGAAAGTTGCCCATCCATCAACCTAGTTAAACATGATTAAATAGGTGACATTTTAAATAGAAGACCTAAGTCTTACAGATTTCCTACTGGGGGAAAAACTTACAAACAATAAAAAGAGATAAGATTTACTGAAGCACTATTCACAATAGCCAAGATATGGAATCAACCTAATGTCCAAAAACAGATTAATGGGTAAAGAAAATGTGGTATATCTACACAATAGAATACTATTCAGCCACAAAAAAAAGAATGAAATTCCTGTCAGTCACAGCAACACAGATGGAACAAGAAGACATTAAGTGAAACAGGCCAGAACAGAAAGTTCACCACATCTTCACTCATGTGCAGAAGCTAAAAAAAAGTTGATCTCATAGAAGTAAAAAGTAGAACAGAAGAGTCTAGTGTTCTAGTGTTCTAAAGCATGGTAGATGATTATAGGTAACAATAATATATAGTTTCAAACAGCAAAAAAGAGGATACTGAATGTTCCCAACACAAAGAAATGATGTGTTTCAGATGATGGATATGCTAATTACCACAGCTTGATCATTACACATTGTACACATGTATCAAAATACCACATTGTACCCCATAAATATGTACAATTAACGTGTCAATTAAAAAAATCTTCAGAACACATCCAAAGTTGGCTGAAAAAAATAACTGAAAATTTTAAACTATACGGTCAATGGTAGCAAAGAGAATTTATCACTAAGAATTGTGTGAGAAAGCTCTACACTCTTAAAATAATAGAGGTATGGTATGCATTAGTATTTTTTTCTAGCTTAATTTATTTATGATACTACGGTTGTCCTTGCCAACTGTTAAGTCCCCTTGGGGTGGGTCTCTTCATCCTTTGTACGATGCCTAACAGACAAAAATGCTTAATGTTCCACTTTCTTGGCCTTAAGAATTCTTTATTTTCTTTGCTTTCTACATGTTTTTCTTGTAAGTATTTTCAAATTTCTCATGTTGAATATTAGAAGAAAGTTCATGGAAATACTACAGAGAAAAATACTCAATTCTTTCTAAACATAACTTTTACAATATTGGTAAAGAAACTGTGGAGTCTTTAAAAACTACATTATTCCTCAAGAAATGCCCTTTTAAAGCATCTGGGAAAGAAACGTAATTTCAGTTAACAACATAAAAGGAAGGACAAACGCTCAACACTGTTTATTTAATACATGTGGTGTATGAACTTATTAATGACCAGAAAAGGAAAAATTGTTCTTTAGGAAGTTTTGGGATAATAAAACAGGTTTACCAAATAAAAGAGAGAAACAGGATGCTTTAATGATTCCCATATCCTTGACAAAAAAATTGTATCTTTGTTCTGTAGCTGGGCACAGTGGCTCACGCTTGTAATCCCAGCACTTTGGGAGGCCAAGGCGGGTGGATTATCTGAAGTCAGGAGTTCGAAATCAGCCTGGCCAACATGGTGAAACCCCACCTCTACTAAAAATACAAAAATTAGCTGGGTGTGGTGGTGCGTGCCTGTAATCCCAGCTACTCAGGGGACTGAGGCAAGAGAATCGCTTGAATCTGGGAGGAGGAGGTTACAATGAGCCAAGATCATATATCACTGCACTCCAGCCTGGGTGACAAAGGGAGGCTCTGTCTCAAAAAGAAAAAAAAAAAATGTACTTTGTTCCTTTAATGAGTCTTCTAATACTTAAAAAGCTTTATAAGCTAAGATGAAATTCAGACTACTGAATTTAGTTATACAAAATATATACATATAAATATATAGATATAGATATGTGCTAATGAGCTGTACCTTTTTCCCATGAAAATTGCAACCAAACAGTATTTAAAAACTAACAACACTGACCACAGGCAATTTCCCTTCTGTAGGATTTAGGGTATCACATGTGTTCTCATCAAGTTTATTTAAAACATTAATAATTTTTCCTATAACTAATAACAGTGAGTTGGGTTTGAGAGATCAACCTGCCTGTTGAAAACAACTCAGTAATTTATTTTAAAACATCTTTTCAAAAGAATTGAAAAATTACAAGATAGTAAGAAATTACCAAGTAAAAACTAAAAAGAGAATTCAACAAATAACACTGGGAAAATAAATATCCACATGCAAAAGAATGAAGCTGGACCCTTACCTTACAACATACACCAAAATTAACTCAAAATGGATCAAATACGTAAACATTAGAGCTAAAAATGTAACAATCTTAGAAGAAAACGTATGGGGAAATTTCTGTCACATTTGATTTGGCAGTGATTACTTGGATATGATATCAAAAGCACAAGCAGCAAAAGAAAAAAATAGACAAAACTGGACTACATCAAAACTAAAAATACTATCAACAGAGTTAAAAGGCAACTCACAGAACTGGAAAAAATATTTGCAAATCACACATCTGATAATGAACTAATATATAGAATATTTATAAAGAACTCTTAAAACTCAACAACAAAAAATAGGCTAATTCAAAAATGGGAAGAGGATTTGAATAGATGTTTTTTCAAAGAAGATATGAAATGGCCAATAGGCATATGAAAAGATGCTCAACATCATCAGAAAAACACAAATCAAAACCACAATAAGACACCACTACTTCACACCCATTAGAACGGCAATTTTTTTTTTTTTGAGACACAGTCTCGCTCTGTTGCCTACGCTGGAGTGCAGTGGCGCGTTCTCAGCTCACTGCAAGCTCCATCTCCCGGGTTCACGCCATTCTCCTGCCTCAGCCTCCCGAGTAGCTGGGACTACAGGCGTCCGCCACCGCGCCTGGCTAATTTTTTGTATTTTTTTTTTTTAGTAGAGATGGGGTTTCACCGTGTTAGCCAGGATGGTCTCAATCTCCTGACCTCTTGATCCACCTGCCTCGGCCTCCCAAAGTGCTGGGATTACAGGCATGAGCCACCACGCCCAGCCAGCAATTATTTAAAACAAAAAACAAAAACAAAAACAGAAAATAACAAATGTTGGCTAGAACATGGAGAAACTGTAACCATTACGGCATTACTGGTGAGAACATAACATGGTGCAGCTGCTGTGGAAAATATGGCAGTTCCTCAAAAAAATTAAACACAGAATTACCATATGATCCACCAATTCCACCTTTAAGTCAAAGAAAAATCAAAAGGAAAATTTTAAAGCATCTTGAGGGCTGGGCGTGGTGGCTCACACTTGTAATCCCAACAGTTTTGGAGGCCAACACGGGTTGATCACTTGAGGTCAGGAGTTCGAGACCAGCCTGGCCAACATGGTGAAACCCCACACAAAAAAATTAGCTGGGCGTGGCGGCATGTGCCTGTAATCCCAGCTACTCGGGAGCATGAGGCAGGAGAATCACTTGAACTTGGGAGGCAGAGGTTGCAGTGAGCTGGGATCACGCCACTGCGCTCCAGCCTGGACAACAGAGCTAAACTCCATTTAAAAAAAAAAAAAAAAAAAAAGCTACATTTTATGTTATGTATATTTTACCACAAAAAAAGTAAAAGGAGAATGAAAACTCAGCATGAAAAGCAAGTTCTGAAACCACATTTCCTCTAAAGTATCTTTATTGGTCATGGGAAACTAGAACCTATGTTTTAAAAGATTCTCAGGACGACCAAGATGGAAATAAAGCTGAGGGTCACACAACAAGGGCCATCTAATCTGAGATTCTCCTCACAATAAGCTGGAATCCTAAAGGGGCACGTCCTCACAGTGAGAATGACATGAACTAGATTATGGTCTAAGGTCACACTGCTTTTCTCAAACTTCAAACTTGGGTCTGTAATCATCCCCTGGACTAGAATACTCCCAAGTGTCGGTCAGACAGAAGTGCACACTGTCTAAGTACCTACGCTGTGGACTTAAAATTACTCTTATAAATAATTCTTCAAATGCAATATCCAGGCCCCAGTCAAGGATAGCGGAGTATGCAAGAAATGTAGGGATAAGCAGCAGAAAGGAAAAGGGGTCAGGAAAGAACCTTAGAAAATGGATTATCAGATGTAGATTCTATGTGTTTTCTGTGATAGAAGAAATAAAATGACAGGTTGGAAACATTTAGCAGAGAACTAAACACTATAAATAGTAATAGATTTTTACACGAAAAAATAGAGACTCTAGAACTAAAAATAAAATATAACTCCAACTAAGAACTGAATGGAAAGGTTTAACAGATTAGATTCACCTTCACAGATAATTAATAATGAAAAGACAAAAGGCAAGTCTAGAGATATGCTGGAAGTAGTTTGAATCAGCTTGCAAGAACCAATTATGTGTAGCTCTTCCTAATTCTGCATCAGTAAAGTCAAATTGGTTGCCTGAAACTACCCTTGATAAAGATATTTACACTACGGAAATCAGCAAATACTACAAATCAGGGCTTCTTTTTCCCCAGAGAGCCATTTTGCCAGCACACACTTGGAAGTTACCATACAGAATTTGGGACAGGGAGCCAAAAAAAAAAAAAAAAAAGTAAGTAGGGAAGAGAGAGTAAGAAATGTAAAGGGTATAAAAGAGGGCTCAAAACATATTTAATTAAAGTTTCAAAAACTGAATAGAGAAAAGAAACACTTTATCAGTTAGTGGCTAAGCTTTTTCCAGAACTAATTACCAAATCATAGATTTAAGAATCCAAATGAATGCACTGCAGGATAAAAAGAAATCTGCAATGAAGTAAGACTGACTTCTGTATCATTAGAGTAGCCTTTGTGTTTTTAAATCTATGAGTTTTTCCCTTTATCTCCAAAAAGTATAAATGCTACCAGAATTGAGACAGACGGAGATTTATTTTCATTAATTTTGCCTACGATGAAGCCTACGCTTTGGAACTACAGCTTCAGAACTTTTCATTTCAAGTAGCTGGGCATGGTGGCTCACACCTGTAATCCCAGCACCATGAGAGGCGGAGGCAAGAGAATCACTTAGGCAAGGAGATCGAGACCAGCCTGGGCAACATGCCAAAACCCCGTCTCTACAAAAAATACAAAAGAATTAGCTAAGTGTGGGGGCGTGTACCTGTTAGTCACAGCTACTCGGGAGGCTGAGATGGGAGGGTGGTTTAAATCCAGGAAGAAGAGGTTGCAGTGAGCCAAGATTGTGCCATTACACTCCAGCCTGGGCAATATAGTGAGACCCTGTCTCTGGGGAAAAAAAAACAAAAACTAAAAAACTTTTCAGGTCAAGAAAGTTTTCCATTGCTTTTATATTTTGCTTCTGTTCCATTTATTCTGGTTTCTCCACTGGGAACTTATTCATCAGTATGGTACTTCTCTGTCTTCAGTATCTGTCATTTTCACCCTCATCATTTCCATCATTATTTTCTCCTCCTAAAAAAATCTCAAATAAATACTATAGGATTGACCCATTCATCGTATATAGGATTGACTCCATTTTCTGCAGGATCAGCTCTGGTGTGTGCAACTGCCATTACAGATTTTGGCTATTGCATTTTCAGATTATTGTCATTGTTTTCTTTTGGTCATCTTTATTCCAGCTTCTTTTAAAATCTCATTCTGATTTTTTGTTATAACTTTATGTTTTGGTTTCCTAGAGGTCTTACTTTTTGCTCTGTTACTAAGAATAAAATCTGACACTTCTCACAAATATCTTTTGTACATCATAATAAATGATATTCAATATTATTTTTAAGACTTTCTTCCTCATCTTTGGGGTAATGGTTCCCTTATTTTATGCAGATATCTTTCTTTTTTTTTTTTTTTTTTTTAGACGGAGTCTAGCTCTGTTGCCCAGGCTGGAGTGCAGTGGCCGGATCTCAGCTCACTGCAAGCTCCGCCTCCCGGGTTTACACCATTCTCCTGTCTCAGCCTCCTGAGTAGCTGGGACTACAGGCACCCGCCACCGTGCCCGGCTAGTTTTTTGTATTTTTTAGTAGAGACGGGGTTTCACCGTTAGCCAGGATGGTCTCGATCTCCTGACCTCGTGATCCGCCCGTCTCGGCCTCCCAAAGTGCTGGGATTACAGGCTTGAGCCACGGCGCCCGGCCGCAGATATCTTTCATGCAGATTTCTTTCATAGTCCCCATGAAAATTATCCTTGCAAAAATAAGATATAATTTTTAATGGCAGGGTATATAGATTGCCCTTGATTCCCATCACTATCAATTTGGATGGTGAAAAATTGCTCACACTTAATTTGGTTGGGTTTTAAGTGTACAGGCTGATATACACAGTCCATGGCTGAATTTATAGTACTAAGCAGGCAGTACAACCAAGTTGGGCTGATTTAAAATCTATTATTCCTTTCTTCTCATATTATGAGAATTCATTCCTACATCAACAGGAACACTCTGTAGTTTGTTTTTTAACAGAAAATGAATGATAACCTGAAAACCCAAAAGCACACTCCTTTTAAGGTTCTTCTAAACACAACATCTACTGCTACATCACATCCCTGGAATGTAATATCCTAACACTTTCCTTTCATTCTCTTCCATATTGCACACTGGAAATTTAGTCTCTGAATAGATGTATAAAAAATAGTGTGGAACATGTGGATTTGGAAGAGCTGGGAGAGAGAAAAATTTCTGAGGAGGTTAATGGGCTTTTAATATGTAATAAAATATATAATATGAATGAAATAGTGCAAGTTCCCATAGTCATTCATGGTAACCTGTGTCTCCAAACAGGTTATGAACAAACAACAGGAATGGATCAAAGCCTCTTCCTATCCACTTCCCACCTTAATCTCCTGTTTTAGAAATCAAACCATAAACAGACCACTAAGACTTTCTTAGTCTACTCCAATGTAGTAAGTAGTTAGTAGAAACAACTCTAAAACTGAGAAATTATTGATCACTACTTTTCCCAATGCCATTATGGAACTATACGCATATTTTAATGAGAAACTGGAAGAAAGAATATCACACATGGCAAGCCTAAAGTAAATATTTTTCGATAGGTACATTTTTTAAACAAAGAAGTTGATATTAATCTCTATGTTTGAACATAGTCAACTAAAATGTCATGGTGACAGGTGCTGACTGTTACAGAAAGTGAATGAATTATTTCACAACAGAAAGATGAAAATTGAGACATAATTATTGTAAACATCTGAAAATTATAAATGTCTATAATGATTTTACACATAACAAAATAAACACTGATTTCTTTTCCACGTCACTTGAAGTTTGAACATCATATTTTAGGATGTCTACTCTATCGAGTAAACACAGAATTTATCATTCTAGACAAATTCTCCTCTATCGAGTAAACAGAATTTGTCATTCTAGATAATCAAGGAAATGACATAAATGTGTTTCAAAAGCATTTAATGCATAGGTAGCTATAAACAGGCAAGCAAGGAAAGGCAGGGTAATTTTGAGGAGACAGCCTACCCATACAAGCTGATATTGTTTGTTTTTTCAGGGTTTTTTTTGGGGTGGGGGGTGGGGAGACAGAGTCTTGCTCTGTTACCCAGGCTAGAGTGCAATGGCACGATCTTGGCTCACTGCAACCTCTGCCTCCCAAGTTCTAGTGATTCTTGTGCCTCAGCCTCCTGAATAGCTGGGATTACAGGTGCCCACCACCACACCTGGGTAATTTTTGTAGAGACAGGGTTTTTAGTAGAGACGAGGTTTCACCATGTTGGCCAGGCTGGTCTCAAATTCCTGACCTCAAGTGATGTGCCCGCTTCAGTCTTCCAAACTGCTGGGATTACAGGCATGAACCATCATGCCCAGCCACCAGCTGATATTCTTGAGAACAATTACCAGAATTGTAACTCCTCAAATGTGGAAAATAACTTCAAATTAAGAAAAGTCGTATAATTGTGTTTTTTTCCTTTTTACATATCATAATGATCATTTCATTAGTAAAGTAACCCTGAGCTCACTATT
Source organism: Colobus angolensis palliatus (assembly GCF_000951035.1). Lineage (NCBI taxonomy): Eukaryota > Metazoa > Chordata > Mammalia > Primates > Cercopithecidae > Colobus > Colobus angolensis. The sequence continues at coordinate 381,816 of NW_012118210.1, read as the reverse complement.
TCTAACATAGCTATGCTGCCAAAAACATTTAGTACTCAGCCAGGCATGGTGGCTTACGCCTGTAATCCCAGCACTTTGGGAGGCCAAGGCAGGTGGATCACGAGGTCAGGAGATAGAGACCATCCTGGCTAACACGGTGAAACCTCGTCTCTACCAAAAAAATACAAAAAGTTAGCCGGGCATGGTGGCAGGTTCCTGTAGTCCCAGCTACTTGGGAGGCTGAGGCAGGAGAAAGGCATGAACCCAGGAGGTAGAGCTTGCAGTGAGCCGAGATTGCACGACTGCACTCCAGCCTAGGTGTCAGAGCGAAACTCCGTCTCCAAAAAAAAAAAAAAAAAAAATTCAGTAGCCTAATGAATTTCTCTTAGTAAGTAGTTCAAATTCAGTGAACCTTTACTATGTGCCAGATACTGTTTTAAGAGATTTACACGTACTAACTGATTTCTCTGAAGAAGTACTATTATTATTCCCATTTTAAAGATTGGAAACTAGGGGACACAAAAGTCAAGAATTTGCCAAGGTTTTTATTCTTGCTGCATAAGAAATTCACCAAAATGCAACTTGAAAAAACAATTTTATCATACGCATGAATTCTGTGGGTAAGAAATTTAGAGCAAACACAAGTAAGGAACAACGTCTGAGGCCACAACTGAAACGACACAACAATTAGGGATGACCCAATGGGACCGGAGTCATTTGAGGAAATCATTTACATGTGTGATTGTTGATGCTACTGTCAGCTAGAATCTAAACTGGAGCTGTCAACTAGGGCAGTAGTCCCCAACCATTTTGACACCAGGGACTGGTTTCAAGAAAGACAACTTTTTTCCACAGAGGAGGGCAGGGGGATGCTTTTGGGATGAAACTTTCCACCTCAGATCACCAGGCATTAGATTCTCATAAGGAGCACACAACCTAGATCCCTCATATGCACAGCTCACAATAGGGTTTGCAATCCTGTAAGAATTCAATACAGCTGCTGATCTAACAGGAGGCAGAGCTCACCTCCTGCTGTGCAGCCAGGAGTGAGGGGATGGGGAGGATGGGATTGGGGACCCCTGAACTACGGTCCTACAGATAGCCTTTCTCTGTAGCCTGAGCTTTCTTCATAGCAGGCAGCTTCAGAATAGTCAAGCATCGTACATGGCAGCACAGAGATCCAAAAGCAAGTATCCCAGAAAACAAGGTGAAGGCTGCACTGCCTTTTCTGACTTAGCCTCAGTCATCGTGCAGTACTTTCACCATATTCTATTGGTCATAAGCTAGTTGTGGCTAGTCGTGAGCCTGTGCAGATTCAAGAGTAGAGGATAGACACCCCTCTTCTCAATGGAGACTATAGAGAGCAAGGGGTTGAAAGTGGAAAATACACGTCTGGAAAGTATAACATGCCACCATCTTATAGCAAAGATTCACAGTGCATGCTCTTAACTACCATACCTGACTGCTTGCTCAAAAAGTGGCACACTCTATAGTACATAACAACTACACTCTTGAGCAGATCTGACAGTTTTGGGGTGGCCTGAAATACCATTCAGAATATGAAATAGGCAATGGGACCTCAGAGAGAGAGACTGAGCTCCGAAGAAACTTCTTTAGACTGTAGTATCTTCACATTCATCTCCCTCTGGAAGCCATCAGTGAAGACAGTGAGAGGATTCTCTACCAAGAAAAACAAGGCTGGGAGCAGTGGCTCACACCTGTAATGCCAATACTTTGGGAAACTGAGGCAGGAGGCTCACTTGAGCCCAGGAGTTTGAGGCTGCAGAGATTCATAATTGCACCATTACAATCCAGCAGCCTGGGCAACACAACAAGACCCCCATCTCTTTAAAAAAAAAAAAAAGAAAAAGGAAAAGAATAAATAAAATATGTGTCTCTTATAACCTCTCCATCATGGTTATTTCCAGTGGTGGCAAATTCCATCACAAAAATCACTGTAAATGCTCTGGAAGAGGGAAAGGGGTGCCCTATAGACATCCTACTCTCACAGACTTGACTTCCAGTATCTCACCATCACCTGGTGTTCAATATTACAGATCCAACCCAAATGAGATTTTAATTTCTGATGTGTCATTAAAACATCTACAACACAAGATGTACACGCTTTACATATATATCAACAATTTTCTCATATCAGAAGGAAAGTTGCAATTCTAGGAGCAAGTTTCCAGAATCTTTTGGTTTGCAGTGGGGTGGGTGGGGGAAGTTGGGGAGCTACTCCAAACAAATATTAATTGATTATATCACAAGTACTTAATCAAAACTTACTGCTAATTCTTCTGCTGATTTCAAATGGTTTGGAAAAACTAGAGTAGAATTGACAGAGTTCGAGAATCAGGCTATGAAGACCCTCTCCAACGTTAAATCTGTCAGAATCAGAGTCCTGGAACAAAGCCAGACAAAAGCAAGGTGCAAACTGTCTCACCAAACTAAACACCACAACCTTCATTAACAGCCAAGGAGACTGATGTTTTTTAAGTGGTAGGATTATTAAGTGGGTTGTGAACAAATACTTCCCCATTAAGAGTTCTTCCAAACACTGTTTAAACACCTCAAAGTCACCAAGAAATTTATATTAAATCTGATTATTTGCTAAAAATAATAAAATCACTTCTTTAACAAATCCTTGGTGATACAGAAAGAAAAATCAAGAATGCTTTCTATTTTGGTTTATGTACTAAAATGCACAGAAACAGGCTACACCTGTAGTTTATTTACAGAGAAACATTCTGGCAAAATTAACATAACTGGCTAAATATTACTTCTTTGGAAATACTGGTTTAGTAATAATTTTAAAAAACAAAAACTGCTTTACCAGTTTAACTTTATTTGAAGACTTTAGGTCAAATTTTCATTTTGAATAAAATTTCAATTAACACAAACAACAACCAAACAGTAGATGAGAAATTTAATGAATAAACTCTTTTCTGTTAAGACTTCCCTTAAGTAAATTTTTCCAGAGGTACTGTGTTCTGCCTATGTGTTCTGGCTCTGTTTCTTTTAATAAATTACAGAAAGGAAAAAGGTGGGGAGGGGAATGTGACAGTCACACTTAATCCACACCAGGCTGCCATATGTCACTTTTTGTCCTTTACTGGTTCATTGACTATTCATGAATTAACTACCTGAAAAGTGTTATATTTATCTGTACAGGCACAAAGCTGTCAATTCAGTTCAAAGCATGCTTGCCTTTGTTGTCAATGAGAAAAAGTCTCTCTATATGACACTATCCTATAAGTACTTTAAAAATCTACATTGATATAGTGAGTTTCTATGTTGATACTAGCTGTGCCTTACTACTATTTTTTAATGACTATTATATCAAAGGAAAAATGAAGCAGTCCCAGCTTTTAGAGCCTCTGGCCTCTAAGGATTTCCACAGAAGCCCCAAATCCTATTCCCTCCTATACTTTATTATCAATGGTCTTACTGTTTTCATTTCTTTTCTTCCTTTATCCATGCTTGTTTCTGGCAGTATCCTCTGCTATTAACTTACCTCATCAAAGCTACCTGAGTACTGACCAGTGCTTCCCCAGGATGCGTTACATCAGCTCTAGCTCAGAATCTGCCCTAGCGTTTCCTATTCCCTCCCACAGTCATTGCCATGAACGATTTCATGGTTCATTCATATTCCAACTTGTTTGCCAGCATCTAGAGAAGACATTTTTTAAAAGGCATAAAAAGAGACACTCAGCTTTCATTACTATCAGACAAGAAAATAGGAAAAACAAGCTTGTAGGCTGGGCGCGGTGGCTCAAGCCTGTAATCCCAGCACTTTGGGAGGCCGAGACGGGCGGATTACGAGGTCAGGAGATCGAGACCATCCTGGCTAACACAGTGAAACCCCATCTCTACTAAAAAATACAAAAATCTAGCCAGGCGAGGTGGCGGCGCCTGTAGTCCCAGCTACTCAGGAGGCTGAGGCAGGAGAATGGCGTAAACCCGGGAGGCGGAGCTTGCAGTGAGCTGAGATCTGGCCACTGCACTCCAGCCTGGGCGACAAAGCAAGACTGTCTCAAAAAAAAAAAAAAAAAGAAAAACAAGCTTGCCTAAGACATTTTAAAGTGCTTCCTCGATAGCTTCAAGCTTAAAACTACCATTACAAATCCAACATATCTGTCCTGAGACAGCAAGATCAGAGGGAGAGAGTAAATATATATAAACACATATCTGCATCCTAAAACTTCTCTGAATAGCTTAAATAAAAAAGGACTGTGAAATCTACACTCCCAAATTACTGGCATTTGAAAGTTTTATGATGATAAATAAAGCAAAAAAAGTAAATGGAATTTAATTTTCCCTAGATGTATTTGACAAAAATTGACATTAATGTTCAAAACACATGATAAGTTATTTTATAGTTAGTGATTAAGGCAAAAGACCTAATCCAAAAAGAAAATAGTGTTTTATAAATAGTTCCAACATACCATGTTCTTCCATGTTTTATTTCAACATATCTTTTGAATATCCCAAAACCTAAAAAAAAAAAAATTCTTTGTAATTCAAGAAGGTGGCTGAAACCTGTACTTCCATTAACAGACAGTGATATTGTTTGGCTGTGTCCCCACCCAAATCTCATCTTGAATTGTATCTCCCAGAATTCCCATGTGTTGTGGGAGGGACCCAGAGGAAGGTAAATGAATCATGGGGGCCAGTCTTTACTGTGCTATTCTCTTGACAGTCAATAAGTCTCATAAGTCTCACGAGATCTGATGGGTTTTTATCAGGGATTTCCACTTTTGCTTCTTCCACATTTTTCTCTTGCCATCGCCATGTAAGAAGTGCCTTTCACCTCCCACCATAATTCTGAGGTCTCCCCAGCCATGTGGAACTGTTGAAGTCCAATTAAACCTCTTTTTGTTCCAAGTTTTGAGTATGTCTTTATCAGTAGCATGAAAACAAACTAATATGGACAGGAAGATGAAGCAGAAGGAACCTTGATATTTCAAAGCTCCTCTAGGACATAAGACTAAGTCATCAAATTCCTAAAGTAATTAATGTGTGCAATTAATGCTTATGCCTCAGAAAACAAAAGATTCAAATACAACTTGAATATTTTTATGATAAAAACTAATTGAAGAGATTTTTCCATATTAATAGTATATAGTTGTTTTACAGTAAGTATTATGTACCCTCAGAAGCCCCTAACCTCTTTGTTTCTTCTGTATTCCATAACTTTATCAAATGTATCACTATTTGCTCAGTCTTCTAGGATTAAAAACCTCTTTATCACATTTTCTTCATTAGTCAGGATTAGGTTCAGCTGCATGCAACCACATATGACAAGAACAAAAACAGACAAAAGCAATGGCTTATGCAAGATAGAAAGTGAATGTATTGTCATAAAAAAAAAAAAAAAAGTAGTCCAGATGTAGTCAGTCCAGTGTATAGTTTCATAATGTCAGGGGCTCCTTCCATCTTAATGACCTGTCATTCTCAAAATGCACCTTCCACTTCCAGGCCCAAAATGGCTGTTTGAGCTCCTGCCATCAAATGTACTTAATAGCCAGTAGGAAAGAGGTAAAGCAGTGTTCAGTCCTTTCGATTATGCTTTCTAGAATTTTCACCCACTTTCACTAATCTTAATACAGTGATATGGCTACATTTGCTACAAAAAGAACTTGAAAACGTAATCTTTTTTTTAACAGAGCAACAATGTGCTCAGCTACAAATTACGATTCTATTACACAGAAAATAAAAAAGAAGAAAAGGGAAGCTGAGATTGGCTCACAGTCTGTGTTATTTCTCTCTAACCCCACATATTTAAACCTTCTCAGTTCTTTATCATAATTTAATTAAACCAACCCAATAAGAAGTTATATTCACACAACCATCACCTTTGCTTGGATAATAGCATCCTAACTGATCTCCTTGACCCAGACAGAAATGAGTGATTCCATTTGAGCACAGAAATTCAAGAACAATACAAACTGACTTAATCATGGAAAGAATCATGTAAGTGGGAGGCACCATGCCTTCTCCTTCAGGCTCACATAACGCCATACTGGCAAAGGAGGAACTCTCCATTCATCCATGTAAGTGTATTAAGGCAAGGCAGAGACTGACTGTAATCTGGTGTGTGTGTGTTTGTGGAGAATCTTGCTGGCATTCAGTGGTCAGAAATGAGGAGTTTCACAGGGCAGGAAATCAGTCTCTGTGTCAAAAGAACACTTCCCAGCAGGCAGAATGTTGACCTAGAATTTTTTTAACTGTCAACCCAGAAGTCTATGCCCCGCCACAAATACCTTCAAAAAATGAAAGCAAAATAAATACTTCCAGACAAACAAAAGCTCAGAGAATTCACTGAAAGCAGACTTGTACTATGAGAAATGTGGATAAATGTTAAAGGCATATTTTCTCATTTTTAAGCTCTTTAAAAGTTAATTGACTAAAGCAAACCTGGTAATGTATTATGGGGTTTATAACATATAGAAATAAAATATGTGACAAATAGCACAAGGGACAGCTCTAACATATAGTCTGCTGAGGAGATAAACTTTGGGTGAATTTAAGCCTCCCAGTCACATAAAAAATTACACTAGGACCTCAGCAAGATGGCAGAATAAGAGGACACCTGCTCTATCCCCTGCAAACAAGAATTCTGCATCCATCCACAGAAAAAAAGAGCCTCAGGATTCAGGTAGGCATTTATAAAACCAAGGTAAAGCTCAACACCTAGGAAGCCTAATCTTAAAGTGTAGGCCAGCACTCAGGTAGCAGACCTGCTGATTGTGCTCCCGGGTTCAAACTCAGAAACAGCCCCATTCCCAAAGGGTTTGGTTACAGCCATTCGGCCCAGAGCCTGCAACCAAAATCATCTGCCCAGGTGTCCAGGAAGAATCGCACCCACTTGTGCCTCAGCAGAGAGGCTCATCTGCATACCAGCATCAGTCTCAGCAGTGGACCTGGAAGTTACCCTGTAACTTGGTTCAAGCTCCCCTTAGCTGTGGCCCCCAGCTTAGCATGGTTCACACAAAGACCCGGAGAGAGATATCCCCCATATCTCACAGCCTGGGAATTATCCAACCATCTGATCCTCTGTGATGGACCCGCCAGCCTCTGTCCCACATTTGATCCTGAGAAAAATTGATAATCACCAAGTTAATAAAAGTTCCTTTTAAAAATCAAACTTTCCTGGGCCAGGTGCAGTGGCTCATACCCATAATCCCAACATTTCAGGAGGCCGAGGCAGGCAGATCACTTAAGACCAGGAGTTCAAGACCAGCCTGGGCAACATGGTGACAAACTCTGTATCTACAAAAAATACAAATCTTAGCCGGGCATGATGGCAGGCACCTGTGGTCTCAGCTCCTTGGGAGGCTGAGCTGGGAGGATCAATTGAGCCCAGGAGGTCAAGGCTACAGCAAGCCATGATCACGTCACTGCACTACAGCCTAGGCAACACAGCGAGACCCTGTCCTAAAAAAACAAAACAACAACAACAATACACCTTCCCCAGCAGAAGGGACAGTGGATAGAAAGGGGCACAAGTGCAACTTCTGGCTATTAGAAATGTTCTCATTTCACGGTATACAGATGTGTACTTTTCAGCCCTCATGTAATACTTCAATAAAAAGCTCAAACCAAAACAAGCAACAAATCAAACATTTACCAACAGAAAAAAGAGTCATGAGTATGAATAGGCAATTCACAAGACAGGAAATCCAAAGGACCAATAAACTTTGTAAAGATGCCCCACCCCTCCCAAACCCCTTTCCCCATACCCTCAGAAATGCATATCCATCATTCCCAACTACTCAACCTCTTCTCTGAAGGTTCTTGCTTGGGATACAACCCAGACTTAAATGTAATGGCATATTATAATCACCTGGGTTTTTTTTTTTTTTAACAAATTACCTATGTCCAAGCTCCACCTCAGACTCAGTCAGAATGTCCAGGGGCTAGGACCAGGAAATGGTATGTTTACAAGCCCTCCCCTGCAATTTTAATGTGCAACCAGGGCTGAGAGCCACTTCCAATTGAAATCTGGCTCTCCACTGCAGCCTTACTCAGTCACGGCTGTCTTCTCTCTCACATCCCTCTTCCCAGCAGGCCTCAAGACAGGGCAGGTGTTCTTGTTTCTCATTGCCATTTCCAAATCACTATCTCATCTACCTGCCTAAGATCTCAGCTTCAAGTCTTTTATTATCACTGCATCCATCCCTTCAAGTCTTTTATTATCACTGCATCCATCCCTAATGTTGCAGGATTAGGATATCCCCAACCTCAATCCTTAAAGATTTTAGCTCCTGGCTATGACATTCTCTCCAATGTTGTTCTTGTCAAAATGCATAATGATTTTAGTATCTCTAGAGATCATCCTAGACCTCAATCTCCCCTCCCATCATCTAGTACTCCACTTGACCTCGGTGGTTCATTCCCACAATCATGCCCCAGAACTTGTCATTACCAATAGCTGACACCCTCCACAATCTCAATTTCTAGCATCCCACTCTCCTGGCATCCCCTATCTTCTCAATTCCCCTCCTCAAATGTCTTCACTCCAACATTTTTTAAGTTCATAATTTTTAAAGTTCCATAATCCACTGATCCTACCATCTTTTCACGGTCCTTCATCCAGCTTAGAGTCTAGATCCACCATTAAGACTCAAAGTTTCCCTCCTTTGAATATACTGTCAACTATCGTACCTCATCTTCCTCTATCATTATCACCAGGAACCCCAATCCTGGATAAATCCTACTCTCCAACTAATCCGCACAAGTGAATTTGGCTGGAGGAAAAAAACAAACATAACTCTACCGACTGACCTCGCTGTGCACTCAGGACAGCCGACTCCAAGTGGGCCTTGGTACAGCCTTGTAATCACACACCATTTTAGTCTCCTGGTTGACAAGGTCACAACTTTTCCTCTTCTTACCTCTACATCTCCTTTGCTTTCCTCAGGCTCAGCAGATGATTTTGCTTACTAATTCACTAAGAAAATAACAGCAACAAGGATCTACCAGTTCACCTGCCAAAGTACTCTTTCCGTCTGCCTCTGTGGATGCATGCTCTGTGCTCCTACTAAGACCAACCCCGCCACTGTACACTAGATCCCAGTTCCTTTCCTCTCCTCAGCCACATTCCAGCAATTCTCCCATCTCATGAATCAATTTCCCCCTCTCTGCTATATTATTCACATCAGCATCAAAAACACTATAACAGCCCCCACCTTTAAAAGAAAAAAAAAACACACTCTTAATCCTATATCTTCCTCCAACAATGGTCCCATTTCTCTACTCTCCTTTGGAAAGAAATTCTTCACAAATAATGTCTATTTTTGCCATCTCCAATTCCTGTTTTCGCATTTTCTCTTGAGAATACACCACCAACTTAACTTTTAGCTCCTCACCATTCCACCAAAACAACTGTGAAAGTCTTCAATGACCTCCACATTGTTAAAACCAAAGGTCAATTCTCAGCGCTCATTTTACTCAATCTATCAGTGCATTCCATACAGCTGAGCAGTCCTTTCTTTGAAACAGCATCTATACTAGGTTTCCAAGACACACCACTCTAGGTTCTCCTCCTTATTGAGCAATTCTTTTCAATCTCTGTTATTGGTAAGCTTTATCCTCCCAACTCTAAACACTGGAATAGCCCAGGGCTCACTCTGGACTTTCTCTTCTCTCTCTACACTCATTCATTCACCCCGTCTCATGGCTTTAAGCCACTCCTCTATACTGATTTATATTTATTCCTCTGAGGCCTCTTTGTATTCCAGGCTCATGTTATCACCCACGTAATTCACAGCTCAACCTGAGTGCTGAGCAGGCACCTGGAACTTGCTTGTTCAAGATTCAACTCCAGGTTTCTCCCTCTTCCTCAAACCTACTTCTGCCACAGATCCCTTTCAATGAACGGCAACTCCAGCCTTCTATCTGCCAGGCCAAAAACCTTGTACTTTTTCTCTCACACTTCCCAGCTAATACATCGGCTTATTTTGTTGATTCTATTTTCAAAATATATCTAGATCTAGACTGACCACTTTTCGCCACCTTCATTGTCCACACTCTTAGACTAAGTTACCATCATCTCTTCCCTGGATCGTAACGGCAGCGTCCTAATAAACTCCTGCTTCCTCCCTTACAGTCCCCTCTCAACAAAGCAACTAGTGTGATCCTTTTAAAGCCTAAATAAGATTGTTTCCTCTGCTCACAACCCTCAAATTTCAGATGGAATCACATTTAAGGTAAAAGACGAAGTCTTTACTATGGCCTCTCTATTGTCTCCCCTCATCTCCGTCTTCCTACCTCCTTACTCCCCCTAATCCAGTCACACTGATCTCCTTGCAGTTCTATGAGCATGTCACACATGTGGGTCTTATTTGGTATTCTCTCTGCCAGGAATGTTCTTCCTCCACATGGCACATGCTCTCTATCCACATGGCACATGCTCTCTACTCGCTGTCTCTAGCCACAGCATTTATTACCATCTAAGATACTATGCATTTTCACATCTATTTATTTTCCATTTCCCTTCACTAGAATGTACGCACATGGGACTTAGCCTGTCACTGAGCAGTACTCAATTCATCTGTTGAATGAATGAATGAATGGTGCTTACACTCATTAATACTAAAGCAAATACAAATTAGAGAAATATAAAAAGTCATTACATACCAATCATATGCCAAAAATTTAGTCTGATAAAACCAAGAGTGACAAAAATCTGGAACAGAGTTTTATATGCCACTGTTGGGAGTGTAAATTAATCCAAACACTTTACAGAACAATTTGGCAATACTAGTAAAACTGAAAATGCATATACCCTTCAGCCTAGCAATTGCAGTTCTGCATATACATCTTAGACCCTAGGGCCTATAGCAACTCCCTCACAAATACGAAAGGAAACTTTTGCAAGAATACTGTATTAGTCCATTTTCATGCTGCTGATAAAGACATACCCCAGGACTGGGCAATTTACGAAAGAAAGAGGTTGAATCGACATACAGTTCCACAGGACTGGGGAAGCCTCACAATCACGGTGGAAGGCAAGGAAGAGCAAGTCACATCTTGGAAGCCTGCCTTGGCTTCCCAGAGTGCTGGGATTAAAGTATGAGCCACCGCACCTGGCCAGAAACTTATTTGATTAAAATTTCTTTCCAAACTTCATAAATAACAATCGCCAGTTTCTTCTAATCGAAATGAACAGTAAAGACGCA
>NW_012118210.1:347819-370366 GCF_000951035.1 Colobus angolensis palliatus | reverse complement strand
TCACGTGTCACCACGCCCAGCTAATTTTTGTATTAGACAGGGTTTTGTCATATTGGCCAGGCTGGTCTCAAACTCCTGACCTCAAGTGATCCACCAGCCCTGGCTTCCCAAAGTGCTGGATTAAGGTATGAGTCACTGCACCCAGCTGGACACTTACTTAATTAAAATTTCTTTCCAAACTTCATAAATAACAATCGCCAGTTTCTTCTAATCGAAATGAACAGTAAAGACGCAAAGAGAGAATGAACCAGCAGGGGAAATGCCGAATGCTTATAAAACCATCAGATCTTGTGAGAACTTGCTATTATGAGAACAGTACGGGGGGAACTGCCCCCATGATTCAGTTATCCCCCATGATTCAATTATCTCCACCTGGTCCCACCATTGACATAAGGGGAATATTGTAATTCAAGGTGAGATTTGGGTGGGGACACAGAGTCAAACCATATCAGATATTCACTGCTATTGTCTATAAAAGCAAATCAACCAGAAACTTGACTTATCATCAGGAAATGTATAAACTATAATAAAAGCATACAATGGAATACTACACAGTAGCTAAAACGAATGACCAAACTACAAATACCAACATGATTGTACTTCAAAATTACAAGGCTAAACTAATAAAAAGCAAACTGCAGAATGATATGTAATGTATGATGGTGTGTGTGTGTAGGCTACATCCATATATAATAAAAATAGAAATGTTTATATATATACGTGTGTGTGTATGTATGTGTGTGTGTGTATGTGTATGTGTGTGTGTGTGTGTGTGTATATATATATATATATATATATATATAGAAATAACACAGTGGTTATTTCTGAGCAGGAAGGAAGACAGAAAAAGAGAATCAGGGAAGATTACACAGTGTGTTTCAACTGCATCCATTTTATTTTCTTTCTTTACAAAAAAGAAAAGCCTGGTCGGGCACAGTGGCTCATGCCCGTAATCTCAGCACTTTGGGAAGCCGAAGCAGGTGGATCACAAGGTCAAGAGATCGAGACCATCCTGGCCAAAATAGTGAAACCCCCATCTCTACTAAAAATACAAAAATTAACACGGCGTGGTGGTGCACGCCTGTAGTCCCAGCTACTCGGGAGGCTGAGGCAGGAGAATCGCTTGAATCCGGGAGGCGGAGGCTGCAGTGAACCAAGATCATGCCACTCCACTCCAGCCTGGCGACAGAGTGAGACTCCGTCTCAAAAAACAAAAAAAAAAAAAAAAAGAAAAGAAAAGCCTGGCAAATATGGAAAAATATAAGAATCTGGTATCAGTACATGATAGGTACATGGGTATTTGTTATGTTATTCTCTAAATTCTTCTGTATGCTTAACCTATTCATAATTTTAATTAAGCATATTACATCACATGGAAACTTATTTATTTCTGAGACAGAATCTTACTGTGTGGCCCAGGCTGGAGAGCAATGGCACAATCTCAGCTCACTGCAACCTCTGCCTGCCTGGTTCAAGCGATTCTCCTGTCTCAGCCTCCTGAGTACCTGGGACTACAGGGTCACGTGTCACCACGCCCAGCTAATTTTTGTATTAGACAGGGTTTTGTCATATTGGCCAGGCTGGTCTCAAACTCCTGACCTCAAGTGATCCACCAGCCCTGGCTTCCCAAAGTGCTGGATTAAGGTATGAGTCACTGCACCCAGCTGGACACTTACTTAATTAAAATTTCTTTCCAAACTTCATAAATGGCAATTGCCAGCTTCTTCTAATTGAATTGAATGGTAAAGCTGTCAGGGCTTTCCAGAAAATTCTGGAATTTCACAAGAAAAGATCTGGCTGCCCTCACTCAGTATTCCACCTCAGCTTCTTTTCCTTAAAAAGTCCTTCCATGGCACATTTCTACTTAAATATTAATCATTTGTAAACATTCCCACATAAATGCACTGCTCTAGGCAAGGGCTGTGAAATGGAAACGCAATCTGAAGCAGACACACCATAGCAAAAGGCACCAAGACTCGTGTGAGAATCTAAAATCACCAGTTGCCACGGACGACTAATAAAAAGATAGCGGCTCTTTCATTTAGGGACATGAGTTTTTTAATCACAGCAAGAGAAGGATAATCTCTTCTGCATTCTCAGACATTTTACCAAAACCAGAAAGCGCCTATGTTAGTTCAAATCAGTAGAAAAATTACCAAGATCGCTTATTAATTAGATTAATACAGGATGAAAATCCAGAAACATTAAAGCATAATCTATAGAAAAATTGACTTTGCAAAGTCAAAACACATTTATGGCATCACAGACAATATGAAAAACAAATGTTCAGCCAGTAGGTAAATCAGAAAGGTTAATTTCAGTGATAATTAATTTCAGTGATGTCAATACAACCAACTTAAACTCTTTTTTAAACTCATTTAACAATTAGATATGGCTTGATTATTAGATACATCATCAAGCACATATTTTTCCACCACACAAATTATGCATCTGCATAAAGACTGATAAATCCATTCTGAAAAATGAACATTTGAAAATCACAAGCCCTCATTGCCACCACCTTATATTAGCATAAATATTCTTGCAATTGTCAACCAGAAAGTTCTACATTTCTCAGTACTTTATTTTAGCACTGAAGTGACATCTAGGGCTTGGGAAAACTCAGAACAGCGTGGGTTAGGAAAGCTGCAATTATATCTTGACTGCCTTCACCAAATTACAGGAGTGGGAGGTAAAGACATTAACTGAGACACTCATAAAAGAACACACCCTTAAAAGTGAACCCTGTACTCCAATACACTTTTTCTGGATTAAATCCAGAAAATAAAAATTTTAAAAAAACACACATATACCCCTCACTTAGTGAATTTTACAGACAGCACAGCAACAAGAAGTACCTAGTTCATAACTCGTTGAGAGGAGAAATTCATGCATCCTTCTGGCTGTAACCAAGGCAGTTATTATGATTTAATTAGAAGTTCTTATTCACTTTATTAATTACAGAGTTAATTATGTCTGTTTAAAGTGAACTGTGGGATTTGCAGAGCCCAACCTACTATTTGTATTTTTTAAAAAGTGAGTATGTTTTAAGTACCAATTAGCAAGGGTATGTTTTATATTTGCTCCTAGTACAGTTTCCAGTCTTGAAAGATTAGATTTCCACTTGACTCTCTAACACAGACAGCAAAACTGCCACACCGACATGAGAAGCAAATGTAAAACAATTGTGATAAAGAATGTTTTGTTTCAGTATGTCCTACCCAGAAGCTTATTTGATGGCTTCATAGTGACACTAAGCATATTTAGAATGCTGTCAACATCCCAATACCTAATTAGCATATCATAAACAGTATCATTTCACAACTAGAGCTATCTTAGAAGTTATGGCCAAAGGCACTTGAGAAATATGTTGAAAGAGAACTAAGCAGTAGGTGCGGAATTCTTGAGGCATGATTAGAGTCAGTCTTACAAAAACAGAGTCAGATACACAAATGCCAGGGCTTGGGATTATTTTAGGTATGTTTTTGGTTTGTCCTTTGACTTTTCACCTAGTAACTATTAAATATATATATACATATATATATATCTTTATCATCGCTCTGTAAACACTCTAAGGACAAGTGAAGACTTAAATTCAACCTCTTTAGTGTCCTCCTTAAAAAATAAAAACATGAAGTGAAGTATACTTATGGCAAAAAAACAAAAATCAAGACTGTACCAGCAAATTCGGGATGCTCAATGGCTTTAATGGAGCTTGTCCAAATTGGCGTCTTAATATTTAGCACCATCTAGTGGTAAATCTATTTTTTAGGTTGGAGAAAAAATATGGACCACAATCATAAGTATTGAAAAACCTCAATCAGTAATAATATTTCAACATCAGTACAAATTAATGCTTTTGATAGCTGTTGAATACACATGATAGGTAACGCGGGTATCCACTACCTATCTAACAGGCTCTTTAAATCTGTGTATACATAAAGTTTTCTAGGATAAAAGAACAAAAAAAGCAAAGCCCCTGAAAGTAGTCTGATTTGTCTCATAGAAAATTCTTCTAGACCCATATTCTGACTCATTCCGGCCTGAGATTTCAAATATGTTGCCATCACAGAAAAAAACTGACAAAGACGCCCTGCAATCAGCTTTTATGAAAATGCAGGCAGATTTATATATACATATATTAGGATAAGGCACCTAAATGGCTACTTTAATATTCAATGCTCACACTAACCTTTCTGCATTTTCTTACAATAGTCCTATTTTAAAGAAAAAACAACCTGGCAAATGTTCTTTACAGTTTACAAGTGTAGTGAGTTAAGAAAATGAAGCCATAGCAACACCGGCCACCGCACCCAAAACAAACACCTCCCTACTAGGTGCTCTGTAAAGAAGTAGGTACATCTCAGGCTATTACTGGAAACACAGAAACCTCCTTTGACTCACAGCAATGATGCCATAAACAAAGCATTTTGCCAACAGTGGCAATAAGCTTATGCTGATAAATCCTGCCTATCTCACCTGCTTTCCCTCCTACAAAAGCAAGCAAGCTATAAACAAAACCAAAAGGTTTACATAGACTTACAGCAATATATTTTGAAGATTCTTTTCCCATAACAAAGTTGAAATACCTCCTTGTCACAAAATTACCTTTTTCACTTTTTAAAATCTTTTTGAACTTTTTAGGTCTGTGGTATATGTGCAGATTTTTTACATGGGTATACTGCGTGTCACTGGGGTTTGGTGAACAAATGATTTCCCAGATAGTAAGCACAGTACCCAATAGGTAGTTTTTTCAACCCTCACCCTCCTCCCACTCTCCATCCTCAAATCCTCCATCAACAGCCCCAGTGTCTGTTGTTCCCCTTTGTGTCTTCATGCATTCAATGTTCAGCTCTCACTTATAAGTGAGAACATGTGGTACTTGGTTTTCTATTCCTGTGTTAATTTGCTTAGGATAATGGCCTCCAGCTGCATCCACGTTGCTGTAAAGAACATGATTCTGTTCTTTTTTATGGCTGCACAGTATTCCATGGTGTAAATGTACCAAATTTTCCTCATCCAGTCTACCACTGACAGGCACCTGGGTGCCCGTATCTTTGCTATTGTGAATAGCGCTGCAATAAATGTACAAATGCATGTGTCTTCTTAGAGGTAGAACAATTTACATTCCTTTGGGGTTCAGTAATGGGGTTAGTAGTTCCGTTTTCAGTTGAGGAATCATCACAACTGCTTTCCATAATGGTTGAACAAATTTAACTCCCACCAGCAGTGCATATGCATTCCCTTTTCTCTGCAACCTTGCCAGCATGTTACTGTTTGACTTGTTAATAATAGCTGCTCTGACTGGCGTGAGATAGTATCTCATTGTAGTTTTCATTTGCATTTCTCTAATAATTAAGTGATATTGAGCATTTTTTCATGTTTTTTGGCCATATATATGTCTTCTTTTAAAAGTGTCTGTTCATGTCCTCTGCCCACTCTTTAATGGGGTTGTTTTCTGCTTGTAAGTTTGCTTAAGTTCCTTATAGATTCTGGATATTGGATATTCGTCAGATGAACAGTTTGCAAATATTTTCTCCACTCTGTAGGGTGTCTGTTTACTCTGTTGATAGTTTCTTTCACTGTGCAGAAGCTCTTTACTTAAACTAGGTCTCGCTTATCTATTTTTGTTTTGTTGCAATTGCTTTGGAAGACTGTCATGAAATCTTTGCAAAGGTCTATGTCCAGAATGTTGGACCTATGACAAAACCTATGACATAACTGTCCTAGGTTTTCTTCTAGAGTTTTTATAGTTTTAGATTTTACATTTAAGTCTTTAACCCATCTTGAGTTTATTTTCGTATATGATGAAAAGCAGGGCTCCAGTTTTCATTCCTCCGTATATGGCAAGCCAGTTATTCCAGCCCTATCTATTGAATAGGAGAGTCTTTTCCCCATTGCTTCCTGTTGTCAACACTGTTGAAGACCAGATGATTGTAGGTATGCAGCTTTATTTCCAGGCTCTCTACTCTGTTCCATTGGTCTATGTGTCTGTTTTTCTACAGGTACTATGCTGTTTTGGTTCCTGTAGCCTTGTAGCGAAGTTTGAAGTCGGACAGTATGATGCCTCCAACTTTGTTCTTTTTGTTTAGGATTGCTTTCGCTATTTTTGGGTTCAATCTTGGGGGGCTGTACGTTTCCAGAAATTTATCCATTTATTCTAGGTTTTCCAGTTTCTGTGCATAGACATGTTCATCGTAGTCTCTGAGGGTTTTTGTATTTTTGTGGGTTTGGTGGTAATGTCACCTTTGTCGTATCCAATTGTGTTTATTTGGATCTTCTCTTTATCAAACTACCTAGCAACCTATCAATCTTATTTATTCTTTCAAAGAACCAACTTTTGGTTTCATTGATCTTTTGTATAGATTTTCATGTCTCAATTTTGTTCAGTTCAGCTCTGATTTTGGTTATCGCTTTTCTTCTGCTAGATTTGAGGTTGGTTTGCTCTTGTTTTTCTAGCGTTCCTCCAGGTGTGGCATTGGGTCATTAATTTGAGATCTTTCTAAATCCTTGATGTAGGCATTTAACACTATAAACTTTCCTCTTAACACTTCTTTAGTTGTGTCCCAAGGATTCTCGTATCTTGGTGGCTTTGTTTTCATTAGTTTCAAATAGTTGTTTTTCTGCCTTAATTTCATTCTTTACCCAAAAGTGATTCAGGAACAGGTTAATTTTCATATAATTGCATGGTTTGGGGATCTTCTTGGTATTGATTTCTATTTTTATTGCACTGCGGTCTGAGAGTGTGGTTGGCATGATTTTAGTTTTTATTTGTTTTAGAATTGCTTTATGGCCAAGTATGTGGTCAATATTAGCATAGGTACCATGTATAAATTAGAAGAATGTATATTCTGTTTGTGTTGGGTGAAGTATTTTGTAGATGTCTGTTAGTTCCATTTGGTCAAGTGTCAAGTTTAGGTCCCAAATATCTTTATTAGTTTTCTGCATCGATGCTCTAACACTGTCAGCAGGGTATTGAAGTTCCCACTATTGCTGTGTGGTCATCTAACTTTCTTTGCAGGTCTCTAAGAACTTGTTTTATGAATCTGGGTGCTCTAGTGTTGGGTGCATATATATTTAGGATCATTAAGTCTTCTAGTTGAATTGAATCTTTTATCATCCACTATGTAATGCCCTTCTTTGTCCTTTCTGATTATTGTTGGTTTAAAGTCGGTTTTGTCTGAAATAAGAATAGCAATCTCCGCTCTGTTTTGTTTGTTTGTGTTCTGTTTGCTTACTTGACAGGTCTTTCTCCATCCCTTCACTTTGAGCCTACGGATGTCACTGCATGCAAGATGAGTCTCTTGAAAACAGCATATAGTTGGGTCTTGCTTCTTTATCCAGTTAGCCACTCTCTTAAGTAAGTCATTTACATTCAAGGTTAATATTGCTATGTGAGAATTTCATCCTGTCATGTTGTTAGCTAGTTGTTATGCAGATAATATACTTGCTTTATTGTGTCAGTGGGCTATGTACTTAAGTGTGTTTTTGTGGTGGCAGGTATCAGTATTTAATTTCCATGTTTAGCACTCCCTTAAGGACCTCTTGTAAGTCTGGTGGTAACGAATTCTCTTAGCATTTGCTTGCCTGAAAATGATTTTATTTTTCTTTCACTTATAAAGCTTAGTTTGGCCAGATATAAAATTCTTGGTTGGAATTTCTTTTCTTTGAGGATGCATGCTGAATATAATATCTTCTGGCATGTAAGGTTTCTGCCAAAAGGCCTCCTGTTAGCTGGATAGGGCTACCTTTTTATGTGACCTGCACCTTCTATACAGCTGCCTTGAAGATTTTTTATTTCATGATGACTTTGGACAATCTGGTGACTATGTGTCTTGGGGAAGGTCACCTTGTATAGTATGCAGGTATGCTACAGGGCTTCTCTGAACTTCCTAAATTTGCATGTCACTCTATAGCAAGGTTGGGGAAATTTTCATGGACAATATCCTCAATTATGTCTTCCAAGACACGACTCTCCCTCCATCTCTTTCAGGAATGCCAGTGGGTCATAGGTTTGGTCTATTTACATAATCCCATATTTTTTGGAGGTTTTGTTCATTTTTAAACTATTTTTTCCTTTTTGTCTACCTGCATTGATTCAAAGGAGCAGTCTTCAAGTTCTAAGATTCTTTCCTCAGCTTGATCTATTCTGTTATTAATGCTTCCAATTGCATTCTGAAATTCCTGTAGTAAATTTTCATTTCCAGAAGCTCAGTTTGGTTCTTTCTTAAAATGGCTATGTGGTCTTTCAACTTTTGCACTCTTCCTGTGTTCCCTGGATTGGGTTTCAACCTTTTCCTCTATGTCGACTAGCTTCCTTGCCATCCAGATTCTGAATTCTATGTCTGTCATTTCAGTCTTTTCAGTGTGGTTAAGAACCATTACTGGGGAGCTAGTGCAGTCGTTTGGAGGTTAAAAAAAACACTCTGGCTTTTAGAGTTGCCAGAGTTCTTGCGCTGGTTCTTTTTTACCTGTGTGGGCTGATACCCTGTAATCTTTGAAGTTATTACTTTTTGCATTAGGCCTTCTTGCTTTTATATTATTTGATGCTCTTGAAAGTTTGATTAATATTTGTTTGGTTTAGTCAATTGGCTTCATTGTGGATGCTTTCAGGAGGCCAAGGCTCAACTGAGCACTCCTGGGCTACATGCTCTAATCCTTGTGGTGCTGGGACCAGGCCTGTGGCTTTGTTTTCTGGCTCCTTGAGGTTAAGTACCTGCTGCTCTGGAGGAGCTGAGATGTTCCCAGTCCGCTGGCAACAACACTCCGATGGCAGCTGCCAACAAAAGCACTCTGGTGGGGCAGCAGTAGGCTCCCATG
This sequence comes from Colobus angolensis palliatus, assembly GCF_000951035.1. Taxonomy (NCBI): domain Eukaryota; kingdom Metazoa; phylum Chordata; class Mammalia; order Primates; family Cercopithecidae; genus Colobus; species Colobus angolensis. The sequence continues at coordinate 361,546 of NW_012118210.1, read as the reverse complement.
CACATGCATGCCTGCAGACTGGCACGGGGAAGCTGTGGGCAAATGCACATTGGCAGGAGAAGGCTGCAAGTGGGTGCATGCCAGCAGGGGAAGGCTACTGGCAGATGCACATTGGCAGGGGTCCGGGTCCATTTGCGAAACTACTCCAGTGGACAGATACGGTCTTACAGCAAAAAGCTATGGCGATGGCCGCTGGCAAGCTGACGCTATGCTGCAAGCAGGTACAGCCAGGCAGGGAGGGACCCCAGGAGAGGCCAGCAACGGGGAGTTGGGGGAGGTCCTCAGATCAGATTGAAACCATTCCACAAGCAAGCCAGCCCTGTATTGTCCAGGTCTGGCAGCCAACAAAGGCTAGAGCTGCCTAGAGGAGTACGGTGGGCCTTGGGCTATGCATATCCATAGCCGTGCTCCACTGCAGCTGTTCCCACAACAAACCCTCTGGGCTCCACACAGGCTGGAGTTCCATCTCTGCCAACTCTCCAGGAAGTTCTCCCTGCCATCTCAGATGTTGATGAGAATCATGGGGTCTCCCGCAGCTAGGCTCCCAGAGGTCTGTGGCAAGAGTGGACCACTCCACATCTATTTCACTCACCCCTTCCCTAGGAGCCACTCAGGGCCAGGGACAAACCGTGGTGCTTGGCAACCCTGTGCAGGGTTTCCAGCTTCCTCCCCTTTCGGCCTGGCATCTGCATCCTCCCTCTGTCCACTGTCAATGCCTTCTTTCCAAAGATCTGTTTAGAGTGTGCTGGCCTACTTGATGGTCTGGTCTCTCTCAGTGAGAGAGGCTCTTCCTAGCTGCCTCTAGTTAGCCATCTTGCTATTTGTTCAAAATTATTATTAAAGAATAAAGTATGAAAGCAATTTTCATAACTTGAATAAAAGTAAAGTTTTCATCTCCTACACTGCTGGAAAAAAAATCTCTTTTACACAAATGCTTATTTTGATTCAAAAGCTAAAAAAATATGTATTAATATTAGAATCCAAGCCAGGCACAGTGGCTCACGCCTGCAATCCCAGTACTTTGGGAGGCTGAGGCAGGCAGATCACTTGAGCCCAGCCTAAGAAACATGGCGAAATCTCATCTCTACAAAAAAAAAAAAAAAAATACAAAAATTAACCACAACCACACATGGTGGTGCACACCTGTGGTCCCAGCTACTTAGAAGGCTGAGGTGGGAGAATCACTTGAGCCTAGGAGGCAGAGGTTGCAGTAAGCCGAGACCATGGCACTGCACTCCAGCCTGGGTAACAAAACAAGAACATATCTTAAAAAAAAAAAGAGGCCGGGCGCGGTGGCTCAAGCCTGTAATCCCAGCACTTTGGGAGGCCGAGACGGGTGGATCACGAGGTCAGGAGATCGAGACCATCCTGGCTATCATGGTGAAACCCCGTCTCTACTAAAAATACAAAAACTAGCCAGGCGAGGTGGCGGGCGCCTGTAGTCCCAGCTACTTGGGAGGCTGAGGCAGGAGAATGGCGTAAACCCAGGAGGCGGAGCTTGCAGTGAGCTGAGATCCGGCCACTGCACTCCAGTCCGGGCAACAGAGCGAGACTCCGCCTCAAAAAAAAAAAAAAAAAGAAAGAAAGAAAAAAGAAAAATCTAGCCAGGTGCAGTGGCTCATACCTATAGTCACAGAACTTTAGGAGGGCAAGGTCAGCAGGTCACTTGAGCCCAGGAGTTTAAAATCAGCCTGGACAACATAGTGAAAGCCTGTCTCTACAAAAAATACAAAAATTAGCTGGGCATGGTACTGCACGCCTGAGGTCCCAGATACTTGAGAGGCTGAGATGGGAGGATTGCTTGAGTCCAGGAGGTTGAGGCTGCAGTGAGCTGTGATGGAATCACTGCACTCCAGCTTGGGCAACAGAGCAAGACCTTGTCTCAAAAAAAAAAAAAAAGAAGAAGAAGAAGAAGAAGAAGAAAAAGAAAAAGCCAGGTATGGTGGCTCACACCTGTAATCCCAGCACTCTGGGAGGCTGAGGTGGGCGGATCACTTGAGATCAGGAGTTTGAGACCAGCCTGACCAACATGGAGATGCCCATCTTTTCTAAAAACACAAAAATTAGCTGGGCATGGTGACAGACATCTATAATCCCAGCTAGCTACTCGGTAGGCTGAGGCAGGAGAATTTCTTGAACCCAGGAGGCCGAGGTTGCAGTGAGCCAAGATCACATCCAGTCTGAGTGAATTTTCAAGGGCAAAGCCTCTTCATGGGTGCTGGCTAAAACTGTCCCTAGTAATTTTTAAAGAGTTCAGTCAAATTAATAAATACAACATCAAGACTGAAACAGATTAATGGGCAAAAGGCATATGCAAATACTTACAAATTAGATGGAGGAGGAGGAAGATCTCATATTGAATATTCGCTGGGTATTAAAAACTGAGTGGTTCTTTTTTTAAAAAAGTCTATCACACAAAGAAAAATGCACAAAACATAAATGTTCAGCCCCACAAATTAAAACAAAGCAAGCACCCATGTAACCACCAGAGTCCTAGAAATTGAGGATTGCCAGAAGCCCGTCGGTTCCTTCCCATTTCTTTCCAATCATTAACCCCTCCCTCCTCTCCAAAGGTAACTACCATCTTGACTTCTAACATTCTAGTTTTGTACTGATTTTAAAATCTATTTAAGTGGAATCACATACAGTAGTATGGATTCTTGTGTGTGGGTTTTGTTCAACATCATGTTTTTAAGGTTCATCCATATTGTGTAAATTGAGTTTGTTCGTTTTCATTACAGTATAGTAGTCCAAGTTTGAAATGTATCATAATTTACTTACCTACTATACCATTGATGGAAATCTCCCCACACAACAATTTGGAGCTAGTAAAAATGCGGTGCTATAAACATTCTTATACACACTACTTTGTTGCACACATGCCCACCATTTCTGTGGGCACTTCCTTAAGGAGGGAAATTCTGGAAGTAAAAATTACAGTCATACAGCATGCACATATTCTGCTTCTACACTGCCAGGTTATCAAAGTGGTTATATCCAATAGTATAAAAAAATTTCCTTAGGCATGGTGGCTCATGCCTATAATCCTAACACTTCCAGCCTGACCAATATGGTGAAACCCCGTCTCTACTAAAAATACAAAAATTAGCCAGGCACGGTGACACGCACCTGTAATCCCAGCTAGCTACTCAGGAGGCTGAGGCAGGAGAATTGTTTGAACCTGGGAGGTGGAGGTTGCAGTGAGCCAAGATCACGCCACTGTACTTCAGCCTGGGCGACAGAGTGACACTCCATCTCAAAAAAAAAGTCCTAACACTTTGGGAGGCTGAGGCAGAGGGATCACTTGAGTTCAAGATGAATCTGGGCAACATAGTGAGATCTCATCTCTACAAAAAAAGTTAGCTGTGTGTGGTGACACATGCCTGTAGTCCCAACTACTCAGGAGGCTGAAGTGAGAGGATTGCTTGAGCCTGGGAGGTCAAGACTGCAGTGAGCTGAGATCGTACCACTGCACTCCAGCCTGGGTAACAAAGCAAGACCTTTCCTAAAAAAAAAAAAAAAAAATTCCTTGCTCCATTGCTCCATATTCCCAAAATCCCTCTGCATTATTAATCCTTCTAATTTTAGTATTCTGGCAGGTGTGTAACAGTTGTATGCCATTATGATTTTAATTTGCATTTCTCTAATGATTTGTGGTCTTTGGCACCTTTTCTTATTTTTACTGGCCACTTGGATATTCTTTTTGGTGAAGTGCCTATTCAAGTCTCTTACCCATTATTCTACTGGCTTATCTTTTTCTCTCTTACCCATTACTCTATTGGCTTGTCTTTTTCTCTCTTACCCATTATTCTACTGGCCTTCTTCTCACTGATTTGTAGTCTTTCCCATATCCTATACATACATAATCCCTTTGTCACAGAGTTGCAACCATCTTTTCCTACTCTTTGGCTTCCCTTTCACTCTCTTAAACATGATTTTTGATAAGCAGAAATTCTTGGTTTTAATAAATCCCAATATATCATTTTTTATGGTTCTTTTTTGTGTCCATTTAAGAAAACTCTTCATATTGTAAGGTCACATAGATATTTTCCTATATTATCTCCTATAATTTTTTTTTTTTTTTTTTTGAGACAGAGTCCAACTGTCTCTCCCAGTCTGGAGTGCAGTGGTGCGATTTCTGCTCACTGTAAGCTCCGCCTCCTGGGTTCATGCCATTCTCCACCTCAGTCTCCCAAGTAGCTGAGACTACAGGCGCCCGCCACCATGCCTGGCTAATTTTTTGTATTTTTTTTAGCAGAGATAGGGTTTCACTGTGTTAGCCAGGATGGTCTCGATCTCCCAACCTCGTGATCCACCTGCCTCGGCCTCCCAAAGTGCTGGGATTACAGGTGTGAGCCACTGTACCTGGCCTATCTCCTATAACTTTTACTGTTTTGCCTTTCACAGGTAGATCCACAATCCACTGAGAATTCATTTGTGGTGTAGTATGAGATACAGGTCTTGATTCACTTTGTTTTATTATATATGTGTGTGTGTGTGTGTGTGTATGTGTGTACACATGAACATGCAGATACATAAAATGCTCCAGCACTATTTACTGAAATATATTGTCACTGTTCTGCATGTTATCTTTACAATAAATTATCTACATATGCACATGTCTATTTCTGTATTCCTTATTCTATTCCACTGATCTACTATACTAACCAAGACTGTTGTGTATCCCTGCACCAATATAACACTGTCTTTGTTAATCTAGTTTTATTTTTTTAATTCCATATCTGATAAAACAAATTGTTCCACTTTACTCTTGAAGAGTGTCTTGGCTCTTCTTGGCCTTCTGCACTTTCATATAAATTTATCTTTTAATGATGTGATAGCCCGTAACTACATCTTATTAACATACTTAAAAAATATCATAAAGCCAGCCTAGAAGGGGTATCTAACTTGCCTGAGGTCCTAAGACTGCAAAACTTAGATTTGAACCTAGGAGTGTCTCTGTGCAAAGTGCACACTTTTTCACTATACCATCCTGCAGGGCTAAACTCACACATGAAAATGTTAAGCCTAAAAATAAAAATATTTGAAAGTAAAAATAACAATGAAGCATTATTCCAACACCAACTCAAATTATTATGAGTTGCCAGACGCAGTGGCGCACATCTGTAATCCCAGCACTTTGGGAGGCTGAGGCAGGCAGATCACTTGAGGTCAGGAGTTTGAGACCAGCCTGGCCAACAAGGCAAAACCCTGCCTCTACTAAAAATACAAAAATCAGCCAGGTGTGGTGGCACACGCCTGTAATCCCAGCCACTTGGGAGGCTGAGGCAGGAGAATCGCTTGAACCTGGGAGGAGGCTGCAATGAGCTGAGATCACACCACTGCATTCCAGCTTGCGCGAAAGAGCAAGACTCTGTCTCAAAAAGAAAAAAAAAAAACTACATATATATATATATATGATGGGTAATTTTAATATATGTCCTAAAGAGTTGATTTATTAATAGTTACTGCCAAAAGTCCAATGTTATAAAATGTGGGTCATGTCTCATTCTCTTTCTACAGCTACTAAGAAGATGAAATGGATAGCTCTTTGGTAAGCAAATAATAGAAAAGATTTATGGATGATTCCCAGATGTCTAGCTTGAGCAAAGGATGTTTACAGAAGGAAAATAATATTTCTTTAACAATTAGGCAGTGTAGCAGGTGCTTGACATAAACTATCTCATTTTATTCTCCCAACTCCAGCAGGTATTATTGGTGACCCAAATTACAAACAAACAAAAGGATTCGGAAAGGTTAGGTAAACTTGTCCAAAGTGAAAAATAAATTACTGGATATCAGATCTTAACTGAAACCTCAGGTGCTAAGCCCTTTCCAAAACACCACAGTGCTGATATCTGTGATATTTGCTTCATAACTGAGCTGAAAAACTAAACCTTCCACCAGGGAATATATAACGGACACTAAAACAATAAGCAGCTGCCAGGGTTTCATTGTGATTAAATGTAGCAAATCACATGGGAGCCTTTTGACATAACTGCCCCAACCAGCAATCTTTAAGAACGACACTGTATTTGTTTATGTTTTTTTTTTTCATTTTTGTAAAAAGATGTTGGATCCTGACATATTAGAGCACATATAATATCCCATCCCACATTTTTTACAATTTCAGTGCAGTGACAGCAGAAATCTTGTGGTTTGGTTCTTAACATATTCCGAGAGAAATTAAAATGAGGGTATTAAAGGCTCATGAAAAAATAAGGGATCACTAGGATACACCTCAGTGTAACTAATCAGAGACCAACAATTTCCATATATACATATATAAGAGAGAATGGTAACTCAATGTAGGGAAATAATGTACCCACTTTATTATGTGCTCATCATACCACATCAGTAATACTAGGTAACACAATAAGAACAACAGATCAACTACAGTAATATTCTTACCAAAGAGTAAGACTTATAATGCAGATTCCTGACCATTATTTAGAAAATTTCTGGCCAGGTGTGGTGGCTCACGCCTGTAATATCATCACTTTGGGAGACTGAGGCAGGCAGATCACAAGGTCAGGAGTTCAAGATCAGCCTGGCCAACATGGTAAAACCACGTCTCTAGTAAAAATACAACAATTAGCCAGGCGTGGTGGTAGGCACCTGTAATCCCAGCTACTCGAGAGGCTGAGGCAGGAGAATGGCTTGAACCCGGGAGGTGGAGGTTGCAGTGAGCTGAGATCACGCCAGTGCACTCCAGCCTGGGTGACAGAGCAAGACGAAAGGAAGGAAGGAATGAAGGAATGAAGGAAGGAAGGAAGGAAGGAAGGAAGGAAGGAAGGAAGGAAGGAAGGAAGGAAGGAAGGAAGGAAGGAAGGAAGGAAGGAAGGAAGGAAGGCAGAAAGAAAGAAAGAAAGTCTCTGATCCATTGAGTCAAAAGGTGGGAATCTGCTTTTTAAAAAGTTTGTATTTTCACGTGTATCAAATAGTCATGCATCACCTAACAATCAGGATACATTCTAAGAAATGTATAGTTAGACAATTTCATTATTGTGCAAACATCACAGCATGCACTTACACAAACCTAGATGGTACAGCCTACAACACACCTAAGCTGTATGGTATGGCCTACTGCTCCTAGGCTATAAACATGTACAGCATGTCACTGTACTGAATACCGTAGGCAATTATAATACAACGATAAGCATTTGTATATCTAAACACAGAAAAGGTGCAGTACAAATATAGTACTATCATCTTATGGGACCAGGGTCATATATGCAGTTCACTGTTGACTGAAATGTGACTAGTGGCACATGACTGCACATTTAAGAATATATAAAATATATATGTGAATATGAAGAGAAATACAATAAACTCCCAAGAGTCCACTACCCCTATTAAAACACAGATTTTTACCAAGACATTAAAGACACCCTGATCCCACCCCCTTCCCTCCACTAAGGTAGCTATTACCCTGATTTAGTCATTCCCTTGCTTTGCTTTTCCTTTTTTGTTTTTCTTCTATCCCTCTAGGGAAAAAGCATTTTTTTTTTTTTTTTTTGAGACGGCATCTCACTCTGTCTCCCAGGCTAGAGTGCAATGTCATGATCTCGGCTCACTGCAGCCTCCGCCTCTCAGGTTCAAGTGATTCTCCTGCCACAGTCTCCAGAGTACCTGGGATTACAGGCACCTGCCACCACGCCCAGCTAATTTTTGTATTTTTGGTACAGACGGGGTTTCACCATGTTGGCCAGGCTGGTCTTGAACTCCTGACCTCAGGTAACCCACCCGCCTCAGCCCCGCAAAGTGTTGGGATTACAGGTGTGAGCTACCACACTCAGTCTCCTCTAGAATTTTGAAGGCGGCATTGCTTCACTGCTTTCACACTTCCAGGTTGCTACAGAGAAATCCAAAGCCATTCTGATTCCTGATCCTGTATATGTGATCTGGGTTTTTTTCATTCCAGAATCATCTCTTTACCACACGGTGTCCTGAAATTTCCTAATGATGGGCCCCAGCATGGGTACATTTATTAGGCTGGACACATGGCAGGCACATCCAATCTGCAAACTTCAATCTTCCCCTGTTGGCCATTTTCTTGAATTATTTTCATCTTTTCATTTCCTCCTAATTTATCTGCAACTCAACTGTATAAATACTGAACCTCAGGAATAGTCAGCTAAGTGTCCTCTGTCTTTTTGCCTACTTTCTAGGGGATTTCCTGAACATTCAACCTTCTAAAGATTTTCATTTCCACTATCATGTTTTAAACTTTTTTCATTTTCTAGCTGGACTTTTTTTTTTTATTGACACATTATCATTACATACATTTGAGGGGTAAAATTTGAGGTGTAAATACATATATATGGTTTTTGTTTTGTTTTCTTTTGTTATTTGAGACAGAGTCTCATTCTGTCACCCAAGCTGGAGTGCAGTGGCATGATCTCAGCTCACTGTAAACTTTGCCTCCCGGCTCAATCAATTCTCCTGCCTCAACCTCCCAAGTAGCTAGGATTACAGGATATACCACCATGCCTGGCTAATTTTTGTATTTTTAGTAGAAACGAGGTTTTGCCAAGTTGCCCAGGCTGCTCTCGAACTCCTGACCTCAAGTAATCTGTTCACCTTGGCCTCCCAAAGTGCTGGGGTTACAGACATGAGCGACCATGCCCAGCCTCAATACATATACATGTTACATAATGATCAAATCAGAGTATTTAGCATGTCCATCATCTCACGCACTTATCATTTCCTTCTGGTAAGAACGCTCAAAAGCCTCTCTTCTAGCTATTTTGCTACAATACCTTACTATTAACCATAATCACCCTTCTGTGGAATAGAATACCAGAACTTATTCCTCCTAACTGTAACTTTGTACTCATTTGAACGACCTCTCCCTACCTACCTTCCCTTCTCCCTGCCCAAGTCTCTGGTAAGTTTTATGGCTAGTCTTTTATACAGCATCCTGTTTTTATTAATCTTCATCTCATCTCTCTGAATATTTCCGTAATTGGGGTAGGAGGTTGTTGGTAATTGCTTTTTTTCCCTGCAAAGTCTGTATTTCTTCCAAGTTGCTTTTCTGTTTTGCTTAATTCTCACCATCCACCTTCGATGTTGGATGCTTTCCTCAAATAACTGGTAATCCTCAAGTATTTGCTTATGGTTAAGACTGGGGGTCTGGGGCTGGGTGCACTGGTTCAGGCCTATAATTTCAGCACTTTGGGAGGCCAAAGTGGGCAGATCATTTGAGGTCAGGAGTTCGAGCCTAGCCTGACCAACATGGTGAAAGCCTGTCTCTACTAAAAATACAAAAATTAGCCAGGCATGGTAGCTATACCTATACACACCTATAATCCCAGCTACTCAGGAGGCTGAGGCAGGAGAATTCCTTGAACCAAAGAGACAAAGGTTGCAGTGAGCCGAGATCACACGACTGCACTCTGTTTAAAAATATATATATTAAAACACAGATGGCAGGAAAAAAAATTAGCCAGGCATGGTGGTATGCACCAATAGTCCTAGCTACTCAGGAGGGAGATCACTTGAGTCCGGGACTTCTAGGTTGCAATGAGGTAGGATCACGCCACTGCACTCTAGCCTGGGTGATAGAGCAAAACCATGCCTCTAAAAAAATAAAAAATAAAAATAAATAGTGAATCATCTTTCTGTAATAGAGTTATACTAAAACTTTGAAAGATTTTCTGCTTAAAAAATAAAGATATAATAATAAACCTACGGCTTATTACTAGTATGAACCAATACCCTATAAAGATTATATATTGAAGCCGGGCATGGTGGCTCACGCCTGTAATTCCAGCACTTTGGGAGGCCGAGAAGGGTGGACTGCCTGAGGTCAGAAGTTCGAGGCTAGCCTGGCCAACATGGTGAAACCCCATCTCTATCAAAAAATACAAAAATTAGCCAGGCATGGTGGTGCAAGCCTGTAATCGCAGCTACTTGGGAGGCTGAGGCAGAAGAATCGCTTAAACCCAGGAAGTGGAGGTTGCAGTGAGCTGAGCCAGTGCCATTGCACTCCAACCTGGGCTACAAGAGCAAAACTCCGTCTCAAACAAACTAAAATATATATACATTGAGAAAATGTATAAAAATGATTTGTATCTGACACAGACACGGGATACTAGAAGAAATTAAAAAAGAAACAATAGGCTGGGCGCAGTGGCTCACATCTGTAATCCCAGCACTTTGGGAGACCAACGCGGATGGATCACTTGAAGTCAGGAGTTCGAGACCAGCCTGGCCAACATGGTGAAATCGCGTCTCTACTAAAACGACAAAAAATTTAGCTGGACATGGTGGTGCACACCTATAATCCCAGCTACTCAGGTGGCTGAGGCACAAGAATCACTTGAGCCCGGGAGGTAGCAGTTGCAGAGAGCCAAGATTGCACCACTGCACTCCAGCCTGGGAAACAGAGCAAGTCTCTTGTCTCAAAAAAAAAAAAAAAGAAACATTTAATACAAAAATAAATGCCAAATAAAAATCATTCTAAAAACTGAAAGATAATACTATATTTAGAAGTTATTCTTAATATAAAAGCTTGAAACACACCAAGTATTACTTGCCTTTTCCAATAGTCTTGATCTTTCTTTCATAATATGCCTGATACAGGAAAAAATTCATCTATTTAACATTGACATTGATCAAATTAATCGGAGTGCATCAAAACGCATCTTTAAATTGAATGTTAAGAGTATGTTGCTTGGTGAAACCCCATCTCTACCAAAAATACAAAAAATTAGCTGGGTGAGGTGGCAGGTGCCTGTAGTCCCAGCTACTTGGGAGGCTGAGGCAGGAGAACGGCGTGAACCTGGGAGGCAGAGCTTGCAGTGAGCGGAGATCGTGCCACTGCACTCCAGCCTGGACGACAGAGCAACACTCCATCTCAAAAAAATAAATAAATAAATAAATAAAGAGTATGTTGCTTCATATAAGCTTGTTTACCTTCTTAATGATTAACTATTTTGTCTGCCTCCTCTCATTTCTGTTTTGCCTTTGAATATTGCTTTCACTAATTTTAGATCAAGTTCTCATTTCATGTTGAAGTATCCCACAAAAACACTCATATCTGTTTCTCTTGCAATTCCTCTCCTAAAGTATTTACAAAGGATGACAGTCTATAGTGAATGTTTAAACTCAAAAACACCAAAAAACATTATTGGGTAGCATTTAAATACACAACATAGCAAGAATACTACCACCTAATACGATTTGGCTCTGTGTCCCCACCCAAATCTCATCCTGAATTGTACTCCCATAATTCCCACGTGTTGTGGGAGGGACCCAGTGGGAGATAATTGAATCATGGGGGCAGTTTTCCCCATACTGTTCCCGTGGTAGTGAATAGTCTCATGAGATCTGATGGTTTTATCAGGGGTTTCCACTTTTGCATCCTCCTCATTCTCTCTTTGCCTGCTGCCATTCGTGTAAGATGGGACTTGCTCCTCCTTGCCTTCCACCATGATTGTGAGGCTTCCCCAGCCACATGGAACTGTAAGTCCAATTAAACCTCTTTCTTTTGTAAATTGCCCAGTCTCGGGTATATCTTTATCAACACATGAAAACGGACTAATAAAGTAAACTGGTACTAGGGGTGGGGTGTTGAAAAGATACCCAAAAATGTGGAAGTGACTTTGGAAGTGGGTAACAAGCAGAGGTTGGAACAGTTTGGAGGGCTCAAAAGAAGACAGGAAAATGTGGGAAGTTTGGAACTTCCTAGAGACTTGTTGAACAGATTTGACAAAAATGCTAATAGTGATATGAACAGCAAGGTTCCAAGCTGAGGTGGTCTCAGATGGAGATGAGGAACTTGCTGGGCACTGGAGCAAAGGTGACTTGTTATGTTTTAGCAAGAGACTGGCAGCATTTTGCCCCATCCTAGAGATTTGTAGAACTTGGAACTTGAGAGAAATGATTTTTAGGGTATCTGGCTGAAGAAATTTTTAAGCAGCAAAGCATTCAAAAGGTAACTTGGGTGCTGTTAAAAGCATTCCATTTTAAAAGGGAAACAGGGCATAAAAGTTCAGAAAATTTGCAGCCTGACAATGTGATAGGAAAGAAAAGCCCATTTTATGAGGAGAAATTCAAGCTGGCTACAGAAATTTGCAAAAATAGCAAGGAGCCCAATGTTAATCACCAAGACCGTGGGGAAAATGTATCCAGGCCATGTCAGAGACTTTCATGGCAGCCCCTCCCATCACAGGACCAGAGGCCCAGAAGGAAAAAATGGTTTTGTGGTCCAGGCCCAAGGTCCCCATGCTGTACACAGCCTAGGAACTTGGTGCCCTGTGTTCCCACCACTCCAGCTGTGGCTGAAAGGGGCCAATGTAGAGCTTGGGCTGTGGCTTCAGAGAATGGCAGCTTCCACATGGTGGTGAGTCTACAGGCACACACAGCTAAGAACTGAGGTATGGGAACCTCCGCCTAGATTTCAGAAGATGTATGGAAATGCCTGGACACCCAGGCAAAAGTTTGCTGCAGGGGCAGGGCCCTCATGGAGAACCTCTGCTAGAGCAGTCGGAAGGGAAATGTGGGGTTGGACCCCCCCACACCGAGTCCCTACTGGGACACTGCCTAGTGAAGCTGTGAGAAGAGGGCCACCATCCTCCAGGCCCCAGAATGGCAGATCCACTAACAGCTTGTACCATGCACCTGGAAAAGTCACAGACACTCAACCCCAGCCTGTGAAAGCAGCCTGGAGAGAGGCTGTGCCCTGCAAAGCCACAGGGGTGGAGGTGCCCAAGACCATAGGCAGCTCCATCAGCATGACCCAGATGTGAGACCTGGAGTCAAAGGAGATCATTTTGGAGCTTTAAATTTGACTGCCCCGCTGGATTTCAGACTTGCATGGGCCCTGAAACCCCTTTGTTTTGGCCAATTTCTCCCATTAGGAACTGTATTTACCCAATACCTGTAACCCCATCGTATCTAGAAAGTAATTAGGTTGTGTTTGATTTTTACAGGCTTATAGGCAGAAGGGACTTGCCTTCTCTCAGACGAAACTTTGGACAGTGGACTTCTGGGTTAATGCTGAAATGAGTTAAGATTTTGGGAGACTGTTGGGAAGGCATGATTGAAATGTGAGGATATGAGATTTTGCAGGGGCCAGGGGAGGAACAATACGGTTTGGCTCTGTGTCCCTACTCAAATCTCATCTTGAATTGTACTTCTATGATTCTCATGTGCTGTGGGAGGGACCCAATGGGAGATAATTGAATCATGGGGGCGGCTTCCCCCATACTTTTCTTGTGGTAGTGAACAAGTCTCATAAGATCTGATGGTTTTATCAAGGGTTTCCACTTTGCATCTTTCTCATTCTCTCTTTGCCTGCCACCACCACAGGACTTGCTCCTCCTTGCCTTCCACCATGACTATGAGGCTTCTCCAGCCACATGAAACAGTAAGTCCAGTCAAACCTCTTTCTTTTGTAAAGTGCCCAGTCCCAGGTATGTCTTTATCAGCAGTGTGAAAACGGACCAATATACTACCATACAGAATAATATATTGTATTGCCAACTTTAGGACTTATTTTGCTTTCAGATTTTTTATTTCTTGAAACACAACTAATAGGATTTATATGAAGTGGACTATGGATACAAATGTATTATTATTTATTTGTAAGAATAAGTGTTAGCAGCAGATGAGTATAAAAACACTTTTTTTTTTTTTTTTTTTTTGAGACGGAGTCTCGCTCTGCCGGCCAGGCTGGAGTGCAGTGGCCGGATCTCAGCTCACTGCAAGCTCCGCCTCCC
>NW_012118210.1:347106-347755 GCF_000951035.1 Colobus angolensis palliatus | reverse complement strand
AGAGACGGGGTTTCACCGTGTTAGCCAGGATGGTCTTGATCTCCTGACCTCGTGATCCGCCCGCCTCGGCCTCCCAAAGTGATAGGATTACAGGCTTGAGCCACCGCGCCCGGCCCAAAAACACATTTATTTATAAGATGGTAACAGCTATGAGGCTGGTTGTTTAGATCACAAACTTATCTCCTAGATGCTCTTGTCTCAGCTCCCAGAGATGTACACCTTAAGGTTTTAGTCGGTGTCGGCATGTTCTGCTCTTGCTTTCCACTTGACATTAGTGGAGCTCTAAGAGCCAATCATATCTAATAGTATTGACTACTGATCTTTAATTCTCATGAAAATGATTCTGTTTTCCCAACTTGGAATTACCAGTAACTTTCCTCAGGGTTTGGGATTTAAAATAACATACAAATTTCCTGAGAAATTCTGGGAGTGACTTCCCATATGGAAACACAACTTTATCCAGAGATCACCTGCTCTGAACCTCCAGAATCTGTCCCAAGTGAATAGCATGCATTGTGAGAGTTATTTCTTAGCAACATTTATCCAATCTTTCTTATTTCATGTCTTTTGCACCCCAATTTTCAGAGACACCTGGCTTTGTTACTTCTTGAGCTTTATGAGGATTTAGAGGATAAATCTGATTGGTTCA
>NW_012118210.1:328063-342466 GCF_000951035.1 Colobus angolensis palliatus | reverse complement strand
GCCACCACACCCAGCTAATTTTTTTATTTTTAGTAGAGATAGGGTTTCACCATGTTGGCCAGGCTGGTCTCGAACTCCTGACCTCAAGTGATCTGCCCAGCTCAGCCTCCCAAAGTGCTGGGATTACAGGCGTGAGACACCGCACTTGGCCAAGAAGAGCTTCTTAATAAATAAAACTAACTCCAGCAGGAATGGACTACTCTGTGAAACAAGAAACTGAAGCACAGACTGCACAACTATCACTTATTACGGATGCCATGAATAGCATCTAAGCCCCAGATGGCTGTATAGTCCAACTGGCTGGTGAGGCAAGGCTGTCACACAGAAAAAACAAAGTTAATAAATAATGAAATGCTAGAAGAATGAAATTACAAAAATAAAGTCAAACTAAGCGAGAGCTACCAAATATAAAGGATTATCCACAGCTAACAGTATTACAGGTAATCACTGTCGAGTTCTAAATTTCCTTTTCTATTAGAACATAACTTTCCCCACACACAGAATCTGTACTCAGATGTGCATTTATCCCTAGATTCAATCTGAGGAGTTGAAAAGTGACAAAGGGATGGATGGCTTCCTGAATACTATGAAAATGTCCCCTGACCCACAAATTTCAATATACTATTAAGCATTTTTTTCATTACCTGAAACGTATGTTTGCTTACAAACAGGTTTCCTTGCATCTATTCTCCCCACCTCCTCCAATCAAGGAGCAAAGAGAACACGACAGAAGCTGCAGCACAGTGAACAAGGGGAAACTAGCATGAGATGAGGCTATGAAACAAGAGAGGCCCGATCACAGAACAGGGAGGAGGCAGGAATGTTGTGGGTCAAGTTAAATATTCGGGGTTTATTCTAAGTACAATAAAAAGTAAAAGGCTGGGGGTGGTGGCTCGCACCTATAATCCCAGCACTTTGGGAGGCCAAGGTGGGCGGGTTACTTGAGGTCAGGAGTTCAAGACCAGCCTGGCCAACATGGTGAAACTCCATCTCTACTAAAAATATAAAAATTAGCCAGGCATGGTGGCAGGCACCTGTAATCCCAGCTACTCGGGAGGCTGAGGCAGGAGAATTGCTTGAAATCAGGAGGCAAGATTGCAGTGAGCCAAGATCACACCACTGTGCTCCAGCCAGGGCAACAAAATGAAACTCTGTCAAAAAAAAGGAAAAAAAGAGTTTCAATGCTCAATATATTTTTGTGTTTTGATTGTGGGAAGCAGTAACGTTGCATCCCTGCCTTTCCTCTTTATTAAGGGTTTTATCTAAGTATGACGGACTAAAAAGGATAAAATCAACACAGTCCCTTTTCTTTTTCTTTTTCTTTTTTTTTTTTCAGAAACTTACAAACTTTCTCACAAACTTGTTTAGGAATAAAAACATAGGGAGTGACAAGATCAGATTTTACATTTTTAAAAAATGGCTGTTGTGTGAAAAATGGGGGTAATAATATATCCTGGCAAATCAATTAGGAAGCAGTATATCTAGGTGAAAAATCATTGTTCTTTTCAATGAGAGAAGTAGAGATGAAGTGGCCATATTTGAAAATATTTAGGAGGCAGAATTTAGAGAACACTGAGGGGTCTTAAAGTGACCCTGAATATTACTCAGGAGCATCTGGATGAATGGCAGCCCCAGTTCCTAGGGAAGTATATACTGCCAGACATTAAGTTGCTGGAAGTATAAAGAAAAAGAGAATCCATTTTTTGGTTGGGTTAGCTTTGAAAACCTGAGTCACCCAAGTGCAAATGTCTCACAAGCTTCCACTTCATCATTTCTCACTGAACATCTCCATTAAGGCTTCACAATCAGGAAGCTGGCAATTAGAACCTGTATCTTTCTTCCATGTCTGCTCCATTTACTGATCAATGCCACCAACTACCAGAGATGTTATAAAGGGATTCCTACATGTGATAGAGAAGGCTGAAACATAAAACATCCGAAGTCGCACTGATAAGACTCTACGACTCATAGATTCATCCACAACACTAGAGTTATTCCTGCCACAAAGGTTAACCTTAAGGAAAGAGTTAATTCATAATTCTGCAAACTCTGAAAACAAATACAAATGTATTAAGGAATACTTTTATCCATAGACTGCTTTACTAGTAACATTATAAGGATAAGATGAATTTTGAAACAGACTTTAAAAAATAATTTCAATAGTTAATGTCAGTCCTTAATTAACCATCTTGATTTTCTGACATAAAAATGTACAGCAATTATTGTCCAGCTGACAAAAAGGCACAATCTTTAGTAGTAAGTCCTATTAGACAGCACAACACTGCCACCTGTTGGAAGACATTGCTAGCCAAATGTTTTTATTCCTAAATACTAAATGCATGAAAAAGTTTATTAATTTCTGAAAAAAAATGAAGAGCCTATGTTGACTTTCTCCTTTCTAGCCCATTATGCTTAGATTAAATCCCTAATAAAGAAGAAAAGCAAGGACGCAACGTAACTGCTTCCCACAATAAAAACACAAAATGGTATTTACTTGTTGGTTTTGGTAACTTGGATGAGGGGAAGGTTTAACCATGCAGAGATAGCACTAGGGAGTTTTTGAGGTGAGGCAACTATTCTGCATCTTGACTATGGTGGTGGTTATACAAATCAGTACATGGGTTAAAATTTATAATATAAAAAGTTTATTTTGCTGTATGGTAATTAAAAAAAAAAAAACGGGTAAGACAATACAAATACTCAGTACCATGGGAAAAATCATAAGTTATAATGTGAAAGTATTCACATAAATTTCAAAGTTTTGCTACTTATAGCTCAAAGGCTTGAGGCCCAAAAAACATTAGAAAAATTCTAATGTAATACCGCATGATGACATACTTAAATATGGATGTAGAATAGAAGTGTTTCTAAAGGCTACCACTGCACATCAGAAGTCAATCTTTGCCCCTAGCATATAACATTTCAACGAAAGGGACAATCTATAACCAAAAGTTAGGAGTATTCACCTTTGATTCTGGTAACTTTTATTTGTTTGTTTGTTTTTTGTTTTTTTTGTTTTTTTTGAGACAGGGTCTCACTCTGTCACTCAGGCTGGAGTGCAGTGGTGCCACTGCAACTCACTGCAGCCTCGAACTCCCAGACTCAGGTGATCTTCCCACCTCAGCCTCCTGAGTAGCTGGGACCAAAGGTGTGCACCACCATGCCCGGCTAGTTCTTCTGTATTTTTAGTAGAGAGATGGGGTTTCGCCATTTTGCCCAAGCTGGTCTCAAGCTGCTGGACTCAAGTGATCTGCTCACCCTGGCCTCCCAAAGTGCTGGGATTACAGGCATGAGCCATCACACCTGGCTAGGAAATGCTTTTCCCTACAACAAAACGAGAGTCTTGTTCTGTCACCCAGGCTAGAGTGTGATGGCACAATCTCAGCTCCCTGCAACCTCTGCCTCCCAGGTTCAAGCGATTCTTTTGCCTGGTGCCTCAGCCTGCGAGTAGCTAGGACTATAGGCACTTGTCACCAGGCCCAGCTAATTTTTATATTTTTAGTAGAGACAGGGTTTCACCATGTTGGCCAGGCTGGTCTGAACTCCTGACCTCAAGTGATCCGACTGCCTTGGCCTCCCAAAGTGCTGAGATTACAGGCATGAGCCACCACGCCCATCTAGTACATTCTTTATGTGATTATGTTTCATTTCCCTCAAAAAGCTGGTGCATAAACAGAGAAAGTTGGGTGCTTAGCATCTAAGTAATCTTGGTATTTGCTAGATCACTTATGAATGTAAGTGACATCAAAGTTCCATGATATCTGGAACATCTAAATCCATCTGGGGACCTTTCCAGTGCATTTGCAAATGCCAAATGTCTTAAGGCACCAAGAGCCCACAAGATAACAGATCACCAGATCAGAGTCCAAATGACAGAGAGACCCAAACTAAGAGCAAAAGTCACATTAACACACCAGTTCCTCCCATCTCTCCTGATAATACACTTGCTGTTAATAAAATGATATCGGTTGTAACAGCAATGATGGAATATTAAACTGAGACCTTATGAAAGATGTTGCAATGGGAGGGAGAGGTTGGTAGAGAAGGTGTAACACATAAAAATCCTCTACCCTTTATCCCTTAGGGCTGCCCGTAAGCCATCCTGTTCCCAGGATCTGGCAGCCACACGCGATCTTAGTTTTCTAAGTTCTGGTTGAGCCATACTGTTGTCTGTTTTTCTACATTTTCCCAGTGATCCCTGGGAGGTCACAGCTATTCAAAGGGACTGCAGTACCCACAATAATTTGCAGTTCCAACAACAGGAGAATAGTTGAAAAAAGAATGATACAGTTGTAAAAGAGAATAATGCTGGTCATCTCCTAATCTTCAACTAACTAATGACATGGTTATCTTTGCACTAAGGAAGGTAAACTTGCCTGTCAGAAGCAGCAATAGTCACAGCACACCAGGGTAATTGCCAAAGCATCCAAATGGAGCAGTAGTATGATACCAGAACAATTTACAGACTTTTGGAACTATACAAGTTTGCAAACTCACCTCCCTTTTAGAGTCTGTCATGATGGGTAATTTCCCCAAAAAGACTAAAAATACAGAAAGCATTAAAAAAAAAAAAAAAAAAAAAAAGCTAGGCGAGGTGGCTCACGCCTGTAACCCCAGCACTTTGGGAGGCTGAGGCAGGTTGATTGCTTGAGCTCAGGAGTTTGAGCCTAGCCTGGGCAACATGGCAAAAATCCCATCTCTACAAAAAATAGCCAGGCATGGTGGCACGTGCCTGTAGCCCCAACTGCTGGAGGGGCTGAAGCAGGAGGATTACTTGAGCCCATGAGGTCAAGGCTGCAGTGAGCTATGTTCACGGCACTGCACTCCAGCCTGGGTGACAAGGTGAGACCCTGTCTCAAAAAACAACAACAACAACAACAACAAAAATCTTGGATCATAGAGATGTTTAGGATTTGGAAAACTATCCAAGATAAACCTTTTATTTAGTCTGAACTGCAATTAATTTTAAAACTCAAAGATCTCCAAGTCCTAATACAAAAACACCTATACCCCTTCAAGTAGGAAATGGCCCTTTGGAAAGGTAAATGTGATAATCCATGGCTAAATTACACAATTCTTTTAAATCTCATCTTTTATGTAAATAACAAAAACACTAAAGCATACGGGCAGTTCCTCAAAAATCAAAAGAATTACCCTACAATCCAGCAATTCCACTTCTGGGTACGTATACCTAAAAGAACTGAAAGCACAGCCAGGCATGGTGGTTCACACCTGTTATCCCAGCACTTTGGGATGCTGAGGCGGGACCCTTGAGGTCAGGAGTTCAAGACCAACCTGGCCAACACAGCAAAACCCTGTCTCTACTAAAAATATAAAAATTAGCCGGCATGATGGTGCATGCCTGTAGTCCCAGCTACTCAAGAGGCTGAGGCAGGAGAATCACTTGAACCATGAGGTGGAGGTTGCAGTGAGCCAAGATCACACCACTGTACTCCAGCCTGGGACACAGAGCAAGACTCCATCTCAAAGAAAAAAAAAAAAAAGAATTGAAAGCAGGAACTCAGACATTTGTATACCAATGTTCATAGCAGCACTATTCACAATAGCCAAAAGGTGGCAACAACCCAAATATCTATCGACTAATGAATGGATAAACAAAATGTGTTATATGGAATACAATGTAATATTATTCAGTCTTTAAAAAGAAGAAAATTCTAACATATGCCACAACATGAATTAACCTTGAAGACGTGCTACGTAAAATAGACCAGACACGAAAGGACAAATATTTTATGATTCCACTTTTATGAGGACCCTAGAAGAGTCATATTCATAGAGACAGAAAATATAATGGTAGTTGCCAGGGGCTGGAGAGAGGAAGGAACAGAGATTTATCATTTAATGGGTGCAGCATGTGGCGATAAAAGTGTTCTGGGTCGGGTGCAGTGGTTCACGCATGTAATTCCAGCACTTTGGGAGGCTGAGGTGGGCAGATCACCTGAGGTCAGGCGTTCAAGACCAGCATGACCAGCATGGAGAAACCCCGTCTGTACTAAAAATACAAAATTAGCTGGGCATGGTGGCGCATGCCTGTAATCCCAGCTATTCGGGAGGCTGAGGCAGAAGAATCACTTGAACCCTGAAGGTGGAGGTTGCGGTGAGCCGAGATTGCACGTCATTGCACTCCAGCCAGGGCAACAAAGAAAAAAGTATTCTGGAGATAGATGGTGGTTATGGTTACACAACAATGAGAAAGTACTTAATGGCACTGAACTGTATCTTTACAAATAGTTAAAATGGTCAATTTTATGTTATGTATATTCTATCACAATTTTAAAAAAGAAAAGACAAAACACTGAAACAAGAAGCACAGAGTTCTAACTGGAATCAAGCCATGGGGAAAGAATGAAATTTTGGCCATTATATGTAAACAGAGAGATGTAATTTTTTCTGGAAGCTATTGTACATCACTTTCCTTAGAATGTCAAAATGCTCAGTTTCTAAAAATACTTTTACTACTGGCTGGACGCAATGGCTCACGCCTATAATCCCAACACTTTGGGAGGCTAAGGCAGTGAGGTCAGGCGTTCCAGACCAACCTAGTCAACAAAATGAAACCCCATCTCTACTAAAAACACAAAAATTAGCTGGGAGTGGTGGCAGCCTCCTGTAATCGCAGCTACTCAGGAGGCTGGGGCAGGAGAATCACTTGAACCCAGGAGGCAGAGGTTGCAGTAAGCTGAGATCACACCATTGCACTCCAGTCTGGGTACCAAGAGGGAAACTCCGTCTCAAAAAAATATATACACACACACACACACACACACACATATATATATATAACTACTACTACTGCCTTTTAACCAATAAAATTTTTAAAAAATTACAATGTTAACAGGATTTTATAAAACTACTTTTTCCAACACGCCCCAAACAATACAGAACACAATACTTACACTCAACCTCTGCATACATTAAATCTTCAAATAAATACCTGCTAGTATGAAAAAAGTACCTAATATTTGGTGACCAACTGTCCAATACGGCTCTCACAAATCTAACGCAGTATATGAAACATGAACAAGAGAATAAAAGAATAACTTATTGGAGTCTGTTTAAAGTAAAGAGTTAAATGAACAAAGTTGAAGCAGATCATGGCATATTTTTCGAGGCAGAGAGACAGGGAGGCACCAATGTCTGAAACAATGAACACTATTAGGCTAAACATAACACCAGGGACTCAGATGTCACACTAACTGGGAAGTACTATGTCAGTTTCTCTAACTCCTGTAATTAAAGAACAACATCCTAAACTACTGGCCAGAAGGCTTTTAGAGGAAAAGTCCTGACTACACAAAAATGTAAAACAACAGTATAGATAAAACAAAGTTAACTAAATAGATTGAAGATATCTGCCACACACCTAACAGTCAATGGCTTAATATTCCTGTACAAAGAAACTCCTAAAAATCAATAAAGACAAAACTCAATAAGGAATGGCAAATTACAAAGTTTCCCCTTGCTTCATTTTTCGAGTCTTGAAACGCTCCTCACAGGTTCTTTCACAGCATTTTTCCTGGGCCTGGCCTACCACGCAGCTGTCGGAAAACCATCACTCTCTAAACTACAGTCACACACCCACAAGGAGGTCTCCAGAGCTACTAAAAGTTAATCTCATGTGCTTTTCATTTAAAAGAACGGTAGCATAATCTAAAAGACTGTCACATATCTGATAAATGACTTGTATCTAGAATATATAAAGAACTCTTGCAACTCAATTACAAAAAAGAACCCAATTTAAAAATGGGCAAAGGATCTGAGCAGACATTTCTCCAAAGAAGATACATAAATGGGCAATAAGCACTTGAAAAGATGCTCAACATCATTAGCCATCAGGGAAATGCGATTTGAAACCACAATATTTTCAAAAAGTTAGGAGATTTTTAATGGTCGCAACACAAAGAAAATATGAATGTTTGAGGTGATAGACATGCTAATTACCTGATTTGATCATTACACATTGTATACATTTATCAAAATACCATTCTGTAGTCCCTAAATATGTACAATTACTACATGTCAACGAAAAAAAAAATGAAAACACGATGACACACACTTCACACCCACTAGAATGGCCAGAATCAGAAAGACAGATAATGACAAGTGTTGGCAAGGAGTGAGAAATCAAAACCCTAATACACTACTGGTGAGAATGTTAAAAAGATGCACATTGATGCTTTGGAAAACAGTCTGACCGTTTCTTAAAATGTTAAACAGAGATACCATATGACCCAGCCATTTCACTCCTAGGCTCATATGTGAGAGAAATGAAAACATGGTATGTCCACACAAAAACCTGTAGGTGAATGTTCACAGCAGCATTATACATAATAGCCAAAAGGTGGAAACAATCCAAACGTCCACTAACTAATGGAAAATAAATCGTGGTAATACCCATAAAATAAAAGATTAACCAGCAATTAAAGAAGTACTGACACATGCTATTAAATACAACACAGACGAACATGAATGTTAAGTAAAAGAAGCCAGCTGAAAAAGACCACATCCTGTATGATTTCACTCACATGAATAATCCAGAATAGTCAAATATACAGTCAGTCAATTCACAGTTGCTTAGGGCTTAGAATGGGGAGTGGGGATGGGGAAGTCAGGTGAGCCTGCTGAATAAGTACAGGGTTTCTTTTTGGAGTGATGAAAATGTTCGAAAATTGTTCCAATATGGTTCTTACAAACTGACTGCAGCATATTAAACATGAACAAAAGAATACAAGAATAATTTACTGGAGTCTGTCTGAAATAGAAAATCAAACCAACTAATGAAGTTGAAGAAGATTACAGCATATTTTGTGATGATGGTTGTACAACCTTGCGAATGTACTAATTACTTTTAGGTTTGGTTTTTTGTTTTTTTTTTTTTTTTTTTTTGAGACGGAGTCTAGCTCTGTCGCCCAGGCTGAAGTGCAGTGGCGCGATCTCCGCTCACCACAAGCTCCACCTCCCGGGTTCACACCATCCTCCTGCCTCAGCCTCCTGAGTAGCTGGGACTACAGGCGCCCGCCACCACGCCCGGCTAATTTTTTGTATTTTTAGCGGAGACGGGGTTTCACTGTGTTAGCCAGAATGGTCTCGATCTCCTGACCTCGTGATCCGCCCACCTCAGCCTCCCAAAGTGCTGGGATTACAGGCGTGAGCCACCACTACATTTTAAATGGTGAATTCTATGGTGGGTGAACTATGTGTCAGAAAGTTGTTTTATTTTTTTAAAGGACTGAAGACTGTTTTGTTTTTTTTGTTTTTTTTTTTTTTTGAGACGGAGTCTCGCTCTATCGCCCAAGCTGAAGTGCAGTGGCGCGATCTCGGCTCACTGCAAGCTCCGCCTCCCGGGTTTACGCCATTCTCCTGCCTCAGCCTCCCAAGTAGCTGGAACTACAGGCGCCCGCCACCTCGCCCGGCTAGTTTTTTGTATTTTTTAATAGAGACGGGGTTTCACCGTGTAGGCCAGGATGGTCTCGATTTCCTGACCTCGTGATCCACCCGTCTCGGCCTCCCAAAGTGCTGGGATTACAGGCTTGAGCCACCGCGCCCGGCCTGTTTTGTTTTCATTTTATCCCGTTTTTTAAAACAGTGCCTAGCAATATTATGAATTCAATCAATTTTGGCTAAATGTTAACACAAAAATAAAAACTTGGGTAAACCATATAAAACTTTGCCATATCTAAAGTTATTAAATCACTGTAAACTGGCATGGTGGGAGCATAATATGAGTGTACCTGCAGGTGTGTTTTCCATGAAAGTAGCAAAGACTGAAAAATTCAGCAGAATCAAGACCCTGAAGGCCCTTGAAGTTAGGCTAAGAAATGTGTATTACCCTGAAGGCAACGGGAAGTCCAGGAAGATTCTGAGGACAGAAATAACACAATCAGATATGTTTTAAACGTGCAAGTGTAAGCGAAGAGTTGCTACTTCTATCCAAAAGTGAGCCACCTTAGAAATAGAGCAATATCCCCCAGGGGAAAATGGGGAGGAATTAGGGGAAGACTGGAGAAACAGGTTATCAAATTATCAGAATCTCCATAGATTTTTAAAAATCACACAGCATCCACCCCAAACACACATACAGACTGACAGGCACTGATACATACATAAATACATCCAATGTCCCCTATACAGAAAATCACTTTTGTAGTCAGCTCCTGTTGGGAGGGTTTTTCTGTCATTCAAATGTGGCGGGGACAAAAAGTATTATAACCACTAAACCAGATAATTCTTTCCTACAATAATTTGGGCAGCGTACTCCTCAGGTGTTGAAATTTAGGACTACCAACAAAAGTACCCAGTCTCAACTCTTCGAGAGGACCCCAACTCTTTACAGTGTGCTGTTGGGGATGCCCAGCAAAAACTGCAGGACAAAGTCAAGGTTAGCTCGACACAGCGCGGATTACCAGGAGCCAAAGAAGCAGCGCAGGGAGGTTGCGACTCGGAGCCGGCGCGAACCTCCGCGATGTGACCCCGTGAGGGAACTCTCCAAGCAGCAGCGCACCCCGCGCGCCAAGGCGGCCGCCCGGATTGCAGGAACAAACGGTTCTTGCTGGTGGGGAAGACGAAGACTCTTACTGCCGCGGGAGACTAACCTGTGAGCAACAGATACACCACGCTGTGGACAGTGTGAAGAGTTCTTTCACGCGTTGGGGGCAGCACGGGTAAATGACCGCGGTCCGGCGCGCCAGCGGGGAGCAGTCGAGACTTCCGGCGTCTGCAGCTCGCAGGGCTAGAGCGTCGAACCGGGGCAACCGGAGGCTTCAGCTCACCCCGGATTGTAAATGCTAACGCGGGTCTTTGGGCCGGCAGATCCAGGATTTAGGTCGCCGGGACGTGTGGCTTCTGCTTCTCAGACGCTCGGACTCGCGCTGGGAAGGGGTTCGCCTCCCCTGGTCCCCGCTTTTTTTTTTTTCTGCTTCCGATTATTGCAAATGCATTCAGTCCAGTAGCACTAGCCCAGGAAATTTAAGCCACCGGCTCACGTTGCTCCTCGCAGGTATGCGGCGTTTCCGCTGGCCTCTAAGGACACAAAGCCCCGGGCCGTCTGACCCCCACTCCAGCACTAAAATCCATGCCGCCCCGTTCAGCTGACAAATTTGGCAGCACTAGATTTTATTTTATTCGACAAATTGAGTGCCCAGTTAACACCAGGGAGTACCGGGGTAAGAAAATTTCAGATGTCAGGTGGATAATAATAGCATTTACCTCATAAGTTTGTTATGAGGATGTAAAGCGCTTAGAATAGTGTCTGGCACTTTGTAAGCGCTCAGTAAATGTTAGCTGTTATTATTTTTATATTGATTATTCCATAGTCACCTATCATCTTAATGTCAAGCTTGAAATCCAGTATCTTTCCTCTGCGAAGCCATGACTTCAAGACTAATTAACTTTAGACTAAGGCATTCTTAAACTCTTGCTCACACATCCCTATCAGAAAAAAAAAAAAATTATTTACGTGTATCATGTATGTCATTAATATATTATGCATGCTATAAAACTTTCACAAGACATCAAATTTTTTTAAGTGAGATAAAAACAATTTTTAAACTTTTTTTAAAACTTCTAACAGAAGTTCTTTTCTTCCTACACAATTAGGTTGCCAAACATACATTCTATCACTCTGGAATCCACTAGCTAAATGAGCACATTATCAAAGCAACTTACCGTTAAATTCTGAGTTCCCAGAATGCTTCTTTTCCAAAGAATTAATAGAAACTAATCAGATTGTGAGATGCTTGAACCATAAGGACTATTTAAATGGTTCTTAGAGAAAAAGAAGAAATAAAAATAGGCATCCGCTGAGTAATATTCATTGATGCAACATTGACTATTGACTTCTTACATTTTCAAAGAAAGAGATTGAGGTTATAATACCTTACACCAAGCTTAATATTTCAAAGAATAAATCAACTAATAAAAAGCTTATGAGGTTTGGTATATGTGCATTTCATACAACGTTCATGAAAATGAACCCCAGATCAGTTAGCTCCTGTTCTGTACCAGACAGAGAAATATGTTTACTTTGTAAG
Organism: Colobus angolensis palliatus; assembly: GCF_000951035.1. Taxonomy (NCBI): domain Eukaryota; kingdom Metazoa; phylum Chordata; class Mammalia; order Primates; family Cercopithecidae; genus Colobus; species Colobus angolensis. Next base: position 330,416 of record NW_012118210.1, on the reverse strand, counting down.
TAATAAAACATTAAAGAGGCATTTCTGACCATTTGCTTGAAAACTCAGAACTTAGCATTTCTATCACTGGACTTAAATCTGCTAAAGTTTTTGTCTAAATTTTACATTAAAAACAAAACTCTATGGTGAATAATGTTACCTATCCAATATTCATTTTCCTCTAACTCCTTTGTACTAAAATCCTTATTTCATTCAGATAACTGCCCTATTCCAGAATCAAAATGATACTGATTAAACCAGTCATCATACAGAATTTTTTTGGAAATAGTTGCTGATCAAGGAATGAGTATATGACCCAAGTTGGCTCAATCTGACTGAAGGAAAAGACCACTATTTCATGCTCAGGAGAATTCTGATAAACTGTCTTCTTGAGGTGGAAACATCTATCCCACACTGTCATTAACAGCCATCCTGCCCATCACGAGGAATAAAACTGATAGACCAATGCTGAGGACAACTGAACAAAGTTATAAGAAGATGTCCTTGGTGACATCATTCCAAACCTGGAGCTCACCCTGTATCTGAACGCCTTGTAGGGATGTCTAATAAGTTTCCTTATTGTTTTTGTTTCTTGTTTTTCTGAGACTGAGTCTCACTCTGTCACCCAGGCTGGAGTGCAGTGGCACGATCTCAGCTCACTGCAACCTGCACTTCCCAGGTTCAAGTGATTCTCCTGCTTCAACCTCCCAAGTAGCTGTTACTACAGGCATGCACCACCACACCTGGCTAATTTTTGTATTTTTAGTTGAGAAGGGGTTTCACCATGTTGGCCAGGCTTCTCTTGAACTCCTGACCTCAGTGATCCACCCACCTCGGCCTCCCAGAGTGCTGGGATCCTTACTGTTTTCTGATAAAGATGCCATAAAGATTAAATGGGTTAAAATAGTGCTGATCATATTGTAAGTATTGTAAGAGTGCTTAATAAATTTTAGTTATTATTAACTCACCTTAAGTTAGGGATTCTGTTTCTTATAGCCGGAAGTACCCATCAAATACACAGTCTACTCCTCTTTTTCTATATATTTAAAGAAAGGGTCTGTTTTGATACTTCTCAACTTCTAAGGAGCCAGGGAAGGGGTAGGAGGTGGAGAGAGGAGGGACTGACTATAATGCTGTATGAGGGATACTGTTAAGTGGTTAAATGGCCACTTTGAGAAATTCACTCAAGAGCAGCAGGATCCTAGAACTATCAAATCTGAATGGGGTTACTACACATCGTGGTTGTATGTATACATGAAAGTATCATTTCCTGCATATTAATATCGTGATCCACTGCCTTACTAAGTTGCTTTATTGTTTGGAGTTCATTCTCATAGAGTTTCTAGGATTACAATCTTACCATTGAAATAGTTTTACCTACTTCTTTCCAAGTTTTATACCTCTACTTTCTCATATTTAATTGCTTTGGCTAGTAGCTCCAGTAAAATATTTAATAATAATAATGACGGTAGACTTTTATGTCTTATTCCTATCTTTAATGAGATAGCTCTAGAATTTTCTCATTAAGCGTGATGCTGGTTTTAAGGACCGAAGTAGATATCTTTTATCATGTTAAGGAACTATCCACCTATTGAGAAAATGAAGAAAATTTTGGCATAAGAGCTTTGAGAAAACAAACCATTGAGCGTGCCATTAATGTCCTGTCATAAAAATAAGTAAAAGTTAGACAGTATTTACCTCAAAGACACTAAGAAAATTAACATTAGCTAGGTTGGTATGAATGTCCTTTCTTGCTTATCTTACTACCAGCATGAAATTCAGTCCTGCCTAGTTTGTTTACAAGAAATTCATCTGTGATATCCTGATTTTTAACCCTGAAAAAGTTATTTATCTCTTACAATATGTCCTGTTTAATGTAAAGTTAATGCTTGCTCTACATATTTTTTGTTTTTTGCTTTTGTGTTTGCTTTTACATGTACTCCAAGTACATGCTCTACATGTTTGTTATAGAAAATCATGTGCACCTCCTATAGTTTTGTTATAAGAAATTGTAGCTATTCAGATATGCTGGTTGCAAAAAGTAAGGGACATTTTATAATAATAATTGGGTTAGATCATCAAGAAGATATAACACTCTTAAATTTGTGTGAATCTGGCCAGGCGCAGTGGCTCACACCTGTAATCCCAGCACTGTGGGAGGCTGAGGTGAGTGGATCACGAGGTCAGGAGGAATTCAAAACCAGTGTGACTGACATGGTGAAACCCCATCTCTACTAAAAATACAAAAATTGGCCAGGCGTCATAGTGCGCACCTGTAATCCCAGCTACTCAGGAGGCTGAGGCAGGAGAATCACTTGAACCTGGGAGGCAGAGGTTGCAGTGAGCCAAGATTGCACCACTGCACTCCAGCCTG
>NW_012118210.1:325902-327824 GCF_000951035.1 Colobus angolensis palliatus | reverse complement strand
GAGTTCAAGACCAGCCTGACCAACAGGGTGAAACCCCATCTCTACTAAAAATACAAAAATCAGCCAGGCATGATGGCACGCACCTGTAAACCCAGCTACTCAGGAGGCTGAGGCAGGAGAATTACTTGAACCCAGGAGGTGGAGGTTGCAGTGAACCAAGATCGCAGCACTGCACTCCAGTCTCAGTGACAGAGACTCCATCTAAAAAAAAAAAGAAAAAAAGAAAAGAAAAATTGAAAATTGTAGTGGAGATTTTAACATTCATCTCTCAGCAATTAGTAGAAAAACTAGACAAAAAAAATCAGTAAGTGCATAAAAAACCGGAGCAACACTACTAACCAACTTGACCTATTTAATGTTTATAGAACACTCCATAAATAGCTAAATGCACCTTTTAAGTGTGTAGAATATTTTTATGCTAGTTCATAAAATAAACATTGATAAATAGATTGAAATTGTATACAGTATGTTGTCTTACCATATTTATAAATCAGTAACAGATATGTGGAAAACCCAAATATTTTGAAATTAAGTAACACACTTCTTTTGAAATTAAGTACACACTTTGACTCATGGGTCAAAGTAGTAATGGTAAAGGAAACAAGCATATTTTGAACTGAATAAAAATAAAAATATATGTCAAAAAGCATTGAATCCAGTTAAAGTAGTGCTTTAGAGAGGAAAATTATAGCATTACATGCTTAATATAAGGAATAAAAATATAAGAAAAGAAAAAGTATAAGTTAAATTATTTTAGCTTCCACTTTAAGAAATTAGGGGGAAAACTAAAAATAATAGCAAATGAAATAATAAAGATAATTTTGGAAATCAATTAAATAAAAGAGCTAGTTCTTTTTTCAGTTTATTTATTTATTTTTTAGATGAAGTCTTGCTACGTTGCCTAGGCTGGTCACAAAATTCTGAGCTCAAGCAATCCTCCCACCTCAGCCTTTGGAGTAGCTGGGGATTACAGGCACTCAACACTGCACCCAGCTAAAAGAGCTGGTTTTTTTAAAAGACCTGTAGGGTCCAGCCCTATGGGGCTTAGCAGGTGTTCTCCCTGTGTGCGGAGACAAGAGATTGTAATAAATAAAGACACAAGACAAAGAGATAAAGAGAAAGCAGCTGGGCCCGGGGGACCACTACCATCAAGATGCAGAGACCAGTAGTGGCCCCGAATGGCTGGGCTAGCTGACATTTACTGCATACAAGACAAGGGGGCAGGGTAAGGAGGGTGAATCTTCTAAGTGATTGACAAGGTGAAGCAAGTCACATGATCATAGTACAGGGGGCTCTTCCTTCTTAGGTAACTGAAGCAGAGAAAAAAAAGAGAAGGCAGCATACATCAGCATCTTCTATGCACTTATAAAAAAGATCAAAGACTTTAAGACTTTCACTATTTCTTCTACCGCTATCTACTACGAACTTCAAAGAGGAACCAGGAGTACCGGAGGAACATGAAAGTGGACAAGGACCATGACCATTGAAGCATGGCACCACAGGGAGGGATTTATGCCTCCAGATGACTGCGGGCAGGCCTGGATAATATCCAGCCTTCCAAAAAAAGCTGGTAGAGCAGTGTTCCCCGACTCCTCCAAGGAAAGGGAGACTCCCTTTCGCGGTCTGCTAAGTAACAGGTGCCTTCCCAGACACTGGCATTACCGCTTGACCAAGGAGCCCTCAAGCGACCCTCACGTGGGCATGACAGAAGGCTCACCTCTTGCCTTCTAGGTCACTTCTCATAATGTCCCTTCAGCACCTGACCCTATACCCACCGGTTATTCCTAGATTATATTAATAATGCAACAAAGAGTAATGTTAAAAGCTAATGATTGGCCGGGCGCGGTGGCTCAAGCCTGTAATCCCAGCACTTTGGGAGGCCGAGACGGGCGGATCACGAGGTCAGGAGATCAAGACCATCC
>NW_012118210.1:322165-325716 GCF_000951035.1 Colobus angolensis palliatus | reverse complement strand
ACAGAGCGAGACTCCGTCTCAAAAAAAAAAAAAAAAAAAAGCTAATGATTAATAATGCTTATAATAATGATTGATAATTGTCCATGATCATCTCTATATCTAATTTGTATTATGGTTATTCTCATTCTAACTATTTTCCTTATTATACTGAAACAGTTTGTGCTTTCAGTCTCTTGCCTCAGCACCTAGGTGATCCTCCGCCCACAAGACCAATAAAATTGGTAAACCTCTAGCTAAACTGATCAGTCAAAAGAAAGAGAGAGAGAACACAAATTACCAATATCCGGAATGAAAGAAGAGAAATCAGTAGAGATCAGTAGAGACATTAGAGGAAAAATAAGGAGTTCTGTTTCTGGTTACAACTGAGTACCTCCTGTTGGACCAATCTTCCCATAGATAAAAACTAAAAACTCTGGACCAAGTACAAAAAATAACTACCTGAAGATACTGGAGAACACCCTAAGAAGGTAGATACCAGAGGGAAGTTGATGCTGGGAAGAAAGGAATGGGACCCAGGGAGTTTCCCATTGTCATGGGTTTCCTGCTTGAGTACGGGGCCCAGTTGTTACTCTCAATCTTACTGGCTTCAAAAACCAGAAGACAGAGTTTGGGATACATAGCACATCTGGAAAGTGGGGGAAAATCCAAGAAAGGAAATCCCCCAAAAAGGAAAGAAGTCAGAGAGAAGGAAAACCAAACTATTTGTATGTATGAGCTGCCCACATTTCTGGCTGACACCTGAAACATACATGTGTCAAACGTTTTGAGCCATCTAAGACTCAAAAACTGAAGGGAGGCCAGGCACAGTGGCTCACTCCTATAAACCTAGCACTTTGGTAGGCCAAGGCAGGAGGATTGCTTGGAACCACCAGTTCAAGATCAGCTTAGGCAAGATAGCAGGACCTCATCTCTAAAAAAACAAAATTGTTTTTGAATAGCCAAGTATGGTGGCACACGCCCTCAGTCCCAGCTACAGATGTGAGGCTGAGGTGAGAGGATTGCTTGAGCCCAGGACTTCGAGGTTATAGTGAGCTATGATTGCACCATTGCATTCCAGCTAGAGCAACAGAGTGAGATAAGGAAGGAAGGAGGGAGGGAGGGAGGGAGGGCAAATTAACAATATCAGGTATGGAAGAGGAGTTATTACAGATCCTGCAAGCATTAAAAGTTCTGAAGATGATATGACCTTCACAGATGTCCTGAAATGAAGCAAAAGGTTAAACTTTAACAACCCCACATTGTATATCAGCCACTCTAGGAGGGAACCACGACCAAGGATGAAACAGTTCTTTTCCACTGAGGTAATTCCTGAAGGAAGCGCCTAAGTGGTAGGGTAATGAGCATTTCATTCCTAGGCTATGCACCACAGCAACCACCATCTACCTATGAGAGGAAGGGAGGAAAATATTTGGAGACAGTCTGATTAGATCTAAGATGTAATCAGTAGCCCAACAAAAGAACAAGAAAAATATTAATTAGGCAAAGCATCGTGGAAGATGTCCTTTAAAAGTAGGATTTAGGCAATGGAAAAGAAGAGCATTTCCACCAAGGAAATACTGAGACAAAGCACCAAGTTACAAAAAGGAGGAGCTAATTTCTAAAATTCTTGAAACTTTATGTGGATTTCCAAATATCTTGTTTTTTAAAAAAAAAAAATTATTTTGAAATAATTATAGATTCACAGGAAATTTAGGAGAAAAAATGCAAAGAGCAGTCCTGTGTACCCTTCACCCAGTATTCTGCAGTAGTAACATCTTACATAGCTATACAACAACAGTGTTGAAACCAGTGATGGCAGTGACTGCTGCCATCATGGCGACTGCAGCCGGGAAGCATGGCTGGGGCTGCACATGCCATGGAGCCAGTAGGAGCCTTGCCGCTTCTGAGTTGGGACAGCTCCCAAACCACAGCTGCAGACCCAGGCCTCGTGCTCTAAGGAGCAGGCAGGAACCCTGCCCTCCTGGGCAGAGCTACAGCCACCCAAACTGCAGCTGTGGATCCGAGTCTCCCTGTGCTCTTAGGGGAGCCAGGAACAGGCAGGATCTGCCCTCCCAGGTGCAGCTGCAGCTGCCCATGCCCATGGCTGCAGACATGGGTCTCCTGGCTCCAGGAAGCAGGCAGGAGGTGGGGATAAGCAGGAGCCCTGCCCCTTCTGAGTTGGCAGGGTGGGAGCTCCCAGGTGCAGCTGTGGCCGCCCCCTTTCCTCCCCCTCACCAACATCCCTGCAGGCTCAGGGGTGTCTTCTCCTGCTGCCTGGCCTCTCTCCACTCCCAGCACCTGCTCTCATCTCTGACTGGGGATTGGGGCCGAGCCCTAGGGCCATGAATGGCAGCAGGAGGCAGATTAATTCCTGGGCAGAAAAGGGCAGGTCCCCAGTAAGGCCCCATCTTCAGGCCAGGGAGGGCCTGAAGACTGGGGGCCAGGCTGCCAGTCCCACCACCGGAGTGGGGACTTCTGGTGCCTCTTCCAGGTGCCCATGGCTGCCCATGGACCAATCAGCAGGCCCTTCCTCCCCTCTGAGGTCCATAAAGCCTTGGGCTCAGCCAGAGGAGGGCAGAGGATGGCCAGAGGAGGAAGAGGACAGAGAGAGGATGGGAGGACCAGCTGCAGAGAGGAGTACCCTCTCCACTGAGAGCTGCAGAGACTTCCTGCTGGCAGAGAGGAGCTACCCTCTCTGGAAGAGCTTCAGAGACCTGCAGAGACATCCAAATGACTTGCCTACGGAGAGGAGCCAGCCTCTCCAGGGCCTCCTCTCTGCTGAGAGCTGAACACTCAATGAGAAGACCTGCCTACAGAAAGTAGCTACCCACTCCTCTGAACTAGTCTAACACTAAATAAAACTCTTCTTCTTCACCCTTCACTTGCCTGCATACCTCATTCTTCCTGGACTCAGGACAAGAACTCAGGCAAAGGCGCCTCGGCCGCAAAGGTTTCTGACCAGAAAAGTTGACACCCCAGAGATCCTGTAACACCAGGAAGTTGACATTGGTACGATCCATAAAATTTATTCAGATTTCACCAGTTTTATATGCACATTTGTGTGTGTGTGTGTGGTTCTATGTAATTTTATCACATTTCTATTCATCTAACCATCACCCCAGTTAAGATTCCAAACAATTTCATCACAAGGATCCCTGCTACTTCCCTTTCATAGCCACAGTCAATTCCTGTCTTTCCTGCCAGACTCTCTCTGTAAGCTCTAGCAACCACTAATCTGTTCTCCATCTCTATAACTTTATGGCAAGTATGCTGTCTTTTCAGTTACAATATAGCTTTCACTATAGCCAGTGTCACTTTGTGAGAACCTTGGTAGCATCTTCACCTTGGATTTTTAAAGCTTCTAATAAATTCCTTCATTTAGTAGTCAGATTATCCAAGACACTTTATACCAAGGTTATTGCAAACCTACTGTCATTAAATTTCTATTCTCCAGTTCTTCCTCTTACTCTGAAAAATGATTATTTTTTCCAGTGCTTTACAAAACAACTACAACCAGCAGATGTGAGTGATTTTACTTTTTTTATTTTTTTTTTTTTGAGACAGATTCTCAC
>NW_012118210.1:317698-321635 GCF_000951035.1 Colobus angolensis palliatus | reverse complement strand
TCGCCTGGCTAGTTTTTTGTATTTTTTAGTAGAGACGGGGTTTCACCGTGTTAGCCAGGATGGTCTCGATCTCTTGATCTCGTGATCCGCCCGTCTCGGCCTCCCAAAGTGCTGGGATTACAGGCTTGAGCCACCGTGCCTGGCCAAGACTGGGTAATTTATAAGAAAATGGCTCACAGTTCTGCAGGCTATACAGGAAGCATAGTGCATCTGCTTCTGGGGAAGCTTCAGGGAGCTTTCAATCATGGCAGAAGGCAAAGGAGGAAGTTAGAGTCTTACACAGCAGGAGCAGGAGCAAGAGAGAGAGTTGGAGGAAGGTGCTACACCCTTTCGAACTACCAGATCTCTTGAGAACTCACTATCACGAGGACAGCACCAAGAGAATGGTGCTAAACCATTCATGAGGAATCCACCCCCATGATCCAATCACCTCCCCCCATGCCTCACATCCAATACTGAGGATTACAATTCACCATGAGATGACAAACTATACCACCATTCTACTGGATGCAAAATGGTATTTCATTGTGTTTTATATTTGCATGTCCTTGATAAGTACTGGTGTTGAGCATCTTTTCAAGTGCTTATATATATATCTCCTTTGGAGAAATGCCTGTCTAGATCCTTAACCCCTTTTTAAATTGGTTTCTTGGACTTTTTTAAAAAATGAGTTGCAATACTTCTTTGTATATTCTAGATACAAGTCCCTTATCAGATACATAATTTACAAAAAAAAAAAAAATTATGTTATTCTATGAGTTGTCTTTTTACTTTCTTGATGGTGTTCTTTGAAGCACAAAAGATTACCAAAATTGATCACATTCTTTGTTATAAGAAAACTTATTTCCATAAAAGAAATAGAGAATGTTATTAAGAAACTACTCCCCAAAAGCACCAGGCTCAGATAGTTTCATAGAGAAATTCCACTGAACTTTCAAAGACCAAATAGTTCCAATGTTTTCTACATTATTCTAGAACATTGAAAAGGAAGAAAAACTTAACTCCTTTCATAAAGCAAGTGTAACACTGATACCAAACCAGATAAAGTCAGTGCTAAGAAAGAAAACTACAGGTCAGTGTCATGAATATTGATGCAGAAACATAAATATTAGCAAATGGAATCTAACAGCACATTAAGAAAACAAGACACCATGAATAAATGGATTTATTCCAGGATGCAACATTGGTCCAATATCAGGAAAAATTCACATGGTTCTTTCCATAAATGACGAAAAAGCCTTTGATAAATTTTCATACCTTTTCATGATTTAAACAAAGAAACTTCTTAAGAAAAAAGGAATTGAAGGAGACTTTCCTAATATGACAACGTTTACACACATATGTACATGTACACACACATTTTAGTTTTAAAGTCAGTATCTTACTTAATGGGAAACACTAGAAGTATTTCCACCAGGATCAGAAACAAAGTAACTATTTTCACTACAATGTGACATTGTAGAGAGAAATCCAATCGGTCAGAAGAATGAGTAACATATAAGTAACACTATTTTTTTTTTTTTTTTTTTTAGGCTCTCACTCTGTCACCCAGGCTGGAGTGCAATGGTGCAATCTCGGCTCACTGCAACCTCTGCCTCCCAGGTTCAAGCGATTCTCGTGCCTCAGCCTCCCAAATAGCTGGAACTATAGGCGCACACCACCATGACCAACTAATTTTTGTATTTTTCGGTAGAGATGGGGTTTCACCATGTTGGCCAGGCTGGTCTCGAACTCCTGGCCCCAAGTGATCTGCCAGTCTCAGCCTCCCAAAGTGCTGGGATTACAGCTGTGAGCCACTGTGCCCAACCGTAACTATTTTTGTTTGCAGATGATATGATAGTAAAACCTGAAAACCCTCAGATAAACAATAATAAAAATAACTCAAGTAGTGACATGATTTATTAAAAATGCAGGCCATAAAGTTAATATATGATGATCATATATATGCCTTCATAGACACAGACATTAAACAGAGAACAAAAAGGTAGAGAAAACCCTATTTATGATAGCAACAAAAAAGATTAAATACTTGGATTGAATTTATCAAGAAATATGCAAAACCTACCTGAGAAGCATTTCAAAACACCCGTGAAAGATACAAATACAGACTAGAACACCACCACTTAAAAAAAAAAAAAAAACAAAAAAAAACCTTGACCGGGCTCCGTGGCTGTAATCCCAGCACTTTGGGAGGCCAAGGCGGGCCGATCACGAGGTCAGGAGATCGAAACCACCGTGAAACCCCGTCTCTACTAAAAATACAAAAAATTAGCCGATGGGCGCCTGTAGTCCCAGCTACTCGGGAGGCTGAGGCAGGAGGATGGCGTGAACCCAGGAGGCGGAGCTTGCTGTGAGCCGAGATGGCGCCACTGCTCTCCAGCCTGTGGCCACAGAGCGAGACTCCGTCTCAAAAAAAAAAAAAACCTCAACATTATAAAGATGACAGTTCTCCCTAAGTTAATTTATAAATTCAATGCAGAGGTTGTAGTGAGCTGAGACCATGCCACTGCACCCTAGCCTAGGCAACAGAGCAAGACTCCATCTCAAAAACAAAACAAAACAAAACAAAACAAATTTGATAAATTTGACAGAAAATTAAATTTTAGTGACAAAGCACCATAAACAAAATCTGAAGACAACTTAGAAAATGTAAGAAAATACTCAATTTGCAATATATCTTGTGGCTGGGTACACAATATATTATGTGGCTGGGTACAATACAGCATGTGGATGCCACATGATGTATTGTGGGGCACTTTGGGAGGCTCAGGAGGGAGGATCATTTAAGGCCAGGAGTCCAAGATCAGCCTAGGCAACATAGGGTGACCCCTTCTGTATAAAGAAAAGAATTAAAAATTATCCAGGCATGGTGACATGCACCTGTAGTCCCAAGGAGGCCAAGGCAGGAGGATCACTTCAACCCAGGAATTCGAGGTTGCAGTAAGCTCTGATCACATCACTGCACTCCAGCCTGGGTGACAAAGTAAGACGCTGTCTCCAAAAATAAAAATAAATATATCATGTAAAAATGACTACTATCCCTAATTTATAAAGAAATCTTGTCAGTTGAGGGACAAAGAAACAAAAATCCAATACAAACTTGGAAAAAGACATGAACTGACAATTCATAATATAAAGGTCATGAAAAATAGGAAAAAGGTGTAAACTCATTCACTATAGAAAAATACAACTGGCATAATACTTTACCCTTAGGCAAAAATGTTAAAGCATGACAATACATCTATTGGTGAGGCTGTAGGGAAATAAACCTCATCGCTGGTGAATTTTCAAATTTGTGCAACTCTTCTGAAAGGGAATTTTGGCCATGTCTAACAAAGCTAATAGGTACTTTTTGACACAGCCATCCTACTTCTGGGAATCTACTGTGAATATACAACTTTAAGCAATATGAAAATGTACATCCATGAGCATTGTTTTTAATGCATAGCATTGGAAATAACCTAAATTTCCATTTTATAGGAAATAGGGGAAGAATAGAGAAAAGGAAACAGATGGAAAGTAATCCTCTGAAAATACCAAGTTTTATGGTTATATTTTGGAACCAAATATATGTTATATATAATTTAAAACAAAAATTTAAATTAAAAATACTTTTAAATGTCAAACTCTAAAAACAAAGGAAAAATGAAACAAATGAGACTAATTCTACATGAAGTTAGGACCAGGTGCAGTGGCTAACGCCTGTAATCCCAGCACTTGGGGAAGCCAAGGTAAGCGGACTGCTGGAGCTCAAGAGCTCGAGACCAGCCTGAACAACATGGCGAAACCCTGTCTCCACTAAAAATACAAAAATTAGCCCAGCGTGGTGGTGTGCACCTGTAGTCCCAGCTACTCAGAAGGCTGAGGCAGGAGGATTACTGGAATCTGGGAGGCAGAGGTTACAGTGAGCCAAGATCATGCCACTGCACTCCTGCCT
>NW_012118210.1:316138-316999 GCF_000951035.1 Colobus angolensis palliatus | reverse complement strand
ACCACACCTGGCTAATGTTTGTATTTTTTTCGTAGAGACAGGGTTTCACCATGTTGACCAGGCTGGTCTCGAACTCCTGACCTCAAGTGATCCACTTGCCTCGGCCTTTCAAAGTGCTGGGATTGCAGGTGGCGTGAGCTACTGCACCCGGCTGTGATTATCATGACTTTAAAGCACTGTATTTTAACTATACATCTCATGACAAAAATATCTGCAAATAAATTATAAATTGAATTCAGTACATTTCTATTTGGAGTAATATTATTATTTTGATGTTATTATAATAGTTCATATATTTAATGTATATGTGTGTATTAGGATAAAAGACAAAAAATAATTATGTAAGTGTTGCTGGGAGCCAATATTTTCACAACAAGAAAATGAGATGCAAATACAAAATCAAAGAATAAAAACCTAGTAGTCTTTATTTTGAATTAAAAGTATTGGTAATAAGTACAGAATTAACTTATTTTTCTCTCCCAAAGAAATAAATATTTCCAGGCCAGGCATGATGGCTCATGCCTGTAATCCCAGCACTTTGGGAGGTAGAGGTGGGAGGACTGCTTGAGTCCAGCAGTTGGAGATTATAGAGAGCTATGGCCACACCATTGCACTCTAGCTTGGACAGCAGAATAAGACCCTGTCTCAAACAAACAAACAAACAAATAATAAATATCCTAGCCTTGTTTACTAAAAAGTCCTACAAATAATGATAACCCATTAGCAATGAATATCCCTAGTGCTCCGATTGTGGTCTTTTTTGTTTTTTTTTTTTTTTTTGAGACAGAGTCTCACTCTGTCACCCAGGCTGGAGTGCAAGGGCTCGATCTCAGCTCACTGCAAGCTCTGCCTCCCGGGTTC
>NW_012118210.1:306711-315424 GCF_000951035.1 Colobus angolensis palliatus | reverse complement strand
TTTTTGTATTTTTTAGTAGAGACGGGGTTTCACCATGTTAGCCAGGATGGTCTTGATCTCCTGACCTCGTGATCTGCCCACCTCAGCCTCCCCAAGTGCTGGGATTACAGGCGTGAGCCACCGCGCCCGGCCCGGACTGTGGTCTTTAATACCATTCCTCTCCAAGAGAAACCAGGGCTCTTTGAAGAAATTATCATCTACAGGTATGGAATTGGAAATACGAAAAATGAGCCTGAAATATCTTGTTATATCTGAAAGCAGGAAAGCTATCAAAGACTACTGGAATCACGTTAAAAGAATGCAGACATCAACTGGACCTGGCCAAATATGAGGCAAATTTGAGAATCAAAATAAATAATGACTATTTTGAATCAAAATTCATTAAATCTATATGAAAACCTATGAGTTCAGAGTGATAATTACAGAAAACACATTTCCTGATTCTTTTTGGTGGTTGTTAGAACACCAACACAGTGTTCTGAATATAGGTAAACAAGGAAAAACAAGTAAGCATTCACCTGCATTTTCTGTATATATTATATTTCAGGGTAACCAAATAACTGATGAGGGAAAATTCTTCTGAATAGAAGAATTCCAACTAATAAACAAAAGGAGAATAACAGATTTATTTCATTTTATTCTATTTTTTTGAAGCAGTCTCACTCTGTTGCCCAGGCTCGCCTACAGTGGCACCATCTTGGCTCATTCCAACCTCTACTGCCAGGGTTCAAGTGATTCTCCTGCTTCAGTCTCCTAACTAGCTGGGATCACAGGTGCGTGCCACCACACCTGGCTAATTTTGTGTTTTTAGTAGAGATGGGGTTCCACCACGTTGGCCAGGCTGGTCTCCAACTCCTGACCTCAAGTGATCAGCCCACCTTGGCCTTCCAACATGCTGGGAGTACAGGTGTGAGCCACTGTGCCAAGCCCAAGAATGACAGATTTAGAAGATCACCTGGAACAAAATAGGCAGTTGGGCATATAGGTTTGAACTTCAGAGAGCAATCTAGCCTGAAGGTACATATTCAGAAGTCATTAGAATATGATGCATGATGAAAGCCTGGGGAATTTGTGGGAATCCAGGAGGGGACTGAATGAGAACCATGGGTGCAACTGGCCATATTGTCAACATGAAGGGCTAGGCAGAGGAAGAGTAACTAATGAAAGTGGCTAAGCTGAATTAGGTAGAGATGTATGAGGAAGAAACATGGCAGGATAGGTTAGTGCTGCAGAACGCAACGGGGGAGAGCTTCATGAAAGCAGGAAAGAAGGGGGCCATGGGGAGAAGGAGCTGCAGAAGGGGGTCACCATGGCAGATGCAATGGAGAGGCTAAGTAGAGTGACACCTAGGAAGCCCATGCTGGCAGTAGGGATCTTCAGTGACAGTGGAGAACAGAGGTAGAAGCCAGACTTCAACACACTGAGAAACACTGAGTAAAAAAAAAAAAACAGAAAGAGTGGCCTGAGAGCTATGTAGATTCCATGAGAATTTCTAGGAGTCCAGCCAGTTTGTAACCTCACAGAGTCCTGTAAGGACAGAGTCAGAGAATAAGAGAGAAGGACTGAGCTTTGTGATCCAAAAAGTTAAGAAGAGGCCGGGTGTGGTGGCTCATGGCTTGTAATCCCAGCACTTTGGGAGGCCAAGGCAGGTGGATCACCTGAGGTCAGGAGTTTGAGACCAGCCCGGCCAACATAGTGAAACCTTGTCTCTACTGAACATACAAAAATTAGCCGGGGGTGGTGGTGGGCGCCTGTAATCCCAGCTACTTGGGAGGCTGAGGCAGGAGAATCACTTGAACCAGGAGGCAGATGTTGTGGTGAGCCGAGATTGTGCCACCACACTCCAGCCTGGGTGACAGAGTGAGACTCTGTCTCAAAAAAAAAAAAAAAAAAAAGAAGAAGGTAAGAAGATTCTGGCTTGATGGTAGTTAAAAAAATAAAAATTATTAAAAGACAGTTGCTGAAACAATGATTCCCCAAAATACAGTGGCTTAAACAAAAGATATTTCTCTATAGAAGACCAGTTAACTCTCCCCTACCCCTCATACCTTGATAGTGTTGGGACCAGAAGCTTTTTATTATATTTTTTTCTTTTTTGAGACAGGGTCTCACTCTGTTGCCCAGGCTGGAATGCAGTGGAACAATCTCAGCTCAATGTAACCTCAACCTCCCAGGCTCAAGTGATCCTCTGGCCTCAGTCTCCCAAGTAGCTGGGACTAGAGGCGTGCACCACCACACCTGGCTAATGTTTGTATTTTTTTCGTAGACAGGGTTTTGCCATGTTGCCCAGGCTGGTCTCCAACTCCTGGTCTCAAGTGATCGGCCCACCTCAGCCTCCCAAATCGCTGGGATTACAGGCGTGAGCCACTGCACCTGGCCCCACTTTTTTTTATATTGTTGCCTTATTGTGTTCTAGATTTGGGGTCAGTCAACTGTAGCCTACAGAGAAAATTCAGCCACTCCCTGTTTTGGTAAATGAAGTTTTCCTAGAACACAGCCATGCCCATTGTTTACATATTGTCTGTGGTTGCTTTCCCCTAGAACAGCAGAGTTAGCAGCTGTGACAGAACCTGGGTGTCCCATAAAGCTGAAAATATTTACCATCTGGCCCTTCATAGAAGACATGTGCCATTCCCTGTTCTAGGGTGTCGCCCTCTTCCACAAAGGCAAAAGAGCATGCCACCATGTCCACTGGATCTACATTCCAGCCAAAATGGAAGAAAATGTGAGCAGTTGAGGGAACACTTGTCTTTTAAGGGAATGCCTTGGAAATTGGACAAGTCGCATCAGTTTGCATACTTTCAATTAGAACTTAATCTCATAACCATATTTTGCTGCAAAGGAGGCTGTGTAACATGGTCTATTCTGGGCAGCCTGTGTCCAGCCAATATTTGGGGAACCAAAAGCAGGAGAATAGATACCGGGGTGGATTCCTTGTTTTTACCGCAGTATTGTATTGAACAGCCAACTTTACTGGGTGAACAATTACTACACTACAAACACTTAAAGAAGTGGACAAAGTCAAGTTTTCCAATGCAAATAATAGGACATGGCTAAGTTTCCATATGTGGCTTAGACAAAAATTAAAATTTAAGTTCGAAAAGACAAAAAAAAAAAAACCAAGGATAAGCATTAAATGTATAGATTCACGAAGAAGTTGATACTTTACCACATCTTGATGTCCTGAAACTAAGAGGCAACTTTGAAACTTGAGGGAGGCACTGAACTGAACTGGAGTGGTGGGTGGGAGGGATGGGCTGATAATGGCCCTAATAGCCAAGGACATTGCCAGGCAGTTGGAAGAGCAGGACTGGAGGCGGGGAGATTCACCACATTCTGGCCTGGCAGATGAGCTGGGTTCACAGCTGAGTATTTAAAGCCAAGAGGGCCGGGTGTAGTGGCTCACGCCTGTAATCCTAGTACTTTGGGAGGCCAAGGCGGGCAGATCACCTGAGGTCAGGAGTTTGAAACCAGCCTGGCCAATGTGGTGAAACCTCACCTCTACTAAAAATACAAAAATTAGCCCGGTGTGGTGGCAGGTGCCTGTAACCCCAGCTACTCGGGAGGCTGAGGCAGGAGAATTGCTTGAACCCGGGAGGCAGAGGTTGCAGTGAGCTGAGATCATGCCACTGCACTCCAGCCTGGGCAACAGAGCAAGACTCCATCTCAAAAAAAATAAAATAAAATAAAATAAAATAAAATAAAACCAAAGGGAATAGCAGAGTTGGGGGAATGCCAGGAACATCTCTCCTAACAAAGGCAGTGCTCTCACTAAAGCCAAAAGGGAAGCTGGAGTTAAGGGTTTGGGGTGGAAGACACTGCAGGGAGTCAGCTAATGCTGATTTCTTACTAGACATCACCCTCAGAGCTAGTGTATGAACAGTTAGTGTTTTTAGCTACCCAGAATCCACTTCCCTTGCTCTCAATACCATTCCAGTTTCTCTGGAGAGAACTCCCTCGCCCCATCCAGTGCACATGCTTTGTGTGGAGACCTACTCCCTCCAAATCAAATCATGCTTTCCTCTAGGACACTGAATAACCTGGAGGTAGTTATGTAGCCTAATCAGAATGAAGGTGTATTAGTCTGTTCTCCCGCACTGCTATAAAGAAATACCTGAGACTGGATAATTTACAAAGAACAGAGGTTTAATTGGCTCATGGGTCCACAGGCTGTACAGGAAGCATGATGCTGGTGTTATGGGATCTTTGGGGTGTCAATTTCCTGGCCAGAAACCTCTGTGGCCGATGGCACCTTTGCCCAAGTTCTTGTCCAAGTTCTTGTCCTACATCCAGGAAGAATGAGATATGCAGATAAGTGAAGGGTAAACAAGATGAAGATGAGCTTTATTAACTGTTAGAACAGCTCAGAGGAGACGGGCAGGGGATAGCTCCTCTCTGTAGGGAGGTCACCAAGGAGTGTTCCGCTCTCAGCAGAGAGGGGGCCCTGGAGAGGGTCACTCCTCTCTGCGGCTGGTAGTCCTGACATATCTGCAGGTCCCTGAAGCTCTCAACAGAGAGGGTGGCTCCTCTCTGCAGCTGATCGTCCTGTCCCTTCAACTCTCTCTGTACTCCCCACCCTCTGCCCTCCTCTGGCTGAACCCAGGGCTTTTATGGACCTCAGAGGGGAGGATGTGCATGCCAATTGGTCCATGGGTGGACATGGGCGGCCGGAAGAGGCACCGAGTCCCCACTCCAGTCTGCAGGACTGGCAGCCCAGTCCCCAGGCTTCAGGCCCTCCCTGGCCTGAAGGAGGGGCCTTACCAGGGACCTGCCCCCTTTCACCCAGGAATCTGTCTGCCTCCCGCTGCCATTCATGGCCCTGGGGCTCAGCCCCACCCCCTCTCCAAGATCAGAGCAGGCCCCAGAGAGAAGAGAGGCCAGGCAGCAGAAGCAGACACCCCCAGCCTGCAGGGAGGCTGGGGGGCTCTTCCTAGACTTAAACTTAAGGTTTAAGTGCGGGGTGCACGGTGCAGAGATGCCTGGGTCGTGCGCCTGGGAAGGAGTCCACGGCTGTACCCCAGGAGCTCTTGCCCCACCAACTCGGAAGGGGTGGGGGTGCCGTTTGTCCCGGCTTTTGCCTGCTCCCTGGAGTGGAAGGCCCAGGTCTGCAACTGTGGTCGGGAGGCTGCATCTGCATCCGGGAGGGCAGATCCTACCTGCTCACGGTCCCCACCAAGAGCACAGGGAGGCTTGGATCCACAGCCGAGGTTTGGGCCGCTGCAGCCCCACCCAGGAGGGCATGGCTCCAGCCTGCTCGGTAGAGTTGGAGGCCTAGGTCTGCAGCTGCAGTTTGGGCAGCTGCAGCGGGACCCAGGGAGCTTCCTTCGCAACTCAGAAGGGGTGGGGCTCCCACCAGCCCCAAGGACTGTGCAGCCTCTGCTGCAGCTGGCGTGATGGCAGCACACGCTGCCACTGACATCTGCTTGGCTTCTGGGAAGGCCTCATGAAACTTATAATCATGGCGGAAGGGTTAACAGACTCATCTTACATCACCAGAGCAGGAGCAAGAGAGGTGGGGTGGGGGAAGGTGACACACACTTTTAAACGACCTGATCTCATTACCAGCACCAAGAGGAAAATCTGCCCCCATGATCTAATCGCCTCCTACCAGGCCGCACCTCCAACACGGGGGATTACAATTCGACATGAGATTTGTGCGGGAACACAGATCCAAACCATATCAGAAGGGGACGCAAGAAAACATTTTACAGGGCTCCAAGAGGGGCCTTAGCAGGCACTCTTTGCCACTGAATTTGAACTTAGGAAGATATGGGGGAAAAAATGCCTGCTATGCTCATCTTGCCAGAGAGATTGTGTCCAAGGATTGAGCCAACAAGGAGTAGTTGACAGATGTACACAGAGAAAGCAGGTTCTGGGACGTCACTTGCAGGACTTAGACTAGCTGTGTCTGCAGCCAGTGCTCCCTTAGAATTTTGTTATTGTCACAAATCAATTTATTCTCTTTTTGTTTAAGCCATGGTAGATTGAGTTTTCTCCCACTTTAAGTGGAAAAACCTCTAATACTACTAGACCCTTTAAGTTCATTGTGTCACTTAATTTCACAACACTTGTGGGTCGTAGGTATTATTCCCATTTTATACAAATGGGGGAATTGAAACTTAGAAAAATTTAGTACCGTGCATAATATGTACAGCTCCTTGAACGAACTTTCAAACTCATGTCTAGTTCTGAAACCCCCAAAACAACACAATAGAGGCCCTCTTACTCATTTAGTCTGCACATAGATGATCAGCTAACCACAAAAGTCAAAATTAAGAATTACTTAAAAATTCTTACACGGGCCTGGCGTGGTGGCTCACGCCTGTAATCCTAGCACTTTGGGAGACCGAGGTGGGTGGATTGCCTGAGCTCAGGAGTTCGAGACCAGCCTGGGCAACACATGAAACCCCATCTCTACTAAAACACACACACAAAAAAAAGGTGGGTGTGGCAGTGTTCGCCTGTAGTCCCAGCTACTCAGAAGGCTGAGGCAAGAGAATTGCTTGAACCTGGGAGGCAGAGGTTGCAGTGAGCCGAGATCATGCCATTTCACTCCAGCCTGGGCAACAGAGTGAGAATCTGTCTCAAAAAAAAAATTATACACACACCAAGCGCAGTGACTCATGCCTGTAATCCCTGCACCCTGGGAGGCTGAGGCAAGAAGACTGCTTGAGCCCAGGAGTTCAAGACCAACCTGGGCAACATAGTGAGACCCTGTCTCTATTTTTTTATTAAAATAAAATTTTAAAAATGACACACACATACCTCACGTAGTTTAAACTAAAATACATAAATATATATTTGATTGTTAATCTTTTCTATAGATTCAAAGCATTTATTTGAATATGTAACTGATGATTAGAGGTTGGCGTGTGTGTGTGTGTGTGTGTGTGTGTGTGTGTGTGTGTGTGTGTGTGTAGGTGGGTGAGAGGTTCTCACTCTGTCACCCAGGCTGGAGTAGAGTGGCGTGATCACAGCTCACTGCAGCCTCAACCTCCCAGGCTCAAGCTATCCTCCCATCTCAGCCTCCCAAATAGCTGGGACTACAGACATGCACCACTACACCTGGCTAATTTTTATATTTTTTGTAGAGACGAGGTCTTGCTATGTTGCCCAAGCTGGTCTTGAACTCCTGGATTCAAGCAATCCATCTGTCTCGGCCTCCCACTAAGTGTTGGGATTACAGGCGTGAGCCATGGCACCTGGCCTAGAATTTCATATCGTTGTTCCTGAATGACCCACAGCACCTGGCCTAGAATTTCATATCATCGGTTCTGCATGACCCACACCAGGCATCATCAAAGATTTCTAATATTTATTTAAAGGAGAACTTTAAAATATTTTCAGAGTACTTTGAGTGCAGAACCGTATATTTTTTCCTTCCAGCATTTTACAGTTGCTTTCCCACTTCTAATCCAACAGCAGTTTTTTAAATGATCCTCTTTTATCAAGTCTTTCCAAAGCATTCAACTTAATTTTCTTAGGAACAACTTCTTTTTAAATTAATTCCTGAGCTTATATATTTACTTAAATCATATAACTACAATAAAAAAACATAACTGGCATTGGCATAAATAGGCTGCATTAGTTTGTAGGGCCACCCAACAAAGTTCCACAAACTAGGTGGCTTAAAGCAACACAAATGTATTGTCTCAGCTCTGGAGGCTGGAAGTCTGAAATCAAGGTGTCAGCAGGGTTGCGCTTCATCTGCAACCTGGAGGGGAAGGCTCTTTCGCTATTTCTCCTTGTCCTTAAGTCGTTTGCTGGCACTCTTTGGCACTCCTTGACTTGTAGATGCATCAGTCCATTTCTCTGTCTTCATGTGGCCATTTTCTTTGTGTGAGTGTCTGTGATGGTTAATATTGTCAACTTGATTAGATTGAAAGATCCAAAGTATTGTTCCTGAGTATGTCTATAAGCGTGTTGCCAAAGCAGATTAACATTTGAGTCAGTGGACTGGAAAAGGGAGAACCTCCCTCAATCTGGGTGGGCACAATCTAATCACCTGCCAGTGGAGCCAGGATGAAAGCAGGCAGAGGAACATGGAAAGACTAGACTGGCTTAGCCTCTCAGACTACATCTTTCTCCTGTGCTGGATGCTTCCTTACCTGGAACATTGGATTCCAAGTTCTTCAGCTTTGGGACTCTGACTGGTTTCCTTGCTCCTCAGCTTGCAGATAGTACATATTGTGGGACCTTGTAATCATGTAAGTCAACACTCCTTAATAAACTCCTATATATATCCCATTAGGTCTGTTCCTCTAGAGAATCCTGACTAATACAGTGTCTGTGCATCCAACTTTCCTCTTCTCATAAGGACACCAGTCATACTAGATAGGACTCCCCTAATAACCTCATTTTAACTTGATTACCTCTGTAACAACCCTATCTCCACAAACAGTCACATTCTGAGGAACTAAATGTGAGGACTTCAATGTATCTTTTTTGGGGGGATGCAATTCCACTCAGGGTAGTCCATTCACTACCCTGACTCTTGGTAAGTCTATCACCCACGTGGTGGGAAAAAAAGTGGGTGTGCCATCCTAAAGTTGTGGGTAATTGGCATGAGTTAGCACATTTTGCAGAAGAAAAATAAAATACTGGTCAATAAAAGGAGTCAATAAAAAAATCACACTGCAGATTACAGGGGAAGTCAATAGGGGTGGAGAGGTACATGATGAAACAAATAGTTGAATCATTTTTTTTTTTTTTT
>NW_012118210.1:305244-306123 GCF_000951035.1 Colobus angolensis palliatus | reverse complement strand
TGCCTGGCTAATTTTGTATTTTTAGTAGAGATGGGGTTTCTCCATGTTGGTCAGGCTGGTCTCAAACTCCTGACCTCAGGTGATCCGCCCACCTCAGCCTCCCAAAGTGCTGGGATTACAGGTGTAAGCCACCGCACCAGGCCGTTCCTTCAAATCTTAAAGGGGATCCAGATGCATCTCTGTCGAGGGTATATGGGTTTTGTTTTGTTTTTTCCTGCTATAATGAAAAATATGGGAATCCTTCCCTCGCTGTGTGTTCCTCACATTCAAAATTTTAGAAGATACATATATTTTTCTGATGTTTTCAAACCTCTCTCACCTGTATTTAAAATAATTTCACATTTACATTTATTCTCCTTTTTTTCTTCCTAGATAATTATTTCTACCTGTACTTGTAGAACCTTACTCAGTGGCCCCCTCCCCTGGTGGCATCTCAGAGGGCTTCATAAATAAGCTAATATATGCTGGATACTGCACTCTCCTGCTTTTGCCTGAGATGCTTTCAAAACTACAACATCTTGGTTGAGTGTGGTGGCTCACACCTGTAATCTCAGCACTTTGGGAGGCCAAGGCAGAGGACCTCTTGAGTGCACGAGTTCGAGATAACGCGGGCAGTATAGCAAGCCCTTGTCTCTACAAAAAAATTAAAAATCAGCTGGGCGTGGCGGCATGCGCCTATAATCCCAGCTACTCAGGCGGTTCCACCGGGAGGCAGAGACTACAGTGAGCTGAGATGAGCCACTGCACTCCAGCCTGGGCAACAGAGCAAGACTCCATCTTGGAAAAAAAAAAAAAAAAAAAAAAAGCCTGTGAAGGATATCAGGAAGGAGTGGTCAGAGAGGTAGGAAGAGAGCCAGAAGACAATAATGATCTGAAGGC
>NW_012118210.1:303759-304454 GCF_000951035.1 Colobus angolensis palliatus | reverse complement strand
AAAAAAAAAAAAAAAAAAAAGTTGAAGACAGCTGGCTTGCCCCTTGCACCATGTAAGATGCAGTGAGAAAGTACTATCTTTGAAGCAGACTGAGCCCTCACCAGACACTGAATCTATCTCCTGGCACCTTGATCTTAGACTTCCCAACCGCTAGAACTAAGAGCCACAAATTTCTGCTGTTTATAAACTACCCAGTCCAAGGTACCTTGTTATAGTAGCCCAAATAGACTATGACAATACATGATGTTATTTTTTGGACTGTAGTGTTCGTCAATTCTTTGGAGATGACCATGCCAGACCTCTCTCCAGTGATTATCCCTGGGTATACGTACTGTGACTTCCTCCTCACCTCTACATATCCGGCATTCACCGCCAGCTTCCTGCCCTTCCAGGTAGCCTTACTGGACGGGATCCAAGGGCACCGTCTCCTGCATGGCCCATATCTGATCCATGGGAAACACAAATACATCCTGGGATGCCTCTGCATGAGTGGGCTGACAGCCGACCACTGCCTGCCTTTTTCAGGTGGGCAGTAAATGACCAGAGAGTCTCCATGTGCACCAACATACTTGACAAGCTCCCCAAATGGCTGGAAGCCTGTAGGTATGAAGTGAAGGAAATGAGCTGCCCAAAGCTTCCCTCAGTGGGCACTGCAAAAGCTCTGTCAGAGATTTCTTTTCTTCGTTTTTTCTTTT
>NW_012118210.1:293387-303334 GCF_000951035.1 Colobus angolensis palliatus | reverse complement strand
CCTCTGCCTCCCAGGTTCAAGCGATTCTCCTGCCTCAACCTCCTAAGTAGCTGGGATTACAGGCACATGCCACCATGCCTGGCTAAATTTTTTTTTTTTTTTTTTGTAGTTTTAGTAGAGATAGGGTTTCACCATATTGACCAGGCTGGTCCTGAACTCCTGACCTCAGGTGATCTGCCCCCCTCAGCCTCCCAAAGTGCTGGGATTACAGGTGTGAGCCAGGGTGCCTGCCCCTTTTTTTCTTTTTTAGACATGGAGTCTGGTTCTGTTGCCCAGGCTGGAGTGAGATGGGGAGATCTCAGCTCACTGCAACCTCTGCCTCTCAGGTTCAAGCAATTCTCCTGCATCAGCCTCCTGAGTAGCTAGAACTACGCAGGTACACCCCACTGTGCCCGGCTAATTTTTGTATTTCTAGTGGAGAGGGGGTTTCACCATGTTGCCCAGACTGATCTCAAACTCCTAACCTCAAGTGATCTGCCTGCCTCAGCCTCCCGAAGTGCTGGGATTACAGGCGTGAGCCACCGCACCTGTCCTCTGTCAGAGATTTCTTCACCAAACCCTCCTTCCACTCTCCAATTCCTTCTTTTTATCTATTTATTTGATTTTTTTTCCTTTTATTATTTATTTTTATATGAAGTCTCACTCTGTCGCCCAGCCTATAGTGCAGCAGTGCTATCTTGGCTCACTGCAACCTCCGCCTCCCGGGTTCAAGTGATTCTCATGCTTCAGCCTCCCTCCCAGAGTAGCTGGGAGTATAGGCATGTACCATCATACCTGGCTACTTTTTGTGTTTTTGGTAGAGACAGGGTTTTGCCATGTTGCCCAGGCTGGCCTCAAGCAATCTGCCTGCCTAGGCCTCCTAAAGTGTTGTGATTACAGGTGGCTCCCCTGCCTGATTCCTTCTTATATCCTTAGAGATCTGTTCCTAGAATTTCACATCAGTGTATCTTGTTGTCCTAATCAAAATCTGTATTTTCATATCTTGTTACACATAGGGGAAAAACAGCCAAGAGAATGACACAGAAATGGAGCTGGAGCCTTAATACTCCTAACTGCTAACCTGTTTGGATGGGGTTTCTGTCACTTGTGGCCTACAGCAGTCTTACTGTCCCCCCAACCTCCCACAGAGCTCTTCAGGTCGAAGAGGGTCACCACTTTGTAGAATGGGAAGCTCTTATTCAAAAAAGTAGAAACTGAATACAAAACTAGACTTTAGAAGGATAAGATAAATCAATGCATTCATAACACATTGTTACCAGAAAGTGAGGGGGTTAGAGGTCTCATCCTTAAATTCTGCTCTCAAGGACATGGAGGGCCCCTCTCACAGGTTTTCCCAAAGCTCCTCTGGGTGTACTGGTCTGACTCAGCAAGTGAACATCTGTGGTTTTGCCTAGCCAGCATCCCTTCTCCTGGCAGTAGCACTCAGCATGTCCTTTTCGGGAATCACTCTTTCCTCTTGTGGTTTATTTAAAGTGACAGCACAATCAGACCCCAGAGTTTGGCTTATGTCCTAGGCCTTGCCAGTGAAAATACGGTACCTCATTAGTGGCAGTTATTTTTCCGAGAAAGGACATATCATGGCCCAAGGGGCAGCAGCAGGTGGGTGGAAGAGACAGGTAACGAACAATAAGCTAAATAAACAAATTCAGTCAGGAGCTAAATAAATAAGTCACTCAGGAGCAGGGCAGGTGGCAATTTTGAATGGAGTGATTAGGGTAGTTCTCAGTGAGGCAGCATTTGAGCAAAGATCAGGAAGAGTGAGAAGTAGTCGAGCATTCCAAACAGACACCAGCCCGTGCAAAGACCCTGCAGCAGAGCCCTGTCTGCTTTGCATAAGAAATAGCACAGAGGCCAGAATGACTGGAGCAGAGTGAGCCAGTGTGGAGGCAGTAGCATATGAGGTTGCAGGGGTAACAGAGGAGCAGATCAGGCAGGGCTTTTGCTTTTACTCAGAGTTTGGGAAACCACTGGGAAGGTTTCGGGCAGAGGAGGAATTTGATCTGGCTTTTTTTTAAGGTCACTCTGGCTGCTGTATGGGGACAGGCTGCAGGGAGACCAGGGAAGAGACCACTGTCATGACCACGTAGGAGATGATGGAGGCAGAGGTAAGACGTGGTCAGGCTCTGGGTATGCTAGGGAGATCCAACCAACAGAATTTTTGGGCCCTGGAGGTGGGATGTGAGAGAAAGGTGAGTGCCAGATAACAGCAAGTTTCCTGGCCTTGACAGCTGGAAGATGGAGTTGCCATCGAGATGGTGACGCTATGGAGAAGAGATCAGGGGCACAGATTTGGATGTGTTGAGATTGAAATGTATTTTAGAGATCCAAGAGGAAATATTAAGTAGGCACCTGGATAGAGGAGTATGGAGTTCAGGAGACAGGTCCCTCCTGGAGATAAAAATTCAAAGCCAAGCCTTCTCTCTCCGCACTCAACAAAACCTCACTTAAACAGGCTTGTCAGGTCATGGAATAAATAGAACTCTTGGTTGGGGAAAATGCCGGTCAACCTTACCCGTCAGAACGCTGCCTTCAAGATCAAAGAGATCTCTTTCCTTCAGCCTAATCCACCCCTCCCCTGGTTTCCCCTCAGCCCCACTAGGCTAGAAGCTCCCTGGCTTCTCCCGCATCAGGATCCCCAACAAGCCCATTCCCTGGTGGATAAGAGCCCAGGCAGTTCCCTAGACCACGTTCACTTCCTAGCTACCCAGGAACAGGACATCGCAGACACCGGCCTCCTGGAATACTCCCCCCCCGCCCCCGCCCCACCGCTTCTCACATTTACAGGAAGGACTCAAGTAAGCCTCCGCGCCTGTTCAGTCGGCCCGGGGCAACCAATACCAAAGGGACCCAGTGGGTTCTACGTGGTGAGTGGGGGCCGGATAAGAGAGATGCGACACCTCCCCCCCGAGCCCCCAACGCCGGGGCCAGGCACACCGTGAGGGGCCCAGCCACTTCCATACGCCCTCCGGTCGGCGAGCACCTACCACCCACCCCTCGCCACCAAGCTGGGTGCAGAGAAGAGGTCAGGCGCACGGACGGTTCTTACGGCCCCAGGCGCCAGGCCCAGGGCACAGAGGCCGGGATCTCACGCGCGACTGCACGAGGCCGGGACCCTCCCTCCCCTTCCCGTCCACTCCCTTCCCCTCCGCCTCCCGTCCTCTCCAGGTCTCCGCCATCCCGCGTCTGGGCCCCCGCCCCCCAGCGGGGCAGCCAATCGGAGCTGGGATCCCGCCCCGGTCCGCAAAGCCAGTGGCGCCCGGAGGCTGCACGGAGAGCGGTGCCCGCGTCAGGTGAGGCGCGCGCGGGGAACGGGGGTCCCGCGCAGGGGAGCGGGGGTCGCGCGCGGCTTCCACAGAGCGCTCGGGCCTGAGCTTGAAGCCCCAGGCCCGCAGGAGGCCCGGGCCCGCGGCCGCCAGAGCCGGGACGCACCCTGGGCACCGCCTGCCCCGCCCGGGCCCGGAGTGAGGACGCGGTCAGAGGCCCAGCAGCGCTGGTCCCGGCGAGGGGCTTTCTCAACTACACAAAAGACAGTCTGAAAAATTAAGTCTCCATTTCGGTTAAGACTGTCCGTAGTTTCGGTTTTTATGTAGACGCAAGAGGGCAGGCTCGGCGTCCGCGTGCCGGTAGTCCGGCGGCTGCAGGAGCGCGAGCGGCTGGGCCCGGGCGTAGCCACCGTAGGGCCGCGAGCTCGGCCGGGGCCAGCCTGGGATGCCCTGGGGTCTGCTCCGCGGGGGCGAACCGTGAGGCGCCGCGCTAGGTACTTGGCCTTTCCTAGCCCCGCTTTCGTCTTTGGAAACTAGAAACTATCACTTATTTCATAGATGGTGTGAGGGTTACATGACAGTGTTCTGTAAAGTGCACTCTACATACGAAGTGCTCAGAAATATGGCTAATAATGAAGGTATTTATAAACTACTTAAATTATGAAAAGAGTTTGCGACATCAGACTTACAGTTTTGGATACTATTTTTTCCACTTAACGTTCATTATATGATAGGAGTTTACCATCGTATTATACCGCTGTGCGATCTGATCTTGGGCACGTTAACCAACCTCTTGGTGCCTCGATTTTTCTCACCTGTAAAAGTGGGGCTAATCATAATGCTTACTTGGTAGGATAGCCGTGAAGAATAAGTGACTTATCGAACATAAATAGCTTACAATAGGGTTTTCAGCATGGGAAGGATTCGGTAAATGTTAGTTGTCATCATCACCACCTACAAAGCAAGCAATACTGTGTTGAAAGTTTCCATCATTAATGTAATTTCTATAGTACGATTTCCAAGACGATATTAAAATTATGGAAATAAAGGTATTGGCATATTGCTAATTATTTCCCAAAAGATTGTGTTGATAAATATGTTCATCCTTCCCTTAACGGTATGCATTCCAGAAAAACAAACTTAAGTCAAATGTTAGACAAAGTATCAGAAGGGAGATTCTGTAGCCAGGGAGCTAAAAATTACAAAAGGGTCTCTAATTATACTTGACCTTTTTAAGGAATAATTCTCAGTGTGTTTTCCCGCATTTTATATGTAATCTTTACTGTTTTGTTTGTTTGTTTGTTTTGAGACAGAGTCTCGCCCTGTCCCCAGGCTGGAGTACAGTGGCACGATCTTGGCTCACTGCAACCTCCGCCTACTGGGTTCAAGCTATTCTCCTGACCTTAGGTGATCTACCGGCCTTGGCCTCCCAGAGTGCTGGGATTATAACAGGCGTGGCGTGAGCCACTGCGCCCGGCCGATCTTTACTTTTTTATTCTTTGTACCCCCTGCCTATCCAGTTAGCATCTGATTAAAGTCAAAGATTTGCCACTTTGGGCCACATCTGTTAATTTTCATCTTTGTTCTAATTGTATTTAGTTTTGATCTACACTACTTATTACTCCCAGTCATTTTTTATAGAACTGAAAATCTGGTAAAATACTCAAAATTGCACAGACTTCTATGTAGAGGCGACACTCCACCAGAACCGTGGGCTGACAGGGAATCCCACCGTGCAGGAGCTGCGTGCGTTTTCATTTCTGATTCTCTTTGGCGTATCCAGGACTCTGATGACATGATCATATATATATCAGTAGTTTGTTTTTTGTCATAAATCATATATTTAAGATTTTAGAAATAAGTTGATAGCCATATATTTTGGAATTTGAAAAAGACATTTCATGACTCAGCTTCAAATTAAGCTTTAATCAAATAGTGAAACTTTTCATTAATGGACAGTGTATACCTTTTTGTTTATAAAAAAAAAAAAATGTAGTGCCTTTGTGACAGGGGAGCTTAGTTCCTGACAATGTTCTCTTGAGTCTTTTTGTTTGTTTGTTTTTTGAGACAGAGTCTCACTGTATTGCCCAAGCTGGAGTGCAGTGGCGCCATCTTGGCTCACTGCAACCTCTGCTTCCTGGGTTCAAGTGATTCTCGTTCCTCAGCTTCCTGTAGCTGGGATTACAGGAACGCACCACCACGACCAGCTAATTTTAAAATTTTTAGGAGAGACAGGGTTTTGCCTTGTTGGCTAGGTTGGTCTCAAACTCCTGCCCTCAAGTAATCCACCCACCTCGGCCTCCCCAACGTGCTAGGATTTACAGGCGTGAGCCACTTCACCCGGCCTCTCTTCAGTCTTTGAGCTGTGAGCAACTAGCTACATTACATGAGCTGCTAGATCTGCCTTACAGTCAGAAAGGAAGGTCGAACTCTCAGGAACAGTGATATATATATACACACTGATATTTCAAAAGTACAATGCCCCAAATTGATCCACAAAGGAATTAAGGTCATTTGCAACAAAATCACATAGAATAGTAACAAATAAATAGAAGATAAATATGGCCAGGAATTGAGATGAGAGAAAGTATAAGTACAAGAAACTATTGCAGGAAAAAAAAGAATAAAGTATTTCAGTGCTATCCAATAGAATTTTCTGTGATTATGAAAATGTGCTATATTTAATTAATTTACATTCCAATAGCCACTCTGTCTAGTGGCTCCCTTATAGGTCAGTGCAGGCCTATATTTTTGTAGTTGAGTCCCAAATTTGTTTCTAGAAAGGTAAACTTGGTCAGTTACATGGTTCTTGTCATTTGAAAGTAAAACAGACATAGCAACTTCATTCATTCATTCATTCATTCATTGATCCCCCAAATGTTAATGGCCTTGAAGGAAGCAGAACCTTTCCTGATTCTCAGCTATAGGGAAAATTTTCTGTGGGCTTCATTATCAGAGCACCTTGATATGTTATTGCCCTGTGAAAGTCTGTTCAGTTAAGGAATTGGGGCTAGGAGGGATGCAGTCAGTGAAAGTGGCATAATTTGTAATGTTTTTTAGAGTTTTGAATAATTATGCCAACTAACCTTTATAGAAAAGTTTAGATAAATAAGCAAAAAGAAAGTAGTCACTAAAAGTTTCACCACTCAGAGATGTAATTACTGGTAATATTGTGATGTCTGTATTTCCAGACTTGTGTCCCATATAGCTATTATATTTTTCTCGATAGATTCCAGAGTATCCAACTCCCTCCAGGGCAAGAGTTGCTTTTACCTTTACCCTTAGACCTCTGAGGCTAGCAGGTGGCCCCACCTGAGAGGGTCACCCTCTCCCTAATCCTTCCCCATACTTCTGGAACAAGGAGGAAGGTCACAGCTGTAGTTCATTCTGCATGATGAGTAATCCAGGCTTTTTCAACTCTGGCATTGTTGGCATTTTGGGCTGGATAACTCTTCGTTGTGTGTGTGTAGTGGGGGTAGAAGGTGTCCTGTGCACCACAGGATGTTTTGAAGCATCTCTGGCCTTTCCCTACTAGATGCCAATGGCACATACTCTTTTCCCCTGAGTACAACAATCAGAAATGTCAGTGAGAACTACTGGGTTAATGAAAATCAGTAATTTATTGCTGACAAAGCTCTAGAGTTTCACATTCCAATTTGCATGTGGGAGAGAGACTGAAATCAAAAGGGAAACATAATGTAAGCCAAGGAAGCTGTTTAGTCCTGGCTGTGCTATTAATTTACTGTGAGGTTTTGCATCTCTCCCACGTGCAAATTGGAATGTGAAACTCTAGAGCTTTGTCAGCAATAATTTAGTGATTTCCATTAACCCAGTAGTTGTTTCTTGTTTTTTGTTTGTTTGTTTGTTTTTGAGATGGAGTCTTGCTCTGTCACCCAGGCTGGAATGCAGTGGGATGATCTGAGGTTTTGCATCTCTCCCACGTGCAAATTGGAATGTGAAACTCTAGAGCTTTGTCAGCAATAATTTAGTGATTTCCATTAACCCAGTAGTTGTTTCTTGTTTTTTGTTTGTTTGTTTGTTTGTTTTTGAGATGGAGTCTTGCTCTGTCACCCAGGCTGGAATGCAGTGGGATGATCTCAGCTCATTGCAACCTCTGCCTCCTGGGTTCAGGCCATTCTCCTGCCTCAGCCTCCTGAGTAGCTGGGACTACAGGTGCGTGCCACCATGTCCAGGTAATTTTTGTATTTTTAGTAGAGATGGGGTTTCACCATGTTGTCCAGGATGGTCTGGATCTCTTGACCTTGTGATCTGTCCTGTGCCCGCCTCGGCCTCCCAAAGTGCTGGGATTACAGGCATAAGCCACCGCACCCAGCCCTTAACCCAGTAGTTCTCACTGACATTTCTGATTGTCGTGCTGCAGGGAAAAGTGTATATGCCACTGGCATCTAGTGGGGAAAGGCCAGGGATGCTGCAAAGTGATATACCACCAGGTTTATCAGTTGGGATCCCAACAGTGAAAAGCATAAAAATGAAAGGAATTTTAAGGAGAATTTTTAAAGAAGAGTGGGCAAGATTGGAGGAATCAACAAGTGATGGTGAGGCACACAGGAAACAGCTTCAGTGGGCACCACCCCCACTCTGGTTTGAAGGGGTAGGGAGGAGACCAGAGCTGGGAGGCGGGGGCTAGAGTACTGCTGGAGGAGCCACCCCCATCCAGAGCTGCTGTGGCCATCACAGAATGCAGCCACTGCCAGAGCAGCAGCCTGGGGGACTGGGCAGGGGGAGCACAAGTACCCCCAGCCTCTCTCTTTCTGTTCCTTGCCTGCCGATCTTCTCCACTGGCTAAACCCAGGTGGACGCTAAGAGTACAGTCAGCCTGCCTGATGAGGCCATTGGAGGGACCACCAGGGATCACCATCAGCAAGGGATCCAATGTCTTTCTGCCTCTGCAGAATGAAGGTTGGGGGAGCTCTACCTCTTAGGGATATTGTGGGAATAAAAGGAAATAGGCAAAAAGTGTTTTTGAAAAACAAAGCACATACTGCACACCCAAGGGCCACTGCTGCTTTTGACCCTTGGCTCTGTTTCATGCTGTGATGTCGTGTCATTCTCTTTTTAAGTGCTACAGGATTTCTTTAGGTTTTTTTTTTTGTCTACCCTATTTCAACTCATGTGTGCTGCTTGTTGTGCTAAAACGAATATTTGCTGATGCCTGAGTGAAAGTTGAATTTTTTTGTTGTTGTTGTTTGAGACGGAGTCTCGCTCTGTGGCCCAGGCTGCAGTACAGTGGCCAGATCTCAGCTCACTACAATATAACTCACATTTATACGTAATGATTTTTCTTGTAACTTAGCTATTTCTCTTTGATAAACTCAGAAAACCTCAGACTTTGAAAAGACCTTGAAGTTCCTCACCTGAAATCTGAGAACTTGGAGCACCTTAAAAAATCTGAGGGAAAACAAAACAGTGAAAGAACATGATACAGTCAGTGTAGAGAATAAAATTATTTATGTAATTAATATTGAGGATGCAGATAACACATTGTGAAATCTTGCTTGTAAAAAATCTTGATCTGCTGAAGATGTTCTCTCTAGAGATCTTTGAAAGCATAATTATTGAGCTTTTAAAAATGTTAGAAACAAAAGTTAGACCCACACATGTTTTGGCTGTGTGGAAGATTTGTATTCCTTCCCCTGCCCACCCCTCTCCCACCCCCGCACTTGTGAGTTGTGCCTGTGTACGCAGTTCCTGTTGTACTTGGCTGGGCAGAGCTCATCTTTCAACAGTAAGGGAGCATAGTTACGACCTGGACCTTCTGGTGGGGGTCAGTGCCCAAAAACATGTATGGGACTCCAGAAAGTTCTGCTCTCAACCCTAT
This sequence comes from Colobus angolensis palliatus, assembly GCF_000951035.1. Lineage (NCBI taxonomy): Eukaryota > Metazoa > Chordata > Mammalia > Primates > Cercopithecidae > Colobus > Colobus angolensis. Next base: position 294,232 of record NW_012118210.1, on the reverse strand, counting down.
TTTGAAATCGAGTTGCACATTGTTCTGCAATTATTTGAGTTAATAAGCAGCTCTTTTCAAACATGATTAAGTGGTGAGGAGGAGGAACAGAAGGGACATAGAGCAGATGGGGGCTGAAAAAGTGGGGCGGGGAAGAGAGTGGCTTCTCTTTGGCAGAGTACCAAGGAGAAGCCCTATCTGTACAGCACTTTTGTGCCTGGGGCCTTAATGGCTGCAACCTGAGCCTCAACCTAGTTTGCTTGTGGAGCAGAAGAGAAGCTAAAAACCTTCAGTTAACCAAGCCAGACACTAAGAAAGTTAAACCGAAAGAGAACCCCCCAACCCCCCCAAAAAAAGAAGTAAAGTGGGTTAAAGTGATACCATGTTAGCACAGAAAGAGAACATAAGGGTCATCTAAGTTCATCTGCCCCCTCTTCTATTTCAAGGTACAGAAACTAAGGCACAAGAGACCCCGTGCCCTGCTCTTGATCGCCTGGTGCCAAGCCAGGTCTAGAACTCTGTTCTCTGGGGTCACAGGCTGGCTCTTCATCCCCTAGAGAGACAATTCATCTCTGTGCACCTGAGCCCATTGTGCTTTGTAGTCAAAGCAAATAAAGGCTCAAACACCAAGACTGTTTTGCAGACCGGCTGCAATAGATATGGGGGGAGGAGAAACCTGCTTTAAATTGCTTCAAGCAAGTTGTTTCTGCAAAAGTGTTGACTTTTTTCTTTCAACTTCCTAGTGAGCCACTACAGCCTGAGCTGTTATTTGTCATTATGCAATAATTCAGGAATTAACTCAAGATTCTTCTTTTTAAATTATTTGTTTATTTAGAGACAGAGTCTTGCTCTGTCGTCCAAGCTGG
>NW_012118210.1:292363-292707 GCF_000951035.1 Colobus angolensis palliatus | reverse complement strand
GGCTTAAACCCGGGAGGCGGAGCTTGCAGTGAGCTGAGATCCGGCCACTGCACTCCAGTCCGGGCGACAGAGTGAGACTCCGCCTCAAAAAAAATAAATAAATAAATAAAAAATAAATTTGATGCAATCATAGTCACAGTCCCAGTGGAATTTTTTAACTTGGTAAGATGTTCTAAAATTAATATGGAGGTCTAGGCAAGTAAGAATATATAATACTGAACAAGATTAATGAGAGAATTTGAATTACCAGGTATTGAAACACTGTAAAGCCACAATCATGTAAACAGTATGTTATAACCATGGGACTAGAGGTCTGTGGCACAGCAGAAAAAATGAAAAAAAAG
>NW_012118210.1:275161-292263 GCF_000951035.1 Colobus angolensis palliatus | reverse complement strand
TCCCAGCTACTCAGGAGGCTGAGGTGGGAGAATGGCTTGAACCTGGGAGGCAGAGGTTGCAGTGAGCCAAGATCGCACCATTGCGCTCCAGCTTGGGTGACAAGAGTGAAACTGTCTCAAGAAAAAAAAAAAAGTTAAAAATCTGTAAGAAAATAAAAATATATTTAAGTGTTTTGAGAAAATATTTCTCAGCATAATACTAAAAGTTAGAAAACAGAATGTTTCTGTGTTTGACCATTTAAATACTAAACCTTTGACATTTAAATAAAAAAGAAAAACTAAACAAACCAAAACCTTTTTGTTACAGGATTAGGTCTTAGATATTTTAAGATATATTAAAATACAGAATAAAGTTCCTCCTGGATTCTGTTCAGTGTTTAACTAGTCCTGGCCAGATGATGGGGAGGAAAGGAGAGGGAGCTGTGTGATGGGCAGGCAGAGAGTTGGAAGGTGGAGCCAGATCTTGCTTGGCCTGGGATTGCTGCCTCTCCTGACAGTGCATCTTATTATAAGGGGAAGTTGAAAGCAGAAGGGGAAACAGCACAGAAAGGATCTGTCTGTCCTTTACAGTTATGTGACATTGGCAGGTCCTGCCAGTCACTCAAAGCTCTGTGAACAACGAGTTGGGGTACCCCAACTGCATGTGCTTTAAAAACAGCAGTGTGGCCAGGTGCAGTGGCTCATGCCTACAGTCTCAGAACTTTGGGAGGCTGAGGCAGGAGGTTCACTTGAACCCAGGAGTTCGAGGTTGCAGTGAGCTGTGATCATGCATGCCACTTCTTTCCAGTCTGGGTTAAAGAACGAAACCCTGACCCTGAAAAATAAACAAATAAACAGCAATGCCATTTATTCTAGCTGGTACACCCCTGATGCCCAGTGTACGAGTTCCAGGTAGGCTTCTTTCTCATGCATATGCATCTGTCCACATCCTTCGTTTGTTTGTTTTCTTTTGTTTTGCTTTCCCCAGATTATGTAGGAAAACGATAAAGTTCGTAAGTAATGTTTTGTAGACCACTTTTATAGGAAAATTTTCCTTTAAGATCTCATTAGAATGGAAAAGCAAGTAGCCTGCCACCAAGTGCCTGTGCCAGCACAGTTATACCGTGGAGTGCCCGGATAAAGCAGCATTGAACGCACTGCAGTCTCCTAAGTTCGGAAAAGAAAGCTCATTAGCATCTACAGTGAAGACACTCCTGTTCTTCACAGCTTTAATGATCACCGTTCCTATTGGGTTATATTTCACAACTAAATCTTACATATTTGAAGGCACCCTTGGGATGTCCAATAGGGACAGATATTTTTATGCTGCTATTGTTGCAGTGGTCGGCGGCCATGTGGTGCTGGCCCTCTTTATGTATGTGGCCTGGAATGAAGACTCACAACAGTGGTGTGAAGGCAAACAGGATTAAAGTGAACATCACCTTCTGATAGCATTAAATTCATTTTTTAAAATGATATATGCTGGAGGAGGGACATCTGATTTGAATAAAGTTGAAAGAACATGTTAAAGTCAGTCTTAAGGAGTCACGTTTGAGTAGTGTAAATTTTGATCCTCCTAATATGTTGGTTTGTATATTCAGTTTTAACTATATAAATCTCATTTGCAAATGAGAATTTGGAAAAGTTAAATTAGTTATAAATACATATGTTAATTACAAAAAAAAAAAGAAAGAAAAAGCAAGGAGTAGTGAGATTTCTTCAAGGTCAAAGGACTCAGGGCAGTTTCTTCTGAATGTAGTTTGGGGGCTGGAGACAGAAATGGGAAGCAGTAGAATTGCTAGGTCAGATTGGAATTTTAAGAGTTACTGCTACACTGCCTTCCACAGAGATGCTACCCACTTTTAGTCCCCCTATAATGTCAGAGTGTATTCCTGACCACACTTTAACCACACACTCTGGCAAACATTTTGATCTGTCAGTCAGCTAGGCCTTCTTGCTATAATCATAATTTACATTCTGTGATCATGACTGAGGGTATCATTCTGTCTGTTATAAAAGTTACCTGAATTTCCTTGTCTGGAAACCATAGATCAATTTAGAGCTGGAGCAGACCTTAGAGATGAAGTCCAGCCATTCAGCCTACAGCCTATAACCTGTTTGACTGTCATAGTTGCTTGGGTAGTTCAGGACTGACAGGACTGGACACCAGGTCTCCTGTTTAGCATGGAAGCTCTCTGGGTGAATGTAAGACAGGACCTGTCGAGGCCTCTGGCACAGCCCGGGGTTTGGGTCTAGAAACAGGAAGTCTGGAAACTGCAGGGCAGTGCTATAGTGCCTTGGCTGTGAGGCAGGGTGCTTTACCCTCCCTGAACTCCAGGCACTTCATCTGTAAAATGGAATTAATACTAGTTTTTGTTGTTGTTGTTGTTGTTGTTGTTTGCCAGGGTTCTGAGGATTAGGGTTAATGTGTATGAACTAGCTGACCCAGAGAGGTTCACATCTGTTCTCATCCTCCTCACATTTGGGTGTTCTGTTATGTGACTCTGTCACTCATGTGCAACCTCCAAGGGAGACTTGAACAAAAGTTCTTAAAAACAGAAGTAAAGCACAGTAGGGTGTTGGAGAGGGCATCTCTGTGGGGCCTCCAGGTAGCCAGGGGAGGGCGAGCAGAGTGTGCTTTCTGGGGACCCTCTGTTGCTGTGTCTTCAGGCATCCGCCACTTAGTGCTGGTGCTCCCACCCCACCCACCGCCTGCGGGTCAGCTCTCAGTGTCTTAGTTATCCTTCTGAGATTTTTTTTTTTTTTTTTAATGAGACAGGGTCTCTCATCTGGGTACAAAATAGTTTGGGGGGGAAAAAAAGAGATAGGGTCTCTCTCATCCTGTGAGTGACAGAGGTGACATGTGACATGTCAGTGACTCATGTCACTCTCACTTTAGGCTAGAGTGCAGTGGCATGATCATAGCTCACTGCAGCCTCAAATTCCTGGGCTCAAGCAATCCTCCTGCCTCAGCCTCCCAAGTAGCTAGGACTATAGGCGTATGCCATGATGCCTGGCTGCTTTTTAAAGTAAAGACAGGGTCTCGCCATGTTGCCCAAGCTGGTCTTGGACTCCTGGGCTCGAGTGATCCTGCCACCTCAGCCTCCCACAGTGCTGGGATTACAGGCATGAGCTACTGTGCCTGGCCTTTCTGAGACATTTCATGTATAAAAAGACATCACACCTACATTGCCTCCCCAGGATCTGAGAAGAAAGTCCACTTTCTTTGTCACATTCTGCTTTTTGGAGTTTTTCTTCTAGTAGGTTCCCTTTTTCAGATTTTTTTCAGGAGATGTAAAAAGGCTCCAGACTGCAAAAGGAAAGACATCATGTGTGCTGGCCAGGTTGAGTCATGAGACCCGCTCTCAAAGCAGGAAGGAGCAATGGTAAGAGAGAAGGGAGGGGAGTTGCCGAAAGCAGGCTATTTTCTTTTTTTTTTCTTCTTTGAGACAGAGTCTCACTCTGTTGCCCAGGCTGGGAGTGCAGTGGCTCGATCTTGGCTCACTGCAGCCTCCGCCTCCAAGGTTCAAGCAATTCTTCTGCCTCAGCCTCCCGAGTAGGTGGGATTACAGGCATACGCCACCACACCTGGCTAAGTTTTTGTATTTTTAGTGGAGACAGGGTTTCACCATGTTGGCCAGGCTGGCCTGGAACTCCTGACCTCAGGTGATCTGCTTTCCTCATCCTCCCAAAGTGCTGGGATTACAGGCGTGAGCCAGTGTCCAGCCTCAAAAGCAGGCTATTTTCAACACAAAGCCCACACGATCACCCACGTACCCTTCCCCAGGTAATCTTAAGGTTGCCAAGGTTTGGTTTTGTTTGTTTTGGAATGGGGGTGGTTATTTCACTGTCATTCATGGTTCTCATCCCTGTGCTTAACCAAAGAGAATAAGATCAAATGCTGTGGTGGGTCCAAGGGCAGGGGTTGCCATAGCCTCCCCTTTTGAGAGGCCCTCTGCCCTCTGCAAGCTAGAAGTGGTCATCGGCATTGGCTTCCTGGACTGCCTGTGCAGGTGGAGGGGCTGGAGAGGCATCTGTAGTGCATTTTTCATCACCTCTGGTTATCCATTTGCTTGCCCTTGCCTGCCCAGTTTTAGTTAAAATACAGTGGCAATTCTAGTAGCTCTAACAAGTGAGGGGAAAAGTTAATCTTTACAGGCCTCTGTTCTACTGACATTCCAGTGTTTCTCCAGGTGTGGCTCCTGACCGTCTGTGTGCATTTACCTGGATGCTTGGTGAAAATGCAGATTCGTGGCCTCCCCTCCACTCTTGGCCTTCCAAATCAGAATCTGAGTGAAACCCAGAAATACACATTTTCAACAAGAATCCTAGGGGTACATTGAAGTTGAGGACCCCTGTTAAGCCGTGCTGTTGCTGTCTTTCTTTTCCTTCACTCTGTGGTCTCCCCTCATCTCCTCTTGTCACCCCTCCTTCCTGCTCACCTGTTTGCCCCCTCTTTCCTTTGTCTTAATGCTGAGGGTCCGGAGTGGCTACTTGAACTGTTCTTTGAACATATTAAATTGCAGTCCTCTGGAAACTCAGCTAAGAAGAAAAGAAAAGTGTATATTTCTTATTGCCTTGCTTGTCCCCATTTAAAAAGCCAGATAAAAAGCTGTCCTCTTCAAGCACCAGTTTTGGGAAGTGCATCCTTCCCATGGAGGCATCCCAATTGCAGCTGCTCTTCCAATGTAGGAGATGGACCTCGGCTTGGAAATGTCCTTCTCTAAGGATGTCAATCCCAGGGAAGTCAGCTGTCACCAGGCCAGAATAGACACTGGCCTGGATATCCTTGCTGGAAGGCACAGGTGGTGAAGGCATTTGGGGAAGATGAGACCGATGGGACAGGAAGCAGTAGGGGAGCGTGGGGTGGCAAAAGGGAGTGTTTGCATGGAGTTTGGGCAGGTGTCACCAGGGACCTGAACCTCTGCTTTTGTCTTTACAGTGACCGAAGGAAGAGACCAAGATGAATACAGAGGTGAGTTCTTTACAAAGACCAGTTTAAGGGATGCTTTTCTTACTGTGTCCTTCATTTCTCCTTTGCAGGGTCTCCATTCCCTTTCAGAAACATCAGCACAAACTTGAGAACACTTCCCCTCCAGTCTACTGATGTACACGTGGTTCTGAGTGATGCAGGAAGAACTAGGCCCCTCTGAGTTCTTATCTGTGTCTGTCTGGCTTCATTCGAACTTACCCACTGCAGCTAATCCTGAAACAACACTCCTAGCTCTGGCTAGTAGTGGGGCATGGAGGTTGCTGGGCCCGGATCCCTGCTTTGTGTTATTCTGGAAACACTTTCTCTGCATTGTCTCCTTGGTGCTCTCACTTCCAGTTCTTTGATGCGTGGAGATGTCTAGCTCCTCATCCCTTTGTTTTTTCCTTTTGTTTTATCCATTCAGCCCCTTCCTCTGTTCACTCCCTTCCAAGTGGAGCCTAGACCTTGGGGTTCATCACTTCAACCACTGCTGTGCTGATGCCCACTATGCTTTTCCCACTTGTCCTGTCCATCCACACGGCAAACACAGAGCCCGTCCCCACAAGAGGGGGGTCTTTGGTGAGTGGCACAGCCTTGTGCTGTTTGCAGCTGGCAGATGTCTCAGCGTCCTTATCTGGTGCTCAGCACCACCCACCAGGCCCCTGTCACTCTAGGCAGCTCCTTGCCAGTGCCCTGAACCCCCAGCTCCAGGTTTCATCCCTCTCCCTAAGCTCTGTCCTCCTCGAAGGTCCCCCTCACTCTTAGCATCAGGATCCCTTTTCATTTTACAGAGGAAAATGTAAACATTCCATCTGACATTATCTCCCTCCGTTCCTGCCTCTCCATTAGTCCTATTCCTCCTGTCACAGTGCAAGGGATGCTTGTCAGTGAGAGAGTTCAACCTGTGAACACCAGAAAGCCTGTTAATGTGCCTTTTTCCTGAAGTCCAGGTGAAGGGCAGGCTTCAGGGCTGGTCGATCCTGCGGCTCAGTGACCTCCTCAAGGATCCAGGAGCTTTTCACCTCTCTGCTCTCCATCCAGCTGTTGGTTGCATCCTAGGGCAGGTGCCCACGTGGCAACAGGATGGCTGCAGTGGCAGTTGGGGCCACACATGTTCGCATTCCCTTTCATCAGCACGAAAAAGTGGCTTCCGGCCACTCCTTCAGGGGAGTGGGAGCCTTTTTTTGAAGCCCCATCAAATGCCACCTTTGGTCTTATTGGCCAGAATCAGGTCCTGGACCATAGTGTGTCTGAGGAGCAGGGATTTTGTGTTTGGCTTCAACTATTCAGGCCCATCCTGGAGCAGCTTCCCCCATGCCCCAGGACTGGGTATGGAAAGGAGAAAGGGATATGTATCCCTCTCTGGTATGAGACATTCCTGGTCCATTTTCATGCTGCTATAAAGAACTGCCCAAGACTGGGTAATTTAAAAAGGAAAGAGGTTTAATTGACTCACGGTTCAGCATGGCTGGGGAGGCCTCAGGAAACTTAACAGTTATGGTGGAAGGCAAAGGGAAAGCAAGGCACCTTCTTCGCAAGGTGGCAGGAAGGAAAAGTGCTAAGTGAAGGGGGAAGACCCCCTTATAAAACCATCAGATCTGGTGAGAACTCACTCACTATCATGAGAACAGCATGGGGGAAACCGCCCCCGTGATTCAGTTACTTCCACTTTGCTCCTCCCTTGACATACGGGGATTATGGGGATTACAATTCAAGACGAGATGTGGGTGGGGACACAAAGCATAACCATATCACCTGGTGATGGTGTACCCTTCTCCTGCTCTGAAACTGCACACTCCTGCCTGCTCAGACCTTGTGCCGGCTCCTCAGTTATCTCCTTTGCCATCTGCATCATTAACCTAATTCCCACTACCTCTTTCTCATCAATATTTCAAAATGCTTTCTTCAGAACAAAACAACACCTCACATCTTGTCAAGTGACTGTTATCCTATCTTTCTCATCCCCTGTAAGGCAGGCTTCTCGAAAAAGATACCTGCAGTTAACTTCTCCATTTTCTCTTCCCTGGGTCATTCTCAGCCTGTTGCAGTCTGGTTTCTTTTCCCATATTATGTACTGAAATGAGTCTTGTCAGGGTCAATGATGATCTCTGCAAATTTTATAAAAATGTATCTTGTAATAATGTAGATACATGTTCATATCACAAAACTCAGACTACAGAATGGAAAATAACCAAAAGTAAGTCTCCCTATTATTATATTATCTCGACCAGCCCTGCTCCACTTGGGGCTGACTTCTGGTAACCACTTTCTTGTGCCTCTGACCTCCTTATCTGAAGGCCCCTGTGGCTCACCCTGTGGCTTGCTCTAATTCTTAGGATCTTTTAAGTTCTAAAGAAACAATAGAAGCTTTGCATTAATATTAAGCTTATACACCCTGGTCCGGGAGCAGTTCCATCAGTCATCAGTGATCTCTGCTGTCCTCTTTGATGACTTTTCCTCTTAACCTTGTAAGAACATTCCTAGACTTGGGTCCTCCTTTGCTGTTCCTTACACACACACACAAACACACATATATATATATACATAGATATATTTTTTTTCAGATGGAGCCTCACTCAGTCACCCAGCCTGGAGTACAGTGGCGTGATCTCTGCTCACTGCAACCTCTGCCTCCCGGGTTCATGCGATTCTCCCACTTCAGCCTACCGAGTAGCTGGGATTACAGGAGCACCACCACGCCTGGGTAATTTTTGTATTTTTAGTAGAGATGGGGTTTCACTATGTTGGCCAGGCTGGTCTTAAACTCCTGACTTCAAGTGATCCTCCCGCCTCGGCCTCCCAAAGTGCTGGCATTACAGGCATGAACCACTGTGCCTGGCTGTTCCTTACACATCTGTCCCTCAGTGTCAGACCGCCTTCTCCCTTCTCTTTTCTGTCCAGTCCCACTGCAGTCTGACTGTGTTCTCACTGCTCTACTTCTCAGGGGAAGGTACCAGTGAGCCCCACATTACCAAATTTGGCAGAAATTTTTTGCGTAAGCATTTGACACTATTCACCACACTTTTCTTGAAATGTCCCCTTGATACCCCAGGGTTTCTTCCTGTTTCTCAGACAACTTCTCAGAGTCTCTCTTAGGCTCCTCTTCTCCCTACTCCTTGGGAGTCTGTTCCCCAGCGCCCTGCCTGCTGCCCTGGGAGCTCATCTGCTCCCACAGCTTTTCTTGTCAGTTGTGTGTTTGGGAAAGTCCCAGATGGATCTGTTCACACAGGTACCTCCTCAGCTCCAGACATGTACGTCCAGCAGCCTGTCACTCATCTCAGTCAGAGCTGCCACAGGGACCCCAAGCCTGTTATAACTCCGGCTGGACTTGCTGCTTTCACTTGCCCCAAATCTGCTCCTCCTCGAAGGGCCATCCATCGGCCCGGTGCTCCAGTCCCCTCACTGTTCCCACACACCAGCAGCCAGTGACCAAGGCTGTAAATCCTGTTACTGCCTTGATGTAGTCACCAAAATTTATGTGACACCACACTGTGCCAGACTCTAGACCTGGCTTGATGACTGTAATGGTAAAAATGTAAGTGTGGTACTCATGCTCATGGAACCTACCACTAGTTGGGACCACCATAACTTTCCAGTCTGTCCCTTCCTTACCCTACTTCCTGCCTCCTCATCACTTCCTCACTAATTCTTTTCTTCTCCTTTACTTTCCTCACTCTCCTCTAGGCCATTCCCTCTCCCTTTTGGAAAGCAGGGGGAAGAGACCTCAGGCACAGGGATGGTCTACACGCCCAGTTCCTGACACATTGCCTCTGTTGCACTGTGCAAGGCTCTGCTCTCAGACTTACTTATTTTTTATTCCTTTTTTCTCCATCCCCATTCTCACTCTGCCAAAGACAACTATTCTAATGAATTAAGTGTTTTTCCTTTTTTATTTATGTATGTTCATGAAAAATTTTGTTTTTGTGCAAATACCTTCTAAATTTATATACAGTAAGCTGGGCGCCGTGGCTTATGCCTATAATCCCAGCACTTTGGAAGGCTGAGGCAGGCGGATCACCTGAGGTCAGGAGTTTGAGACTAGCCTGGCCAACATGGTAAAACCCCATCTCTACTAAAAATATAAAAATTAGTCAGGCGTGGTGGCACATGCCTGTAATCCCAGTTACTCGGGAGGCTGAGGCAGGAGAATCACTTGAACCCGGGAGGCAGAGGTTGCAGTGAGCCAAGATCGTGCCATTGCACTCCAGCCTGGGCTACAGAGCGAGACTGCCTCAGAAAACAAACAAACAAACAAAAACATTTATATGCAGTAAAATTGCCTCTTTTTTTTTGGTGTACAGGTTTACCCGTTAAAACACATGCATAACCATCACCCCAGGATGTCAGGATGCAGAGCCTCACCCCAAAACATTTCCTTCTGTTGCCCCTTTATAGCCACAACCTCCCCTTGCTACTGACCCCTGGCAACATATATCACCTCCTGGGTGATATACTCTTTTTTTTTCCTGAAACAGTCTTACCCTTGTCGCCCAGGCTAGAATGCAGTGGTGCGATCTCAGCTCACTGCAACCTCCGCCTCCCGTTTCAAGCAATTCTCCAGCCTCAGCCTCCTGAGTAGCTGGGATTACAGGAGTGGGCCACCACGCCAGCTAATTTTTGTTTTTTCAGTAGAGACAGAGTTTTGCCATGTTGGCCAGGCTGGTCTTGAACTCCTGACCTCAAGTGACCTACCTGTCTCGACCTCCCAAAGCGCTGGGATTACAGGCGTGAGCCACGGTGCCCAGCCTGATATACTTTAATGTACATAATTGCATTTTATATCATTTATATCTCATTCTTCATTTTTCTGCATGTTCAACATACATAGTTAATCTGCTACACAGCAACCCAGAAGTCAATTGCTCTAAGTCACAGAGGGTTAAGGGGCATAATGGAGATCTAAGCCCCAATGTTTTTGACCCATTAATGCCTTTGTTCTTGTCTGTATCCAGCTAATCCCGTCCATCCAGTTCAAATGTCCTTTGTACTGCACAAACAGTTTTCTCAGAGTCCTCTCTCAAGAAGTCATACCTCCCTCTTATGAATTTATATTGCGCTTTATGTATCTTTTCTTTTATTACCTTCCCCTCCTGCTTTGACTGTAGCTGTCGGGGTTCCTCTTCCTCGCTCATCTTAGCATCCCCATGGCATCTGGCTTGATGCATCATGCATAGCTTATCTTCACTAAATATCTGTTGACTAAATGATAGGATGATTCAGAGACTGTTAAGTAATCTAATGCAATCCACAGCTTGGGAGGGTCAGTGAAAATATAGAGGAAAGAAATCATATGACAGAAATTTTCAAGCAAAACTTGTTGTGGCCTGGAGACTGGCTGGAGGGAGAAAGCACAGAAGGACCATCGGCCACAGTCAGCCTTTGATCTCAGGATGTTTGTTAAATGTAGGAATCACTCCAAGCATTTAAAACTGGGTGTTGGCCGAGCGTGGTGGCTCACGCCTGTAATCCCAGCACTTTGGGAGGCCAAGGCAGGCGGATCATGAGGTCAGGAGATCGAGACCATCCTGGCTAACATGGTGAAACCCCGTCTCTACTAAAAAATACAAAAAAAATTAGCCGGGTGTGGTGCAGGCACCTGTAGTCCCAGCTACTCAGGAGGCTGAGGCAGGAGAATGGCATGAACCCGGGAAATGGAGTTTGCAGTGAGCCGAGATTGCACCACTGCACTCCAGCCTGGGCGACAGTGCAAGACTCTATCTCAAAAAAAAAAAAAAAAACTGGGTGCTGCCAGGATTCCTAGAGCTACTGGCTTTTGCCCACAAGTTCAGAGGACAGCCCGTCAGGAAGGGTGGATAATTGGAGTTTAGCACAGAGCATGAAGATCCAGGGCGCAGTGGGACAACCAGGTTGAAATGTCTTGGGAACGTGGCTTGGAAGAGAGGATGGCCCACAGCTCAGGATGCTTGTGGTCTTTGACATAGAGGTGGTCATGGAAACCCTGAGAATGAGGGACCCCCATACTCTGGGGATATGAGGGAGAGAGAAGAATAGAGGGATGAGGATTGAGCTTTGGGAAATACATACCTCTTGGGCAAAATGAAGAAAGAAAGTGAAATGTGAAAAGAAAACCTTGGTGGCATGAGGTGAGAGAAGAAAGGAAGGAGTGAGTTTGAAGAAGGTCCAGGTAAGGGTTGTCCATGTCTGAAGTCCAGGAGCATGTGGCTGAGGAGAAGCCCTTGAATGTGGTGACGAGAAGGTCTTGGATGACCCATGGTGAAGCAGGGAGGCATGGGAGTGAAAACCAATTGCAGCAGGGCCAGGAGGGGTGAGAGGAGTCAGGAGCACTTGGGGTCATTGGATGGGGCAGGGCAGGGACAGGGGCAGCAGAGGATGCTGAGCACTGTAGAGGGAGCCCGAGGAAGGGAGGTAGGAATGAGCCAAGGCGCTGTACACTGCAGATTCTTAACTTCTTGGAGCAACCCTCTGATATTTATGTCTGTTTTCAGTGGTTGTTTATATTTTAGATAATGAATACATTTGTGCGATTCTAAACTTTAAAGAAGAAAAAAAGGGAAAAAGATTTTCTATGAGAAGCCCTCTTCCCTCCTATCCCTGTTTCCCAGCCACTCTGTTTTTCGTGTTCCCAGCAAGAGCGTGTCGCCAGTTTCAGCATTACAGGTTTCTGGGCTGTCCTTTCAAAGAGATCCTAAACATAGACAGTATGTTTTCTCTTTGGCTGCCACCCCTCCTGTTACTACACAGACTGTAGCATACAGTGCACACTAGCCTGTCCTTTGCTGCTTTCACCTGATAATCTATCTTGGAGACCACTCCCTTTCAATACATAAAGGGCTTCCTTGTTCTTTTTTTTTTTTTTATAGCCGTGTAATACTCTATTTCACAAGTCTGTCGTAACTTTCATAGCCAGTCTGTTATAATGACATATAGACTGTTTCCATCTTTTGCTTGTTATAAGCAAGGCTGCAGTAAGCCTAAGTCACTTGACTTGTGTAGCTCTGCAGGACACATTCTTACAATTGGATTTACCAGAGCAAAGGGCATTTGCATTTTAATTTGTAGTAAGTATTTCCAAGTTGCTCTCCATAAATTAGGTTTTTCTCTCCCTCCTGCAACATACGAACATGCCTGTTTTCCCAGGCCAACCAAAGAGTTGTCAGACTTCTTTTTAATTCTTGCAAATAGTGGATGAAAATGACTAGCTCGTTCTGTCTGACTGCCTGGACTCTCCTTCCACCTTTTCAGCACCTGCCCTCATGCCTCACACCTTGAAGTTTTTCTACAGTGATTTTACATTTTTCTTCTACCCTCTTTATCTCAAAAAAAATTTTTTTTCTAAGTTGGCAGAGCACATTCCTAACTTCCTGTGAACTCCATTTTTGTGTCTGGAGTGCCAAACACCAGCTTCTCTGAGTCCAAGGGTGGGGGTGCAAGTTCATTCTGTGACTGTGATTTGGACCTGAGTGAGTTTTTTAGTCACTCTGCTGTGCTTATGTGTCATTTTCTGCTGTCTCAAAACTGCTCCTCTTCTTCATTCCTTAAATACCACCTCTATGGGGCTGTTTGTAGTGGCATCTTCCCAAAGGTTCAGGATAGCAGAGCACAGCAGACAACTGAAAATGGAATTGTAGATGTCCTGGTTTCTAGAAGTCCATTGCTCCCTCCTTTTCTGGGCATTTCTCACTGGCTCCCTTCTCTGCAGATTTCAGCCTTTTGCTAACCTGCACGCACTTTCCCCTTTCCTCTGCCTCCTACTGGTTCCTAGCCCCAAAGTTTTAGTTGCTACTACAGAGTGGTCTAGCCATCTCTGATTTGCAGTTTCCCTTCAGAACGCACCTTCAAGATCCCTCACGTAAAATGAAGAGGCTCACATTAAAAGGCCTAACAAGTGATTTTTCTCAAAAATAAAGCTCTTTCCCTAAGAGGAGCTTGACTATTAAGATACCCCAGTGTTTTCCCTCATATCTTTTTTTTTTTTTTTTTTTTTTTGTCGAGATGAAGTGTTGCTCTGTCACCCAGGCTGAAGTGCAGTAGCACAATCTTGGCTCACCGCAACCCCTGCCTCCCCGGTTTAAGCGATTCTCCTGCCTCAGGCTACCAAGTAGCTGGGGTTACAGGTGCCTGCCACCACCATACCTGGCTAATTTTCTGTATTTTTAGTAGAGGCAGGGTTTCACTATGTTGGTCAGGCAAGTCTGGAACTCCTGACCTCAAGTGATCCACCCACCTCAGCCTCCTGGAGTGCTGGGTTTACAGACCTGAGCCCCTGCACCTGGCCTTTCACCCATATCTTGTCCCTGTGTGTCAGTTTTGGAAGGCAATAATATTGAAACCAAATCCTAAAGCAGTTTATAATTTAGACTGACACACTGTGCAAGCCAGGTTTTGTATGCAAGTTTGTGTGTATCATTAACTAATGAAATCTTAAAAAGCAGTTTGGCTTATTTATAGATAATAGAGCTGTTTCTTAACCTTGTGGCTTTTTTTTAAGCTGGTAGAAGCATATCCTGGTTATTATCTGGAATGTAGTAATTTGGTAACCTTAAGAATGCCATAAATATTTAACCTAATAAGGGGATTGCTAGTCGTCTTTTCTTGATTGAAAGGGAAACAGATATTAATATTTTATCATGAATATGTGTTTTGGCTATACAGATTTCTCCAGAGGCTGTCTTACTGCTTTTTGGTAATTAGAAATTACGGAAAAAAAAAAAAAGAAGAAAAAAACTAGACTTGTAACCCAAAAAGGACTTACTTGGTGAAATTGTCAATTGTCAGTTGGGCACTGTGGCCACTCCTTACCGTACTCTTCCCTGACTTCCAGAAGAGAAGCCAGGAACTAGGTCTCCCAGAGTCCCCTTTTATGTGTGAAGTCCACTTGTTAGAAGCACTCCCAGGAAACTTGCAAGGCTGAATAAAGAGAGGCAGTTACTCATAGGAGACAGTTCTAGTCAGATGTGTGAGCCAAGGCTGGTGTACGGATTAGCAGCAGTGGGCAGTCAGGCTCTGTGAATCACTCTTCCCAAGCTGCAGGCTAAGAGAGGCTGAGATCCTTTCCAGACATCTTGGCTTCTGGGCAAGCTCTGGAGAATCTCTTGCTTCAATATTGAATTATATAGCAACAGTACAAGGTCTAGGAGAAAAGAAATGGAAGTGGATTGTTGTCAGGTTCTTTATAGTATATGTGGAATAGCACATAATATTACTTTAAAGTAGACTGTGGTAAGTAAAATATATAATATAAAACCCTTAACTTCTGAAAAAGAGTTACAGCTAATAGCCAATAAATGGGATAAAATGGAATCATAATAAATATTCTAATTAATCCAAAATAAGGCAGGAAAAGAGGGGGAAAAGAACAGATTGAACAAATAGCAAGATTTCTATAGAATTTGGATGGAAACCCAACCATATCAATAATCACAATGTAAATTGTCTAAACGTTTCAACTAAAAGGCAGAGATTGTTAGATTGTGTAAAAAAAAAAAAAAGTAAGACCTAACTGTATGCTGCCTATAAGAAACTAACTATAGATATGAAAACACATATAGATTAAATGTGAAAGGTTGGGGAAAAAATGTATTATGCTAACACTGATCAATAGAAATTGGGAATGGTTTGTTAATATCAGACAAAATTAATTATAGGGCAAAAAATATTACCAGGAATAAAAATGGTCATTTTAGAAAGATAAAGGGGTCAATTAATAAAAAAGACATAACCATCCTAAACATGCATGTATCTAATAACGGAGTTTTGAAATATGTGGGTCAAAACTGATAGAACTGAAAGAAGAAATACACAGTTATATACAATTATATTTAGAGATTTCAATACCCTCAATAATTGCTAGAGCAAGGAGAGAGAAAATGAGGAAGGATACGGAAGAACTAAACAACACAATCAACCAACTTGATCTAACAGACTTATAGAACACTTCACCCAACAATAGTAGAATACAAATTCTTTTCAAGTGTACTCAGAACATTAACCAAGATAGACCACATCAAGGATCATCAAATCTCTCAATAAATCTAAAATGATTCAAATCATTTAAAGAATGTTCTCTAACCACAGTGGGATTAAATGAGAAATCAATAATAGGAAAACATTTGGCAAATCCCCAAACATTTGGAAGAAATCCTGGAAGAAGACAAGAGCAGTGGGCATAGGAAGAGGGGCAGAGTCAGTGGGAAATGGTGACAACTGGGTACAAAGGTGAAGAAAAGGGGCAAATCTGAGATGACATTCATGTTTCTATGCTCCGAGGCATCCAAGAAGTGAGTTTAAGGAATGCATGCAGATAATTTTTTTTTTTTTTTTTTGAGATCGAGTCTCGCTCTGTCACCCAGGCTGGAGTGCAGTGGCACGATCTTGGGTTACTGCAAACTCTGCCTCCCAGGTTCAAGCAATTCTCCTGCCTCAGCATCCCAAGTAGCTGGGATTACAGGCATCTGCCACCACGTCCTGCTAATTTTTGTATTTTTAGTAGAGACGAGGTTTCTCCATGTTGGCCAGGCTGGTCTCTAACTCCTGACCTCAAGTGATCCACCTGTCTTGGCCTCCCAAAGTGCTGGGATTACAGGCATGAGCCACTACACCCAGTGCATGGAGATAATTTTTATCAGTTTTTATTATACTGAGTTGCTGTATAACTTAAAAGTCAGTTTGATTTTTCACTGTAATACTGTTCACATACAGCCTCCAGCAGTGCATTTAAATAATATTTAAGATACCACAGTATCTTAAATGTGGAACTCAGAAGACTGTAGTGAAGAGTAAAAGCCGGTGGTTCCCACGCTGAGTAAGGTGACCAATCATGGTTTGCCCATTTGCCTCCTCTGCCAGCATCTGATGAAGAAGCTGTGCCCTCTGAATGACTCCCAGCAGTATCAGATTCCCATGTCTAATGGAGGAGGGACCCAGGGAGGGCAGAAGTACCAGGCCATGGGCTGGGTCTGGCTTAATGAGGAAAGCTCCCTCATTATTGGAGATGGGGCAGTAGAAGTGGAGAGCCAAATTGGGGGAACACTTTCTGTGGGTGCTCGGAAGGTTTTCAACCTAAAGACATGGTGGAGCACCTTCAGGAACAGGTTTTGGTGGGACTGACTGCTCTCCAAGCCACCATTTCGGGGACTGTCTCATCCCATCCTGATGCCGTGGCTTCCTGTGTGTTCTGGGCTGGCTTCCATCTTGCTCGTCGGGACCCCGCCGGCTCCTTTATTTTGCTGTTCTCTGCTCAATGGCTTCAGTGTTTTCAAACTCCACCTTGGTCCCTTGTGTTTCAGCCCAAGAGGAAGTTTGGCGTGGTGGTGGTTGGTGTTGGCAGAGCCGGCTCCGTGCGGATGAGGGACTTGCGGAATCCACACCCTTCCTCAGCGTTCCTGAACCTGATTGGCTTTGTGTCCAGGTGGCTCACACTCTCTTTGTGCTTCACAATTTGTGGAAAGCCCAGTGAGGCAGATTAGCCGCAGGACATGGAGATTTTTCAGACCCAGGGCAGGGAGAGCCATCTCCTGACCGAGAATTGTGTTTAGGGTCAGCCCCACGAGATCTCAGGTTGGGATGGGTCTGGGAACTGAAGCTTGCCGGGCCTGCAGCTGGGATGCACAGTAGGTTGGCCTGGGGACACTGGAAGACAGAGGCAGGAGGGTGAGCTCAAGGCTGACAGAGAAGGGGCACAGCCAACATATGTATGGGGCTTTGGCCTGAAAGGCTTTCGGTGTGCACCAGGGAATCCTGACATAGTCATCATGACAGCCGTCCTAGGTGGTTCTGGGCTCTACATGTGATATTTCCTTCTAGGTAGCGTTATCAACCCCCCAGTTTACAGATAAGGAGGCTGAACCACGGAAAGGTTAAGTAATCTGCCTGAGGTCACACAGCTGGAAAGTCTAAGAACTGAAGTTGAGCAGAAGTCTGTTTCCAAAGCCCATCTTTTAAACACCATGTGTTCTTTTCCCATTGGTAATTTTGAGCCTCACTTTTTTTCTTTTTTTTTTTTTTTTGAGACAGGGTCTCACTCTGTCACCCAACCTGCAGTGCAATGGTGCAATCACAGCTCACTGCAGTCTTGACCTTCTGGGCTCAAGTGATCCTCCTGCCTCAGCCTCCTGAGTAGCTGGGACTACAGACACACACCACATGCCTGACTAATTTTTTTTTTTTTTTT
>NW_012118210.1:269736-275111 GCF_000951035.1 Colobus angolensis palliatus | reverse complement strand
GTCGTCTCGCTCAGTCGCCCAGGCTGGAGTACAGTGGCGCAATCTTGGCTCACGTAGCCTCCACCTCCCAGGTTCAAGCAATTCTACTGCTTCAGCCTCCTGAGTAGCTAGGATTACAGACGCCCACCACCATGCCTGGCTAATTTTTTTGGTATTTTTAGTAGAGACGGGGTTTCACCATGTTGGTGATGCTGGTCTCAGACTCCTGGGGTCAAGTATTCCTCCTGCCTCAGCCTCCCAAAGTGCTGAGATTACAGGCATGAGCCACCACACCCAGCCTCCCACTTTTCTTTAAGGATTCATTTATCTCCAGTCAGAATCAAACTTACCACCTTGTTTCTTCTTCCCTGCCCCATGCTCAGCTCTTCCGCTCACCCCTATACACACGTACACACACACACCACTCACCAGACTAATCCTGTATAACATCATTTGTCAATATTAATCATGAACTAGATACAGGCATCAGACTAATCCTGTGTAACATCATTTATCCATTTTAATTGTGGGCTAGGTGTAGGCACTGGGCTGGGCCTGGAGACATGGCAGTGAACAAGTTAGGCAACTCTTTTTCTAGTGCTTTGGAGACATCAGATAAATATTTACACAAAGCGTAAGTAACAATTGTGATGGTCCATGCAGAAGTTTTTTCATGTTTTTGTTCATGGGGCCATCCTCTTCCTGCCGGTCTCAAAACGTGGCCCCACTTTTAAGGATTTAAAATGGGCTTTGGGGCACCAGGGAGACCCAGGAGTGCTAGAATCTGCCCTTGGCCAGGCTTCTCCTACCCATAAGATTCCAAGCGAGCTGCACACAAATGGGAGAGCAAAGTTAAGATCAGGCAGCACAGTAACCCCCCTCACACCCCTGTCTGGAGCTGGAACCATGCACAGCACTTGGGTTCAAGGCTGAAGTAGGACCTATCCTTTTCCCTTAAGCCCCAGTCCTCTGCCAGTTGGCTTCCAGATCAGCTCAGTGGGAACAGGTACACTACCCAGGTTGTGTGGGAGGATGGCCGGGTCACACCCCTGCATGACAGCCCTGCCAGTACTCACACAGTTTCCCTCTTCATATACCCTTCCCCCCCGACCTACCTGCTAAGTTCTACCACCTCCTCAGGAAGCCTTTTCTGGTGTATTCCTTTCCCTCCCTGAGTCTCCACCTCCTACTTCCAAGCACCACATTTCTCCTGGTAGTCTTGTGGTGGTATGTACACGTGTGTGTGTGTGTGTGTGTGTGTGTGTGTGTGTGTTTCCGTGTTTCCTCTAGCAGACTGAGCTCATTGAAAGGCAAGGATTTTCATTTGTTCTCCATGATTTCTCCTGTAGTGCCTAGTACATAATAGGCAAACAATAAGTATTACTGAAATTGAGCAATTTAGTTTGGGTGGCCCCATTAGAAGAAACCTAACATAATACTTTTTGGGAACTAAATTTCCCCAAATGCTTTCTGCCTGCTGCAGCTCAGCTGGAGCTCTGAGCTGGCTGAGGGCCTCCTGCTTGCTGGCTGTCCCACATTCTCCCATGACTGCCACCCTTAGAGGGCTACTCTCCTGCCCCAGCCACTGCACTGGGCAGTGTATGGACTGCTGGAGCTTTGGCTCTTAGAACACTGCAGCTCCCCCATGCTCTAGAAGAGTCAGAAGGTCTTGGGTTGCCCTCTGCCTCTGCTCCTGGTTAGTCAAGGCTATCACTGCCTATTATGTGCTAGGCACTGTAGGAGAAATTGTGGAGAACAAATTCCTCACCTTCCAATGAGCTCAGTCTGCCAGAGGCAGGAAGACACACACACACACACACACACGTATGCGTACATACTGCTGGGCTTCGTTAGCTTAGCTATAAAGGAGCTTGAAGTCGTATGCCAGTTTGCACCCTAAATGTGTTAGTGTATTGGATTTGGATTAGGTTTGGTAGTCACAATGTTTGGCCAAGTGCTTGGAACTGGAAGTGACCATAGAGATCACTTCTCATGAGATAAAAGTAGATTGTTCCTTTTATTTTTGTCTTACATTATTTTTGAGGAGTCTTGCTCTGTCACCCAGGCTGGAGTGCTGTGGCGCAATCTCAGCTCACTGCAACCTCCATCTCCCGGATGCAAGTGATTCTCCTGCCTCAGTCTCCCAAGTAGCTGGGATTACAGGCGTTCGCCACCATGCTTGGCTAACTTTTGTATTTTTTGTAGAGACAGGGTTTCACCATGTTGGCCAGGCTGGTCTTGAACTCCTGACCTCAAGTGATCCACCCGCCTCAGCCTCCCAAAGTGCTAGGATTACAGGCTTGAGCCACTGCGCCCAGCTGTTTCTTTTATTTTAGAGATGAAGTAATTCAAGACTCTCAGGTCATACAAGCTGTGAATGGTACTGTTGGCACTCAGTGCCAGATCCCCTGACTTGAACCCTGAGGCTATTTTTCTCACTCCACAATGGAAAACAACCTGAAAGTGGGAGAGAAGAAACTCATGCCTTCATTTCTGGCAGCGGGTCACCAGGACCTTGTTGGGAGGAGGGGAGAAGGATGGTGCTCCTTTCTTCTGTCTACCATTGAGTTCCATTTCTGTTACTCTGAAATAGAAGGGAGCTTGGAAGCATTGATGGAGTCCAGCAGATTTCTTTGGAGGATGCTCTTTCCAGCCAAGAGGTGGAGGTTGCCTATATCTGCAGTGAGAGCTCCAGCCATGAGGACTACATCAGGTGGGTTTTCCACACAGGCGGTCCTTGCCTTACACAGCAGTGCAGTACTGGAAAAATGAGCAAGCAAGCTAAAACACCCTGCAAAGGTGTCAGAAGAGTCAGTGAGAAAATTACAGTTGCTCCGTGACCAATCACAGAAATGTCAAAACATTAAGAAATTCTTATTGTTGGGTCTAAATATATAAGGAAATGAAAAAATAGTAAAATTAGTATTTAGCATGTGTAATTTGAAACATTAGAAACATTCAGAATTAAAATGTTTTATTTCTCTGTAAAAACCCATTGAGAGTAGTTTTTAACAGCAGTGGCCTCCTTCTTCTCACCAGACAGTTTAGGATGTGGAGCCAGCATCCTTGGCGAATTATACTCCTTTCTCAGTTTGGATCAGCTTCCAACGTTTTCTCCTTTGTACTTTCAATGTCATAAATAACAGTGAGAGTTCCTTTAACCCTCAGGACCTGGCAGCTAACAGGAAAGTGCTAGCTGCCTTCCTCAGTCTAGCTTCCTTCTAGGTTCTTACAGCTGTTCCCATCATGCTGTTCCCACGGGTAAGATGCTTCCTCTTTATCAGTCTAGCTCTAGAGTGGACAAAAACACCTTTCCTTGGCTTTCCTTAACCTTTTCTGGCACTAGAGTGTATTTCGTTAAGAAAAGTGATTCTGTCATAAGTCCCATGCTTATAAATATTTGTACCCTGGTATCCACAGAATGAAATCTGAACTGCTGAGCACAGAATTCTAGGTCCTTCACGGTCAGGCTCCCAGCTACTTTTCTGACATTATTATCTTCCATGGTCTGTAGCCCACTCCCCTGCCACACTGAAATTTGTCATTTGAACAAAGCCCCACAAATGCCCAAGCCCCAACATGCAGTGCTCACAGTGAAATATACTCATCATGTTGCACCTGGAAAATGTCTGCTCATACTTTGAGACCCAATTCACAGGTCCTTAGTGAAATCTTTTCAGACTGCCTCAGGCAAAGCTAGCTGCCGTGGGTTTTGTAGCCTTTATAGCTACCATGTGGTAATAGGAAATTTATTTGTTAATGTGTCTTTATTACTCCTCCAGAGTAATTGGTAAATAGTACTTAGTTGAATAAATGAATGGTTGAATGTTCAATTTTTTTTTTTTTTTTTTTGAGACGGAGTCTCGCTCTGTCACCCAGGCTGGAGTGCTGTGGCCGGATCTCGGCTCACTGCAAGCTCCGCCTCCTGGGTTCACGCCATTCTCCTGCCTCAGCCTCCCGGGTAGCTGGGACTACAGGCACCGCCACCTTGCCCGGCTAGTTTTTTGTAGTTTTTAGTAGAGACGGGGTTTCACCGTGTTAGCCAGGATGGTCTCGATCTCCTGACCTCGTGATCCGCCCGTCTCGGCCTCCCAAAGTGCTGGGATTACAGGCTTGAGCCACCGCGCCTGGCCGTTTGAATGTTCAAATTAACACATAACTAGAAAGTCATTCTGTCACAGGATAGCAGAAAACAATGTGGGATACAGTTCTTCCTCCATATCCCGTGGCACTGACTCCTACCCCCAGTCATGACACATTCACACACAGAAACTCTCAGGCCTTTATAACATTCTGTTCTCTATTATGCAGAGCATTTTAGTGAAGCTTATTCCAAGTGTTCTTTCTCTGTATTTGTCTTGTGTACCAAAGGCAGTTCCTTAATGCTGGCAAGCACGTCCTTGTGGAATACCCCATGACACTGTCGTTGGCGGCCGCTCAGGAACTGTGGGAGCTGGCTGAGCAGAAAGGTAATGTACACTCTGTCTGTCTGGAATACAGACCCTCTTACCAAGAGTTTCTGCCTCCAGGATTTCTATGATATCATCTTTATGCCTTTAAACCTTAACCCCATTTCAGATGTCTCTTCCTGGCTACACTGGCACTGTGGGCTCCCGACTGCCTCCTCACCCCAACACTGTAAGCACACATGGTGGAGGGCAGAAGAATGGGTGGGAAACTTTTGGTTAAAGCTTATCAGCTTGTTTTACTCACTCTAAGGAAAAAATATGAATTAGTTTTCACCTATGCTTATGTCATGATATTATTTTGGCTTTATTCATGTGATACTTATTATTGCTAAATGCTGGGATATCCTAAAAATACTCAAATCAGAGAAACTGATTGTTTTACTTGCATAGTTGGTAGTTTTTGTTGTTTCTAAACAGGAACAACCATTTATTAAATATTTAGTATATGCTAGGAACTTAGAAACTCTGCTAAGCATTTCATATGTCATTTTGCTTAATTCTTCTAGAAACCCTTGGAGGTATATATTTTCTCTAGATTCTGTATAGAAAAACATGGTTCAAAGAAGTTAATTTGTGCCAGATCACAAAGCTAATGACATGACTACTAAACGGGAGGTAGAGATTTGAATCAAAGCCTACTGGGCTCTTAAGTTCACATTTGTTCCCCTAAGCCATACTACCCTCCAGAAGGGAGAAATTAAGACTTTCCCAAGCCAGGCGCAGTGGCTCATGCCTGTCATCCCAACACTTTGGGAGGCCAAGGAACTCAGGACAACCCTGAGCAACATAATAAGACCCTGTTTCTACAAAACTCTTTTACAACTTTTTTTTTTTTTTTTTTGTTTTTTTTTTTTTTTTTTTGAGACGGTGTATCGCTCTGTCACCCAGGTTGGAACACAGTGGTGCAATCACAGCTCCCAGGAGTCT
>NW_012118210.1:261757-265385 GCF_000951035.1 Colobus angolensis palliatus | reverse complement strand
AAAACACTAGACAGCAACACAGAAATATTGCTCTCTGGTAAAGGTAAATATAAAGACAAATACAGACTTCCATAGTATTCTAATGTTGACATATAAATCACTTTAGGCCAGGCGCAGTGGCTCAAGCCTGTAATCCCAGGAATTGGGGAGGCCTAGGCAAGCAGATCATTTGAGGTCAGGAGTTCGAGACCATCCTGGCCAACATGGTGAAACCCCATCTCTACTAAAAATAAAAAAATTAGCTGGGTGTGGTGGCACATGTCTGTAGTCCCAGCTACTCAGGAGGCTAAGGCAGGAGAATTGCTTGAACCTGGGAGGCAGAGGTTGCAGTGAGCTGAGATGGTGTGACTGCACTCCAGCCTGGGTAACAGAGTGAGACTCCATCTCAAAAAAAAAAAACAAATCTATGTTAATGGATGTATAATATAAAAAGATGTAATTGGTAACATTAATAACAAATGGGGGTTCGGAGATATAAAGGAGTAGAATTTTGTATGTGAAGAATTTTGTATTTGAAGTTAAGTTGTTAGCAGTTTAAAATAGATTGTGCAGTCGGGTGTGGTGGCTCATGCCTGTCATCCCAGCACTTTGGGAGGCTGAGGCTGATGGATCACCTGAGGTCAGGATTTCAAGACGAGCCTGGACAACATGGTGAAACTCTGTCTCTAATAATAATACAAAAATTAGCTGGGCCTGGTGGCGTGTGCCTGTAATCCCAGCTACTCCAGAGGCTAAGGCACGAGAATCGCTTGAATGCAGAAGGTGAAGGTTGCAGTGAGCCAAGATTGCGCCATTGCACTTTAGCCTGGGCGACAGAGTGAGACTTCATCTCAAAAATTAAATAAATAAATAAATAAATAAATAAATAATATAGATTGTGCCTGTAATCTCAGCACTTTGGGAGGCCAAGGCGGGTGAATCACCTGAGGTCAGTAGTTCAAGACCAACCTGGCCAACATGCTGAAACCCCATCTCTACTAAAAATACAAAAATTAGCCGGGTGTGGTGGCACACACGTGTAGTCCCAGCTACTAGGGAGGCTGAGGCAGGACAGTTGCTGGAACCCAGGAGGCAGAGGTTGCAGTGAGGGAGATCGCACCACTGCACTCCAGCCTGGGCAACAGAGCGAGACTCTGTTCAAACAAAACAATACAAAACTGATGAGATGTAATGAAAGCAGTACTAAGAGAGAAGTGGATAGTTGTAAATGCTTACATTAAACAAGAAGAAAGATCTCAAATCAACATCCTAACTTTACATTTCAAGGGACTAGGAAAAGAAGAGCAAACTCAATCGAAAATTAGCAGAAAAAAGCAAGTAAATATTAGAACATAAATAAAATAGAGAGTAGAGAAGCAATAGAAAAAAACAACAACAAAACCAAGTGTTGGTTTTTTTTGAAAAAAATCCATAAAATTGACAGAATTTTAGCAGATGAAGAAAAAAACAGTCAGCTGGGCACAGTGGCTCACGCCTGTAATCCTAGCACTTTAGGAGGCCAAGGAGGGCAGATCACGAGGTCAAGAGTTCAAGACCAGCCTGGTCAAAATAGTGAAACCCCGTCTCTACTAAAAATACAAAAATTAGCCAGGCGTGGTGGCGGGCACCTATAGTCCCAGCTACTTGGGAGGCTGAGGCAGGAGAATGGCATGAACCCAGGAGGCAGAGCTTGCAGTGAGCAGAGACCGTGCACCACTGCACTCCAGCCTGGGCAACAGAGCGAGACTCCGTCTCCACAAAAAAAAAGAAAAAAAAAAAGTAAAGACTCAAACTAAAGTCAGAAGTGAAAGAGGAGACTTTACAGCCAATGCTGCTGAAATAAAAAGGATTATGAGACTACAATGAGCAGTTATACAATTGTTATATAACTCCAACAATCGGATAACCTAGAAAGGGATAAATACCTAGTAGCATATAACCTACTAAGACTGAATCATGAAGAAACAAAAATCTGAACAGATTTATAACTAGTAAGGAGATTGAATCAGTAATTAAACACCTCCCAATAAAGAAAAGCCTAAAACCAAATGGCTTCACTGGAGAATTCTACCAAGTGTTTCAGTGTCTTCAAAAAGTGGTCCCAGGAAAACAGGATATCCACATGCAAAAGAATGAAGTTGGACACTTACCTTACACCACATTTAAAAATCACTCAAATGAATTAAAGAACTAAATTTAAGACCTAAAACTATAATATTGTTAGAAGAAAACATGGGAAAGCATCATGACATTGGATTTGGCAATAATGTCTTACATACAACATCAAAAATACAGGCAAAAAAAGCAAAAACAGACAAATGGACTAATCAAACTTAAAACCTGTGCCTCAAAGGAAGCAATCATCCGGGTGAAAAAGCAGTCTCCGTAATGAGTGAAGATATCTGCAAATCTTATCTTTGATAAGAAATCAATATCCAGAATGTCTAAAGAACTCTACAACTCAACAACAAATAAACCAAATAAACTGATTTTAAAATGGGCAAAGGACTTGGATAGACATTTTTCTGAAGAAATTATATAGACGGTAAACAATCATATGGAAAGATGCTCAATACCACTAATCCTTATAGAAATGCAAATCAAATCCACAACCACATCAGTCAGCAGCCATCAACATGGAAGCAAGACCTTCCTCCAGCAAAAAGATGGAGGATCAGATGGTAGCATTTTTTGTTTGTTTGTTTTTATTTTTTGGTTTTTTAAGACAGTCTTGCCCTGTTGCCTAGGCTTGAGTGCAGTGGCACAATCTCGGTTCACTGCAACCTCCACCTCCTGGGTTCAAATGATTCTTGTGCCTCAGCCATCTGAGTAACTGGGATTATAGGTGCACACCACCACGCACAGCTAATTTTTCTATTTTTAGCCGAGATGGGGTTTCACCATGTTGGCCAGGCTGGTCTTGAACTCCTGGCCTCAAGTGATCCACCTGCCTGAGCTTCCCAAAGTGCAGGAATTACAGGCATAGGCCACCATTCCCAGCTCAATAATGTATTTTTAAATTAAGGTATATACATTGTTTTCCTAAACATGGTGTTATCACATACTTAACAAACTACTATATAGTATAAACATAACTTGTATATGCACCGAGAAACTAAAATATTCATGTGACTCCCTTTATTGCAATATTCACTTTATTGTGGTGGTCTGGAATGAAACATGCAGAATCTCTGAGGTATGCATGTAGCCACATACAACCATCAAAATCTGGAAATTGGCACTGGTACATTACAACAATCTAATCCTCAAGCCTCATTCAAATTTCACCAGTTGTCCCAATAACATTCTGTATGGCAAAATGACTGAGTTCAAAATCATGTATTATCTTTTGTTGACATGTCACTTTTAGTATCCTTCATTCTAGACAGTTCCTCCATCTTTTCTTGACAATTATAAATATTACAGTTAGTTATTGTGTAAAATGTCCCTAAATTTGAATATATCTGATGTTTCTTCATGATTAGATGGGGTATGCATCTTTCACAGAAATATTATGGAAGCGGCCAGGCACAGTGGCTCACGCCTGTAATCCTAGCACTTTGGGAGGCCAAGGCCAGGAATTACTTGAGGTCAGGAGTTCAAAACCAGCCTGGCCAACACTGTGAAACCGTCTCTACTAAAAATACCA
>NW_012118210.1:249484-261707 GCF_000951035.1 Colobus angolensis palliatus | reverse complement strand
GGCACAGTGGCTCATGCCTGTGATTCCAGCACTTTGGGAGGCCAAGGCCAGGAATTACTTGAGGTCAGGAGTTCAAAACCAGCCTGGCCAACACTGTGAAACCGTCTCTACTAAAAATACCAACAAAATTAGCCAGGCATGATGTGGGCACCTGTAATCCCAGCTACTCGGGAGGCTGAGGCAGGAGAATTTCTTGAACCCGGGAGGCAGAGGTTGCAGTGAGCCGAGATCACATCACTGTACTCCAGCCTGGGTGACAGAGCGAGACTCCATCTCACACACACCAAAAAAAAAGGAAACGATGCTGTTTTTCACATTGTGTTCTGTCAGGTAACATCCTTTATCAGTTCATCTAATTACTAATGATATAACTTCATTAGGTGGTATCTGACGGGCTTTTCCACTGAAAGTTACTTTTTTTCCCTTTGTAATCAGTGATTATTTTGTGAGAAGGTAGTTTATAACTAGTTAAATACCCATTCTCATCACACTTTCTGATATTCATTTATTATTTTATGTCAGTAGGAACTCATGGCTTTGTTTTTCTATTCAGTTCTGTTGTTACTTTTTATTATTCATATTGATGTCCACATTGTTCCAAATTTGCTCAGTGGGGAACCTCTTCCTGCCAGCTCCCTTGTCATTTTGTTATGTTTCCATTATTCTTTGAATTCTTGCTTTCTGGCACAAAGTGGTTAAGGCTCATCTTGTACTTTCTCTGTCTCAGCCTTGGAATTAGTCAATTCTCCAATGGCTAGTAACGTTTTGATGGCAAGATTGGACACTGGGTGTGCTTATGGCTTTGGGCTATCTCTGCAAGCCCTTTCAGTGAACAGACCTGGGAATATATGGATATGGATGTGTGTGTGTACTGTGGTTACCATGTGTGTTTATCACAATCAGGCATTGAGTGAATGACAGAAAAACAACCAAAGACAGTTGAAAAATTCATAGTTTCTTTAATAACCATGGATATGGAAACACAGAGACTGTTACATAGTGCTGGGGAAAATACAACATGTTCCCCAGAGTTTCGTGGCAGTGGGGGTGGGAGGCGGTGGGCGCAACTACCTGCGAGGAGAAAAGCTTCTACTTATTGCGAAGCGTTTTGTGCCATTTAGTTGTTGCAAAGCCATTTTGTGCCAGAAAGCTTCTACTTATCACAAGAAGTTCTCTTTGCCACATTCACATCTTAGGGAGTGGGTGGGAAGGACCCCATCCTCCCACACACCTGACATTTCTGGAGACTCCTGCGACAGACATCCTCCTCGCTCCTGAGGTGCAGGACAAGCCCAGAGCATTTGGCAGCATTTGCTATGAAGCTGGGTTAGACTAAGGTAACTGTCTCAGGAGCATCTCCCACTGGCCCAGATTTCTGTTTCAGTGAAACTGTAGATCATAACCACACTTTGTACTTAATCACAAAATAGTTCTGGTGCTTTAGGAAGCTTCTGGCCTAGAAATGAAAAAAATTTTATAGAGCAAAAAAAATTGTTAACAGCTTTCTTTTATAATCCAAAATTTATTTTATTAATTTTTTTATTTTTTGAGACAGACTGGAGTGCAGTGGCACGATCTTGGCTCACTGCAATGTTCACCTCCCAGGTTCAAGTGATCTTTCCAGTGCAGCCTCCCAAGTAGCTGGGACTACAGGTGCATGCCACCATACCCAGCTAAATTTTTGTATTTTTTGTAGAGGCCAGGTTTTGCCGTGTTGCCCAGGCTGGTCTCAAACTCCTGAGCTTAGGCGATCCACTTGCCTTGGCCTCCCAAAGTGCTGGGATTACAGGCATGAGCCATCATGCCTGTCCACGTTCTCACTCTGTTAGATTTTTATGTCTAGAACAGTAGCTAACTCTCTCCTGGCCCACAGATACATCACTGATCTCATCTTGCCTTTGGACATGGGTAGATACCATATTGTTCTCTTAGATTTTCATTTCACTTCTCAGGTTTTCATTTCATGAATTTCTCTTTTTTTCTTTTTCTTTTTGAAATGGAGTCTCACTGTGTCGCCCAGGCTGGAGTGCAGTGATGCCATCTTGGCTAACTGCAACTTCCGCCTCCCAGGTTCTAGTGATTCTCCTGCCTCAGCCTCCCAAGTAGCTGGGCTTACTGGTGCCCACCACCACACCTGGGTAATTTTTGTATTTTTAATAAAGACAAGGTTTCACCATGTTGGCCAGGCTGGTCTGGAACTCCTGACCTCAGGTGATCCGCCAGCCTTGGCCTCCCAAAGTACTGGGATTACAGGTGTGAGCTACTGTGCCTGGCCTTCATTTCATTCACTTCTGTTGTAAGCTTAGAAGTGGCAGCCTCTTCAGCTGGGGTGGGTGACAGTGGTAGGGAGGCAACCCTGGCTGTGTGCCCAGGGCACTTATCAGTGCTTCATGTCCTGTGTTAGGGGATGACAGAGTACACTCTGGGATGCACACCAAGACACAACTGACAACTGCCCTTTTTATTCCGTTTTTGTCGTTACAGGAAAAGTCTTGCACGAGGAGCATGTTGAACTCTTGATGGAGGAATTTGCATTCCTGAAAAAAGAAGTGGTGGGGAAAGACCTGCTGAAAGGGTCACTCCTCTTCACAGGTCAGTGCTAGGTGGGATCACAGGTCACGTGTGAGGTCCAAAGACCAGCCAGATTCTTTCCTGGCTCTCTAGTATGGGAGCTTGTATTCATTTCTGCTCAAGACTCTCTGACTCAGGGCCAATTTAATTTTCCCAGATGGGATTTAATTGCTTGGTGGCCCTTGGGTAAAGAGTAGATTAGAAATATCAAGCTTATTTATGCTCTGTCCCAATCTATTAACTAGTTGGAGATTGTTTTTCAACAGGAAGTTGTACATTAAAACTCTTTTAAAAGGACTGAGAGGTAGGTGCTCGGAGAGGAGAACATTTTTATACTTCATTAGGAGGAGAATATTTTTATACTTCCTTGCAAAGCAAATATAATATGAAGAGTTCCCTTCCTCCTCTAGCAAGTTATAAGGATGTTGGCGGCAACCACAATTTTTTTTTTTTTTTTTTTTTTTGCCAAGGTCTTACTCTGTTGCCCAGGCTGGAGTGCAGTGGTGCAGTCATAGCTCACTGTAGCCTCAATCTCCCAGGCTCAAGCAGTCCTCCCACCTCAGACTTCCAAGTAGCTGGAACCACAGGTGTGCGCCACAACACCCAGCTAATTAAAAAATTTTTGTAAACAGTGTCTCTCTATGTTGCCCAGCCTGGTCTCAAACTCCTGGGCTCAAGTGATCCGCCTGTCTCGACCTCCCAAAGTGCTGGGATTACAGGCATGAGCCACCGTACCCAGCTGACCACAGTATCTGATCTGCTGTATATGTAGCTGTTTACTTGATGTTGGTCACTCTTTGAGCAACTCCGTTAGCAATAAGAAATGGGCATGCAGGAAGCTCCTGCTCTTGTGGTCACTTTCGGATGGGCTCCTTCTCTGGCTATATCGTTGGGCACCAGAGCCACCATTCCTGAGGGCTTTCACTACAGAAAGGAGACCCTGGGGGACATGGCCTTGCATTTTTGCATAGTAAAGCCACTGATACATAGTGGAACCTCATTTCAAAATCTGTCTTCATCCTTGAAAATGGTAATGTGAGTACAAACCATTAATTTGTACAAGAAACCGTATTAAGTATGTGATGTGCATTATCTTAATCCATATGACAATCCTATAAAGTGGTATTCGCTACTCCCATTATACAGATAAACTGAAGCTCAAAGACATGAGTGACTTCACAGAGGCAATGTAGCGGTCATGAGACAGAGCTGGATTGGAGCTCAGCTCTCTAAGTGGCTGGAAGTGTTGTGGGTGGCCGCTTAGTATTCTGTCCGAAGAACTAGGCTGGGCACAGTGGCTCATGCCTGTGATTCCAGCACTTTGGGAGGCTGAGGCAGGTGGATCACCTGAGGTCAGGAGTTTGAGACCAGTCTGACCAACATGGTGAAACACCATCTTTACTAAAAACATACAAAAATTAGTCGGGCATGGTGGCATGCACCTGTAATCTCAGCTACTTGAAAGGCTGAGGCAAGAAAATCACTTTAACCCAGGAGACAGAGGTTGTAGTGAGCCGAGATCGCGCCACTGCACAACCTAGGTGACAACGAGACTCTGTCTCAAAAACAAACAAATGAAAAAAAAAACAAAAAAGAACTAGAGCAGACAGTAACCAGCCCTGGGGAAGTCTTTTTATTTTGTAAGTTTGATACTTAGGCCCTAGTGATTTCAAACCATATTGTCTATGAAAATTTTAATTTTTGTTTGGATTTATATATGACATTACTTTTTAAGAATATACTCATTGTTATTAGTCATTGTTTTCAGTGAATATCAAGGCCATAAGAAATGTTTTGTTTATAATGTAATGTAACAGATATGAAGTCTTTTAAACTTAGGTTATGTTTAAGATTTTGGCTGGAGGCAGACAGGAGCAGTATCTTGACCAAATGGATTTCTCACACCAATACTCTTTTTTATATTTATATATATATTTTTTGAGATAGGGTGTCACTCTGTCATCCAGGCTGGAATGCAGTGGTACAGTTATGGCTCACTGCAGCCT
The DNA here is from genome assembly GCF_000951035.1 of Colobus angolensis palliatus. Taxonomy (NCBI): domain Eukaryota; kingdom Metazoa; phylum Chordata; class Mammalia; order Primates; family Cercopithecidae; genus Colobus; species Colobus angolensis. The sequence continues at coordinate 257,130 of NW_012118210.1, read as the reverse complement.
CGAACTCCTCAGGCCCAGATGATCCTCCCACCTTAGCCTCCTGAGTAGCTGGGGCAGCAGGTATGCACCACCACACCTGCCTAATTTTGTGTGTGTTTTTTGTAGAGACAGAGTCTTGCTATGTTGCCTAGGCTGGTCCTGAACTCCTGGGCACAAGCTATCTGCCATCCTTGGCATCCCAAAGTGCTGGTATTATAGGCATGAGCTACTGTACTCGGCCTTTTTAGGCTTACTGCAACCTCCACCTCCCAGGCTCAAGTGATTCTCCTGCCTCAGTTTCCTGAGCAGCTGTTACCAGCACCTGTCAACATGCCTGGGTAATTTTTGTATTTTTTTTTCGTAGAGATGGGGTTTGCCATGTTGGCCAGGCTAGTCTCGAACTCCTGACCTCAAGTGATCCACCCACCTTGGTCTCCCAAAGCGCTGGGACTACAGGCATGAGCTACCACGCCTGGCCCCAGTACTCTTTTGAGTATACTTTTTTGTTCACAAGATTAGGAAGACTAAGAAAACATTTAACATTGTATCAATTTTCTTGATATTGAAATAGCTCAAAGGTATTACCATTTTCTCCATACCTTCACACCTTATTGCCACTTACACATTGGGTAGTTATAAGAATACAGGCTTGTGGGGCTAAAATATCTTGATTCTTCTACTTTTACCAGACTACTTTAAATCATTAATTAAAAAGGATACATATGTATGTATATGTAGGTACGTGTTGTGTGTGTGTGTGTGTGTGTGTATGTATGTGTATCTACATATGTGTACATAGATATATATATTAGAAGCCTGAAACTTTTTTATTATCCTGTTTGGCTGGATTGACTGCTGTTTCCAGTAGAATGTTTTACTAAAACTGAATTTAATAAACAGGAAAAGACCGAGATGCTTTTATGATAGAGTTTAAATTCAGCCACCTGAGTTTTCATCAGTATCATTAATCACCTTGCCCGCCTACCACATAAGGCAAGGTCCCATTGTGCTGATCACTCAGCCACACCTTTTCACATCCCTGCCAGCCCCTGCCCAGGGTCCTCCTCTCCACCTGGCATTCTTGCTTCCCAGTTCCCACAGCATTTGTGATTTCCCACAGCTGGCCCATTGGAAGAAGAGCGGTTTGGCTTCCCAGCATTCAGCGGCATCTCTCGCCTGACCTGGCTGGTCTCCCTCTTTGGAGAGCTTTCTCTTGTGTCTGCCACTTTGGAAGAGCGAAAGGAAGATCAGTATATGAAAATGACAGTGTGTCTGGAGACAGAGAAGAAAAGGTAAGTCATGAGAAGCCATGAGGAGGAGGAAATTTAAGGACATCCTAGTACATTCGCAAGCATGATCCAAAGGGAGCCCCGAGGGGCTCGACCCTCACTCCCAGCTCCAGAAAGGCTGTCTACTTCTGCAGATAGAGTGCTGAGATCGCACTTGTGTTGCCTCATCTCATCCTCTCAGCAGCCCTGTGGGGTAAAGGAAGCAAACATAATCCCATCTGCCAGTCAGTAGACAGAGGCTTACAGAATGTCAGCAGGTTGCCTAAGTCACACAAGTCATTCATAGCAGATTTAGTAGTGGAAATTACGTTACCTTGGCTGGGCATGGTGGCTCAGGCCTGAGCACTTGGGGAGGCCAAGGGTGGTGGTTTATCACCTGAGGTCGGGAGTTTGAGACCAGCCTGGCCAACATGGTGAAACCCCATCTCTACTAAAAATGCAAAAATTAACCGGGTGTGTTGGCGCACGCCTGTAGTCCCAGCTACTTGGCAGGCTGAGGCAGAATTGCTTGAACCTGGGAGGCAGAGGCTGCAGTGAGCTGAGATCAGGCCACTGCATTTCAGCCTGGACAACAGAGCAAGACTCCTTGAAAAAAAAAAAAAAGAAAGAAAAAGAAATTATGTTAACTCTGTGACCTGATTTTTTTCCAGTGTTTTCTATGAAAGTTTTCAGGCATATTGTGAAGTTGAAAGAATTTTTCAGTAAACACCCATCCACCTAGACTCTGCCATTAACACTGTACATGTTCCCTGCAGGGCCACACATATCACCCCTCGGTGGAGCCAGAGTGTGAGGTTCTGTGCTTCAGCTTCAGCATCCCGTCACCCTGTCACACTGTTCCCAAAACATTCTGACTTATTTCTGATACCAAGTCTATTTTAACAAAAACACATTCATAATTTTCCTCCCAAAGCACCTGGGCTCTGTAAATTATTTAGAACAGTAAGGGATTTAGAGTGTTTCTAGATGCCTTTCCAGAGAGGTGGTAGTAAAAGAAGCAGATGTTGGGTATTTTAAAAAGAAAAAAGAATTTCAGTCCCTGAATGAAGCCTGATCTAGTCCATTTTGAGGAGTTTCTTCTTCGCTAGGAAAAGGCAGAGAGGCCTTGCAGATGAAGGGAAAGCACATGGAACCCAGCAGTGCTGCCTATGGAATGACCGACAGTGGTGGCCCAGGCTCTAGTGTGGCCATGTGTTAGGATTGCAGCCATGGTCAGACCTGTACACAGACAGTTGTAGTACCCTGTAATTAGAGGTAAAGATATTGTAGGGTGCTGTAGGAGCACAGGGAAGGGGAACCTGTACTAGGTCAGCTCATGCTTCTGACAAGAGGCAGTGCCTTGTTTGGTCTTGAAGTTGAGTAGGAGTCAATGAGGAAGCAAGATGTGGGGGAGGCAGAGGCTGACTCTCTTTTTTTTTTTTTTTTTTTTTTAATAATGAGACAGAGTCTCGCTCTGTCACCCAGGCTAGAGTGCAGTGGTGCGATCTCAGCTCACTGCAACCTCCACCTCCCAGGTTCAAGCAGTTCTCCTGCCTCAGCCTCCCGAGTAGCTGGGATTACAGGCGCCTGCCACCAAGCCTGGCTCATTTTTGTATTGTTAGTAGAGATGAGGTTTTACCATGTTGGCCAGGATGGTCTCAAACTCCTGACCTCAAGTGATTTGCTCGCCTTGGCCTCTCAAAATGCTGGGATTACACACGTGAGCCACTTGCACCCGGCCCTGACTCTCATTTTTGCACAGGAGAGGCAAGTATCAGATGAGGGGTTGGGACAGAGAGCAGTTAATATAATAATAACTTCTTAAAATCATAGTACTTTCCATGTCCCAAACTGCATTTTAAAAAAATTTTTTATCTACTTATTTATTTATTTTGAGACCAGGTTATGAGACTGGCTGATTTTCGTATTTTTGGGTAAGATGGATTTTTGCCATATTGTCTAGGCCAGTCTCAAACTCCTGGGCTCAAACGATCCACCCACATCAGCCTCCAGGCCTGGCCACAAATTGCATTTTTATCTCACAGTGTCACAGCAGGATAGGTAAAGCTGTATACTTATTACCATTACTTATTTTTACTAGTAAGGAAATTGAGGTACAAGAAAGATCTTGACATTCTGCATTCCCTCAAATCCCAAGATTCCATATTATTTATCAGGACACGAGAGGCCGGAAACGGTGGCTCACGCCTGTAATCCCAGCACTTTGGGAGGCTAAGGCAGTTGGATCACCTGAAGTCAAGAGTTCAAGACCAGCCTGGCCAACATGGTGAAACCTCATCTCTACTAAAAATACAAAACTTAGCCAAGCATGGTGGCAGGTGCCTGTAAACCCAGCTACTGGGGAGCCTGAGGCAGGAGAATCGCTTGAACCTGGAGGCAAAGGTTGCAGTGAGCCGAGACTACACCACTGCACTCCCGCCTGGGCAACAAGAGCAAACATCTCAAAAAACAAAAAAGGACATGAGAAATTTTCTTAGGAAGACTATGTAGAATACCTCAAGTTTATTTTTATTCAGTGTCAAAATAAAGCACTGAATAAATTGCATTAAAATTAACCTTTGTTACCATCTCCTAGAACATTTGGTAGACTGTACTATGAGCTTTTAAAACTAGTCATGGGAGGCCAGGCGCGGTGGCTCACGCCTGTAATCCCAGCAATTTGGGAGGCCAAGGCAGGTGGGTTACCTGAGGTCAGGAATTCAAGACTAGCCTGGCTGACATGGCAAAACCCCATCTCTACTAAAAATATTTTTTTAAAAGTAGCCAGACGTGGTGGCAGGTGCCTGTAATCCCAGCTACTTGGGAGGCTGAGGCAGGAAAATTGCTTGAACCCAGAAGGCAGAGGTTGTAGTGAGTCAGGACTGCACCACTGTGCTCCAGCCTGGGCGACAGAACAAGGCTCCATCCCAGAAAAAAAAGAAAAAAAAAAGTCACTGAAGGAATTCCCCTGCTTGATGGCAAAATTAAATGAAAGACTTTTTGGTTGTGAGGTTGACACAGTCACCCACAGCCTCTGGGAGGCTGGTGACTGCAAGGAGGATGGGTACCTGACAAGGACCTGTTACCAGGCAGTCTGGTGCCAGCAAGCACCCGCTTGTGCTCTTATGTAATCTCTAACGTGATTCTTTTGTCTTCTGTCTTTGCAGCCCACTGTCATGGATTGAAGAAAAAGGGCCTGGTCTAAAACGAAACAGATACTTAAGCTTCCATTTCAAGTCTGGGTCCCTGGAGAATGTGCCAAATGTAGGAGTGAATAAGAACATATTTCTGAAAGATCAAAATATATTTGTCCAGAAACTCTTGGGCCAGTTCTCTGAGAAGGAACTGGCTGCTGAAAAGAAACGCATCCTGCACTGCCTGGGGCTTGCAGAAGAAATCCAGAAATATTGCTCTTCAAGGAAGTAAGAAAAGGAGGTGATGCAGCACTTCCAAGATGGCACCAGAGTTTGGTTCTTCTCAAGAGTTGACCATTATCTCTATTCTTACAATTAAACATGTTGGGGAAACAAGAATCTTATTGTTATGAGCTGTGTTGGGATATTTGGGGTTAGGGGCTATGCAGTGGGGACAAGGCGAGAATGAACTCGTTGATTGAGCTGAACTAAATGCTTTGTAAGTCTGATTTCACTTACTCCTCCTAACAGCCCTATGAGATGGGTACTAGCAGATTTTTTTTTTTTGAGACCTAGTCTCACGCCGTCACCCAAGCTGAGTGTAGTTGCAGCTTCCACGTCCTGGGTTCAAGCAGTTCTCCTGCCTCAGCCTCCCAAGGAGCTGAGGATTACAGGCATATGCCACCATGCCTGGCTAATGTTTGTATTTTTAGTAGAGATGAGGTTTCGACACATTGGCAAGGCTGGTCTCGCTCGAACTCCCAACCTCAGGTAATCCACCTGCCTCAGCCCCTCCCAAAGTGCTGGGATTATAGGCATGAGCCACCATGCCTGGCACCAGGTCTCTTTTCACTGTATACTAGAAAATGTTTGAACAGAACTCTCTGAGATGATGGAGCCACTGCCTTTCTACTCTTGTGTTCTCAGCTGCCCTCTCTATCCTGGGGGTTGCTGCTGCTGCTGGAGCCCACACAGGCCATGTGCCACTGTGGCATTTCCTAAGCACTTCTGCCTCTGAAAGTGGCACCCCATGCCCCAGTCACAGTTCTTTCAGAGTGTCACAGAAGGAAATAATCCAAATGTATTCCTCAGTAATCTGTCCCTCTGTCCAATTTGAGGAAAAAAAAAAAGCCCTTAATCCCACTGTACTAATGCTCCTAAGTGTTGGGGGATCCTCCAGGAGGGCCTTGTGTCTCCAGGCAAGAGTCAACACAGCGGTGCCCTTTGCCCCTCAGCCCCTCTCCCTGTGGCAGCAGTGACACAGTGCCTGTCTGGTGAAGCTGGAAGAGGGACTAAGCACATGACACCCAGCCACCCTCTCCCTCTGAACCGATATCCTTAGGGTGCACCTGAGCTTGTCCATGTGGCAGATGACTGAGGCAGCCGCCTCCTCTGCAAGTAGATGACCTGCAGCTGTGATGAATTGAATTACCCTAAGATAGAGCCTAAGAGTTAACCTAAGACAGAGTTACCCTAAGAGCCTAAGACAGCGTTACCCTAAGGTGGATCCTAAGAGTTACCCTAAGACAGTTACTCCGCAGGGAGCCAAAGGCCCGTGGGATGTGACCAACTCGGCATTCCGCTGGAGGCTATATGATCAAACAGCAAACTGTTTACCATGAGTGCAGGATGTGGGTAAACTCACACTGCCTTGCCACCAAAAGGTTTGCTGAGGGACATCACTCCCTGGCGCCAGGCTCCTGGAAGTTATCTATTGAGAAATCTAGTGCCTATTATTCAAAGGATGCAGTCCTGCAAGCATGCTGTGAACCAAACGACTGACCGACAATTACCCAACAACCATCCTCGCACTTTATCTCTTTCGCCTAATAAATACAGAGGGCTGTGTAAAGCTCAGGGCCCTTGTCCACTAGAGGCAAGATGCCCCTGACCCCTTCTTCCAAATATACTCTTTTGTCTCTTGTCTTTTGTTCCCACATTCGCCCCCCTTTGTTCAGTCCCCCAAGGTCTATGCAGATTACAAGTGGCGCCCCAAACAGCAACAGGATCAGGTGCTCTGCATAGTGGCATCCGAAAACACAGGACTTCGAGGACATGAATGAAGAAGTTCTGCTGGAGCAGAGGAACTGAAATTGACGAGGCGGCCGGGCGCGGTGGCTCAAGCCTGTAATCCCAGCACTTTGGGAGGCCGAGACGGGCGGATCACGAGGTCAGGAGATCAAGACCATCCTGGCTAACACGGTGAAACCCCGTCTCTACTAAAAAATACAAAAAACTAGCCGGGCGAGGTGGCGGGTGCCTGTAGTCCCAGCTACTCGGGAGGCTGAGGCAGGAGAATAGCGTAAACCTGGGAGGCGGAGCTTGCAGTGAGCTGAGATCCGGCCACTGCACTCCAGCCTGGGCGACAGAGCAAGACTCCATCTCAAAAAAAAAATTAAAAAAATAAAAAATAAAACAGGCCCATCAAAAAGGTCTTAGTTGATTCTTCTGTTTTCTCCACTTAGAGTTTAGTTTGTACTGTACTTCTACCATTATCTCCTTATTATTCTGTGGGACAGCAGGCTGAATCTAAAAATCTGAAAGAATCTGTTGTCCCACCAACAGCTCCAACTGAAAATAAAAAACAGGAGAGGAAGGATACAAATTGGCCTATACTGCCTCCTCTAATTGCAGAAACATCCCTACCGCCTCCTTCGGTAGCAGAAATAGAAACCCCCATACAAAGAATTTTACACTCTGCTATCACACCTGGAGAGCCCCTAGGACCTTGCGCTTTTCCTATTTCCATAAGGCCTGATCCAAATAATCCACAGCAGTTTATTCACAAACACACCACACTAGAATTTCAGTTGTTGAAGGAATTAAAAACTAACGTGGTCAGTAATGGAGTACAAAGCCCATGTTCCCAGAGGAAGGAATGCTAGATGTAGAACTCTGGGAACAAGTGGGGAGAAATCTTAAACAACATCAGGTGCAAAAGCATCAAGTCCCAGTAAAATCTTTAATGTTATGGGCTTTAATTAGAGCAGCCCTGGCTCAGTTACACACAGAAGAGCCTAAAAAGAGGAAGGAGGAGAAAATGTCACCTGCCTTATCACCTCCTCTTCCCCCAACCCCAATATCACCAGGTCAAAATAACAGGAAACGGAGGTCTGACCTAAGCCTCCTCCTCCAATAGATAGGAAAAAGGACAGAGGATATGCCACAGCCATCAGTCTGTTAGAGATGAGTTCTAAATTTCTCTTCAAAGAATCAGTGTCAGTATGTTCAATTCTTTGCCTTCTACTTTTTTTTTTTTTTTCAT
>NW_012118210.1:246734-249214 GCF_000951035.1 Colobus angolensis palliatus | reverse complement strand
GTTAGCCAGGATGGTCTTGATCTCCTGACCTCGTGATCCGCCCGTCTCGGCCTCCCAAAGTGCTGGGATTACAGGCTTGAGCCACCGCGACTGGCCTGCCTTATACTTTTAAACTTAACTTCCTTGTAAAGCAACCTTTTTCAATTACCTGTTCTACCCTGACTCATTCTGATTACCTGCTCCACCCTGACTCATTCCAATTTCCTGCTCTGCCATAACCATTTTTCCCACCAAACCACTCACCCCCATCACTCTCTTTAAATTAGCCAACTGGAGTAAATTTAGCCTGTGTGGTCTAACCCTAGCCAATAGGGGAATGACACAGCAGCAGGGGCCATGTGCATCAGGGATAAGACCCCCTTCCCCTCCCTTGTCTGAGTATGTGCTCACCATTGCTCCATCTGTAAGGGCGCACCCTTCTATAGGAGTACATTGACTTGCTGAGAATTAAAAAGAAAATGTTATATTCTAGTGCTATTTCTTTTGCGGCACCAAAATTTCACTTATAATAATTTGGGGGCTTGCCTGTGATTACATTCCCCTCCAGGGGTGGTCTCAGCTCCTCTCTCATGAGGAGGCACGCTCCACCCCTTTGTGGTGGCCTCCAGGGTGAGAAATTAGGACCCACCCAGTGCAACGAATAACCAGAGCTCTCAGCAACGTGGAAAGAAAGTAGCCAGCAAGGTAGCTTAAAAGATCCTCCATAACGGCCATGCAAGTCTGTGCATGGACCAAGGAAAAGATACTATGGGAACCAGTAAAGTATTTCCTTGGTGGTCGGGGCCAAGGTAAGAAAGCCACGGGAGGGGTCGGGGGAGGGGGCAATGAAGTACTCCTTGGTCAGGGAGGCATAGAGGTTAAAAAGAGGCAAGACATCACCATTGTTGGGGGGGGTGTTGAACCTCACACAAACCCCAGTAGTAGAAAAGGCAAGAAATTTCCAGTGGGGGAAATTGAGCCTCACCCCAAAAGGCAAGAAATTTCCAGTGGGGGAAACTGAGCCTCACCCCAAAAGGCAAGAAATTCCAGTGGGGAAATTGAGCCTCACCCCAAAAGGCAAGAAATTTCCAGTGGGGGAAACTGAGCCTCACCCCAAAAGGCAAGAAGTTTCCAGTAAGGGAAATTGAACCTTGAACCTTACCCCAAAACCATCAAGATGGGAAATACCCCAAGCAAGACAGGGAGCAAGAGAAATAAAGATGGTAACAAAGATATCCCCCTGGGTAGCCCCCTAGGTCTCATGTTAAAATACTGGAAGGATAATGAAAGGACTAAACATAGGAAAAAGCAACAAATGATAAAAAAATATTGCTGTTTTATTTGGACTCAGGGACCCACCCTCAAAGCCTCGATCTTCTGGCCAAAGTTTGGGTCAAATGAGGATGTAATGTGTCAGCTTCTAATCCGATATGTTAATGATAAAAGTCCAGTATCTCAAGAAGAATTAGGCTATGCCCTTTGCTGGAGGCAAGGACCTGCTCTCCTTTTGCCCTTAAAAACAAATAGGGAAGAACCCAATTCGGCACCTTAAAATGAAAAGTCAGAGAGCCAGTTCTCATGCCTAAAAATTCCAGCACACAGGATCCCCTAGACTATCTTTTCCCATTCAGTGTCCCCAATCTTTCCCCTCAGACAGCCACTACCGCCTCAGATCCTGTTCCAAATCCCTCCCTCTACTCACGTTATCCCTCCTCCTTATAACCCTGACTCTTGGGAATTACCGTCCCACCAGCCTGTTCCCTCCCAACCTAAATACCCCTCTCTAAAAGGACTCCAGTGTGAAGTAGAACAATGTAAAAAAGGATATTCAGAATTTCCCATTTCCCTCCGTATCTAAGGGTTCAGCCCTGACCCTCTTCCCTTTGAAAGAGGTACCACAAGGGGGGTGGGGTGGCATTGGCTTTGTAAACACTCCCTTAACAAGTTCAGAAGGCTAGAATTTTAAAAAGGAGCTTAAACCGCTACTAGATGACCCTTACGGAGTGGCAGACCAAATTGACCAAATCATAGGACCTCAGTTATAAATTTGGATTGAGTTAATGTCCATCTTGGGCATCCTCTTTTCAGGGGAAGAAAGAGGAGCTCCACTCCTGCTGGTCCCTCCCCTAGGGGAAGGGGAAGGAGAGGGGAGAACAGTAGCATACATGGCTGGCAGAGGCAGGGAAAGAATAGCAGAGAGGAAAGTAGCGGGGAGAGAAAGAGAGAGAGGGGAAAGAGAGACAGAGAGAAAGAGAGACAGACAAAGAGGGAGTCAGAGAGAGACAGAGAGACAGGAAGAGACACAAAGAGGGAGTCAAAGAGAGAGAGAAAGAGACAAAGTCAGAGAAAGAGAGAGACAGAAGTAGTAAAGAGAAACCAGTGTACCCTATTCCTTTAAAAGCCATGGTACATTAAAACCCTATAATTGATAATTGAAGGTCTTCTCCATGACTCTATAACACTCCAATACCACCTTGTTGTCAGTGTAAACAAGGGCGTAG
>NW_012118210.1:241654-245864 GCF_000951035.1 Colobus angolensis palliatus | reverse complement strand
TGGCTAGTTTTTTGTAGTTTTTTTAGTAGAGACGGGGTTTCACCGTGTTAGCCAGGATGGTCTCAATCTCCTGACCTCGTGATCCACCCATCTCGGCCTCCCAAAGTGCTGGGATTACAGGCTTGAGCCACCGCGCCCGGCCTAAAATCCCAAACTTAAAAGGTTTTCAACAAAATTAAAGCTTGCCAAAAGTTAACAGTGTAACGTGTATTATAGTAACTTCTAATCTTGTGGCCTTAGACAGTCTAGTCCACAGACATAAAGGAAGTTTGCTTTGGAAAAGAATGGTTATCATCTTTGAAAAAAAAAAAAGCAGGGGCAGAATTAATGTAAAAAAAAGTGTTATATGATAAATTCTTGTCCTGAAATAAATTAACTGGTTGTTTAAAAAAAGAAATGTATGTAATAAATCAAAAAGTTGAGGCATGTCAAAGAATTGTCTGCGAAAGTTGTGAAAGAGAAAAATGTTATAAAAAAAGAATTTATGCAAGAAATGTTGTATAATTTAAAAGTAACTAGGCCCCCAGAATGTAAAACTATTAGGAAAAAAAAACAAAAAACCAGTTTATATGCAAGGTATATAAGGAAAGTAAAATATACCTTTGGTAGAAGGATTATAGGGAGGCATAAGAATGTAAATTTTTACCTACATTAAAAGGTTAAAAAATTATTTTTTTAAAGGTTTAAGCAAGTTTTAAAACATTAGTTGTAAAGAAAATGTTGTGTGTAAACATATTAGCTAAAGTTAAAGGGGTATCATCCAGTTTTTCTGTGAACTGGATATTAAAGTGAAAACACAACAGATTTTTCTTAAAGCACTGACCTGCTCTTTAACAAAGATTATAAAAGGTTAAAAAGAGTCTATAAAAATCTTATGGTCCAACATTAAAAACTGAATAAATATGTACACAAAGTTTTATTAAAGCTAACACACTAATATAAAGGTTAAATTTAGTTTATTTAGTATAAAAACCATACAGGAAGCATTGTCAAATATAAAATAGTATTTGGCTTCTTTGGTCCAAAAACTAATAAAAATAGGTGCTAAAGGAAATTTCTTAGTAGAAAGGCACCAAGGACTATAAAGTCCACTGCTGATGTCCCCACATTTAAAACAAAAGGTCAATTTCTTAGAAATTACATACTTGGTTTATCTTCCACTTCCCTTTCCATCAAAACTAAAAGTCTTTTAGCACAGGTACCACTCCTAGAATTTCTGGTAAACCAGCACCAGCCTGAAGATCACGGTCTCATCAAAGGGTGAAAAGAAAGGAAACTTGAGCCAGCCTAGGGAGGACCCTACCTTGTGCTGCTAACCACGGAGACTACTGCTCGTATAGCGAAGAAAGGATGGACTCATCACAACCAAGTCAAGAAAGCGCCACCCCCTCCAGAGTTTTGTGCCATAGTCCCAGGGGAAAACCCTACCAAACTAAAGCTAAGAAAAATTTAACTCTCTTTCATCTATTCTATTAGTCTTTCTTCTTTCCTCACTCTATTGCTGACTATCTAGTTATTAACATAACCAAGTCAATTTTGCCTCAAACGATTGCATTTAATGCTTGTCTTGTTATACCCTGTGGGGTCTTGCCAAGTCAAAGACAGCTCTCTACTTCAGAAAAGTACCTCTGGCCCTCCTGACTCTCCTCAGACTGGGCATTAGTAAATTAGAACAATTTAATCCAGGGAAATTTCAATAAAGACTGCAGTGTCAACCAGGAGTCTTGCTCCCCATTGTAGAGTTTTTATGCCGTAATTGGTCCAACATTCTGTGGACCACTAAAGATCAAGGATGGACTGCCCCAACTGGTTGTTGTAATTTCCTAAAATAATACATTCATTTTACTAGAGAATCATAGAAGTTAAAGACTTAAAACAAACTTTGGCAATTAAGACAGGATACCAAGATGCAAATGCCAGGTTGGAATGGATCAAATATTCCATCCACATGTTAAACAAAAGCAATTGTTATGCTTGTGCACATGGCAGGCCAGAGGCCCAGACTGTCCCCTTTCTACTAAGGTGGTCCTCCAGTTGACCAGGCGTGGACTACATGGTAACTATTTTCCAGGATTCTACAGCCTGGAGTAATAAGTCATGCCAAGCTCTCTCTGTTATATCCCAAAGTCTGGCACCCTGCAGGTCAGCCCCAAAGGGCCATCCAACCTCCATCTCCCAACACTAAGTTTACTTCGTGTCTCTCATGACAGGGAGGAAACTCAGCATTCCTTGGAGACCTGAAGGGATACAGTGAGCTTAAGAATTTTCAAGACCTTATCTATCAGTCAGCCCTTGTTCATCCCCGAGTGGATGTGTGGTGGTATTTGTTTGGACGAACAGAGGCAGGATGGCGCACTTCCGGGTTCTTCATCACCAACTTTTCCCACGCACGCGAAAATGCAGCCGGCGCCCGGGAAGGTGCAGACCAACCGGGCATGCGCCAGGTGACGTCAATCCGAAGAGACCAAGATTTACCTGGTCACACCTGCGGAACGCCCCCCGACACGCCCATGCCCCGCCTATTGCCCTCCCACTCCCAGAAAAGCCGCTCCCGGCGAGCCCGCGGTGCGGACTTTCCAGCCCCCCCACTCCTGTCGGGACTGCATTAGGAACTCCGCCCGAGAGCTCCACCCAGCGACTCTCTTGGCCTCCTTTGCCGGAGGCCGACAGACCTCTCCCTACCCACCTTCTTCCCTGAAGCTAGGTGACCAAAAATAAATTTGCAGTTTTGCTCCTACCCTTGCCTACTTGCTGGTTCTTTTGTGCCTGCTCTGGTGGTCTTAGAAAAACAAATCAGTTGGTGCTGAAACCTGGGAGGAGACCCCTCCTCAGGCCTCTAAGGGTTGAGGAACCTCCTCCTGCTCCCACGCCGCAGACAGACTAGGACCTGAGACCCGCTTCCCTCACTCTCACGGCCTCTCTGGGGTAAGTGCCCTTGTCTCCTCTTTACCTCCCTCGGCCAAAAATCCTGCACAGGTCCGAGGCCCACTTTTGAGCCACCATGTGGCTCGGGAGACCCGTTCAGGACGGAGACGTCCGCCTGAAGGTAATCTCCACCTTGGCTCCAAGAGCCTCCAGTCTCTCTGGTGGTTCCAAAGGACGCTTTGAAGCCAGGCAGAGATCCACTTCCATTTCCATTGTGTCCATTGTGTAAGTAAAGAGGAAACAAATTGGAAACCCCCAGTCCAAATTTCCAAAGAGCACCCCCTTAGGGTGCCTCCTAGCCAATTTAAAAACCTTACAGCTCGAACAAGACCTTAGGAGTAAGCAGTTAATTTTCTTTTCCACTGTGGCGTGGCCCCGATACAAACTAGACAATCAGTCTCAGTGGCCAACAGAGGGCACCCTAGACTGCAATGTTCTGACTGACCTCAGCAATTTCTGCCAGCAGCTAGGCAAGTGGTCCGAAATTAATTACATACAAGGCTTTTGGGACTTACCCTCTCATCCTGACCTGTGTAGCCGGTGCTCTTTGGCCCAAGTTATGCTAGCCAAGGACGCCGGCTCACAGGAACCTGAAAAAGAGGAGTCTTCATTCCTTTCTGTTCAGCCGGAGGACCTAGGGTTTCCCTCACTTCCGCCCTACACTTCTCCTCCTCCCTCCGTCCAGACTCCTCCTTCCTCTTCCTTATCTACTAGTAATCCACTCGGTCCTGTGCCTCCTTCGGGGCCCCCAATTGGCTGTCTTGAGTCTCCTGTCTCTGCCCACACCTGCTCTAAGTGCCCGGCTGATGCCTCCACTCCTGCCCCACACCCTCCTACAGTGTTAGGACCTTTGCGAGAGGTAGCTGGGGCAGAGGGGGTAGTCAGAGTACATGTCCCTTTTTCACTGGCCGATTTTTCCAAAATTGAGAAGTGTTTAGGTGATTTCTCAGCTAATCCTACCATATACATAAAGGAATTTAGTTCAAAATCCAGAAGAAAATCCAGCCGCATTCTTAAATAGACTGACTGAGGTTCTAACCCAATATACCCGGTTAGATCCGGCCTCCCCCACAGGGGCCACCATTTTGGCATCTTATTTCATTTCTCAATCAGCTCCTGACATCCGCAAAAAACTTCAAAAGGTAGAGGATGGTCCTCAGGCACCAATACAAGACCTGGTTAAATTAGCCTTTAAGGTCTATAACTCCAGAGAGGAGATGGCTGAAGCACAGCGACAGGCTCGCCTCGAACAGAAAGTACAGCTCCTAGCAGTGGCTTTACAGCC
>NW_012118210.1:232277-240818 GCF_000951035.1 Colobus angolensis palliatus | reverse complement strand
TTCATCTGTACGTCCAAATACCAACCATAGGCCCCGACCTTAACGATGCCCCTTAACAGCAGGAAGTAGCCAGACAGACCATGGCACCCCTTATCACTATTATCAATAAAAGGTTGGACTGTCTGGACGAATGGAGGCAGGATGGCGCACTTCCGGGTTCTTCATCACCAACTTTTCCCACACGCGCGAAAATGCAGCCGGCGCCCGGGAAGGTGCAGACCAACTGGGCATGTGCCAGGTGACAATCCGAAGAGACCAAGATTTACCTGGTCACACCTGCGGAACGCCCCCCGACACGCCCATGCCCCGCCTATTGCCCTCCCACTCCCAGAAAAGCCGCTCCCGGCGAGCCCGCGGTGCGGACTTTCCAGCCCCCCCACTCCTGTCGGGACTGCATTAGGAACTCCGCCCGAGAGCTCCACCGGGCGACTCTATTTGCCTCCTTTGCCGGAGGCCGACAGACCTCTCCCTACCCACCTTCTTCCCTGAAGCTAGGTGACCAAAAATAAATTTGCAGTTTTGCTCCTACCCTTGCCTACTCGCTGGTTCTTTTGTGCCCGCTCTGGTGGTCTTAGAAAAACAAATCAGTATTGTGGTGGACCTTTACTGGGCACTCTGCTGAATAACTGGAGTGGCACTTTTGCTTTAGTCCAATTGGCTATCCCTTTCACCCTGGCATTTCATCAACCAGAGGGAGGAAAAATAAGACATCGTAAAGCGAGAAGCCCTTTATGGGTCTTTCGACTCTCACGTCTATTTAGACGCAATTGGAGTACCACAGGGAATACCAGATCAATTTAAAACTTGAAATCAAATAGCTGCAGGATTTGAGTTGATATTTTGGTGGGTGACAGTTAATAAAAATATAAATTGGATAAACTACAATAGCAACAAGCTTTTCATGAGTTAAAAGAAAAACTAATGTCGGCCTCAGCCCTGGGGCTACTTGACCTGACAAAACCCTTTACACTGTGTGTCAGAAAGAGAAAAAATGGCAGTTGGAGTTTTAACCCAGACTGTGGGGCCCTGGCCAAGGCCAGTGACCTATCTCTCAAAACAACTAGACAGGGTTTCCAAAGGCTGGCCTCCATATCTAAGGGCCCTGGCAGCAATGGCCCTGTTAGCACAAGAAGCAGAAAAAACCTGAATATAAAGGCCCCCCATGCTGTGGTAACTCTGATGAATACCAGAGGACATCATTGGCTAACAAATGCTAGATTAACCAAGTACCAAAGCTTGCTATGTGAAAATCCCCACACAACCTTTAAAGTTTGCAACACCCTAAACCCCGCCACCTTGCTGCCAGTATCAGAGAGCCCAGTTGAATACAACTGTGTAGAAGTATTGGACTCAGTTTATCCTAGTGGGCCCAACCTCCAAGGCCATCCTTGAACATCAGTAGACTGTGAGCGGTATATGGGAGGGAGCAGATTTGCCAACCCCTGCAAAGTGACTCTGAAGAAGACAACAAGCCCTGCTCCAATCACACCCAGAAGCTGACTGGTCCGCGCACAGCCAAAGTATGAGAAAACTCATTGCGGGACTCATTTTCCTTAAAATGTGAACTTGTACAGTAAGGACTTCAATTGACCTTCCTCAGACTGAGGACTATTCCCAGTGTATACATCAAGTCACTCAGGTAAGACAAAAAGTTGCTACAGTCTCATTATTTTATGGTTATAAGTTTACTAGGACTCTAAAAAGAACTTGTTTGTATAATGCTTTTCTATACAAGGTATCTAGCCCAGGAAATGACCAACTGGATGTGTATTATGACCCATCTGAACCTCCCATGACCACAGTTTTTGAAATAAGATTAAGGACTGAGGACTGGTGGGGGTGCATAAATGATATGAGTAAAGTGTTAGCCAAAACAAAAGAAAAAGGGGTGCCCAAACAAGTCACCTTTTTAATGCCTGTGCTGTCATTAATAGTAATAAGTTAGAAATACAATGTAGTTCTCTTAATTCGGAAAAAGGCTATATGGCAGAAAATAAGTACATTTGTCATGAATTAGGACTGTATGGAAATAAATGTGGATACTGGTCTTGTATCATTTAGGCTACTTGGATAAAAAATGAAAAGGATCCTGTCCACCTTCAGAAAGGGAAAAGTGGCCTTTCCTGTACCAGTGGTCAGTGTAACCCCTTAAAACTAGTAATAACCAACCCCCTTGATCCTCGCTGGAAGAAAGGGGAGTGTAACCCTAGGAATCGATGGGACTGGACTGGATCCTCCAGTAAATATCGTGGTTTGAGGAAAAGTTTATAAACGCTCTGCTGAGCCAGTATTTCAAACCTTCTACAATGAACTGAATGTGCCAGTACCAGAAATTCTGGGAAAAACAATAAATTTGTTTTTGCAATTATCTGAGCATGTAGCCCAGTCTCTCAATGTCACTTCATGTTATGTATGTGGAGGAACTCTAATGGGAGATCAATGGCCATGGGAAGCCTGAGAATTAGTACCTACAGACCCAGTTCCTGATGAATTGCTGGCTCAAAAGAATCACTCTGATAACTTCTGGGTCCTAAAAGCCTCAATCATTAGACAATACTGTGTAGCAAGAGTGGGGAAGGACTTCACCCTTCCTGTGGGAAGACTCAGCTGCCTTGGGCAAAAATTGTATAATAATACTACAAACACAGCCACCTAGTGGAGTTCAAACCACACTAAGAAAAATACATTTAGTAAATTCCCAAAGTTGCAAACCGTGTGGACCCACCTGGAGTCCCACCGGGACTGGACAGCCCCCACTGGATTATACTGGATATGTGGGCATACAGCTTACACCAAATTACCCAACCAGTGAGCAGGTAGTTATGTTATTGGCACTATTAAACCATCTTTCTTCCTACTGCCCATAAAGAGAGGCGAACTCCTGGGCTTCCCTGTCTATGCTTCCCACAAAAAGAAAAGCATAGCTATAGGAAACTGGAAAGGTGATGAATGGCCCCCTGAGAGAATCATACAATATTATGGGCCTGGTATTTGGGCACAAGACTGCTCGTGAGGATACCGGACCCCCATTTACATGCTCAACCAAATCATACGGTTACAAGCTCTCTTAGAAATAATCACTAACAAGACTGGCAGAGCCTTGACTATTCTGGCCCAGCAAGAAACTCAGATGAGAAATGCTATCTAACAAAATAGATTGACTCTCAACTACTTGCTAGCAGCTGAAGGAGGGGTCTGTAGGAAATTTAACCTTACTAATGGCTGTCTACACATAGTTGTTCAAGGGAAAGTAGTTGAAGACATAGAGATATGACAAAACTGGCACATGTGCCCATGCAAGTGTGGCATGGATTTGATCCTGGGGCCACGTTTGGAAAATGGTTCCCAGGGCTAGGAGGATTTAAAGCTATTATAATAGGAGTCATAATAGTAATAGGAATCTGCTTACTGCTCCCTTGTTTACTACCTGTACTTCCTCAAATGATAAAAAGCTTCATCGCTACCTTAGTTCACCAAAATGTTTTAGCACAAGTGTACTATATGAATCACTATCGATTTGTCTTGCAAGAAGACATGGGTAGTGAGAATGAAAGTGAGAACTCCCACTAACGAGTGAAGTTCTCAAAGAGGGGGAATAAGGGAGGAAACCACCCCTCATATTGTCTTATGCCCAATTTCTGCCTCCAAAGAAAGAAGTAAAAACTAAAAGACAGAAATGAAATCCACAGGCAGACAGCCCAGCGCCATACCCTGGGCCTGGGAGTTAAAGATCGACCCCTGACCTAATCAGTTATGTTATCTATAGATTACAGTATAGATTACAGACATTGTATAGAAAAGCACTGTGAAAATCCCTGTCCTGTTCTGTTCTAATTACTGGTACATGCAGCCTCCAGTCACATACCCCCTGCTTGCTCAATCAATCACGACCCTGTCACATGGACCCCCTTAGAGTTGTGAACCCTTAAGAGGGACAGGAATTGCTCACTCAGGGAGCTCGGTTTTTGAGATGTGAGTCTTGCCAATGTTCCCAGTCAAATAAAGCCCTTCCTTCTTTAACTCAGTGTCTGAGGGGTTTTGTTTGCAGCTCGTCCTGCTACAGTTAAATTAGAAGGTAAAAATGTTGTGTCCTTCTCAGAAAGTGAAAAAAGTTGTATGTAAGTGTAGTGAAAACTTATGCATGAATGACTATCTTAACCCACTGATTACAGATAGTCTTTGCTTTGTACTTGCTAAGACTTCTAAATTGAGTTCCCCAGCTAGTGAGTCACTGTTTTCAAGACTGTTTGCCAGATTAAACTCCATAAACTTGGCCAGCCTGAAAACTCAATTACAAGATTTAAGCTACTCTGCCTGTGGCTTTAAGCACATGGTTAAAGTTTATTATTTAAGTCTCTGCTTCTAGAGATGCTTTCAGATTTTCTTTTTAAACTTCTTGTTACTTATTTCAGCTTGCCATCTTAATGATTAATGCAGTCAATTGCTAAATTATGACCCTGATATAATCAGGATTCCTTTAAATAAAAGGCAATTTGAAGTGGTATTGCACTCCCCCATACTTAATGCTTTAACACTGTTGACTGATAGGTCTGGTAAAGATGGAAAAGCGTCTGTCTAGTAGAGACCACATAATTCAGTCACTCGATCTCAGTTTACTAGCCCCAGAGAGCTAAGGTTACTCTGTTTATTTATTAAAGAACTTTTACAACCTTAAACTCACTCTGACTTTCCAGCCATACGTTGCAGGTTACAAGTGGCATCCCAAACAGCGACAGGATCGGGTGCTCTGCATTACCCTAAGACAGAGTTACCCTAAGACAGAGCCAAACCTATTTGGCTGCAGATCCCCACATTCCCCAACCAACTTTACCATAAAACTATTTTTTAAAACTTCATCTCTCTCTCTCTCTCTCGCATCTATAGCTTAATTGGTCCCCAAAATTGGGAGGAGAGAAAAAAATGTTCCTTATTGGACCTTGAAATCCCAAAAATATACTTCATGATCCTCCACCTCAAGGAATCAAGTCAAAAATTTTTAAGTATTACACTTTAGTCAATGACACCTGAGTTCCTCCAGAAAAGGCTTGTTTTTAGAAAATCCCTTGATAACCCAGTCAATTAGTTGAAACATTGGAGATGGAGGTGTAAAGGGAGTAAGAGGCCCAAGAGAGCTAAACTTCTGCACAGGCTGGAGTGCAGTGGAGTGATCTCAGCTCACTGTAACCTCAAATTTGTGGGCTCAAGCAATCCTCCTGCCTCAGCCTCCCAAGTAGCTAGGACTATAGGCCACCCCAGCTAATTGTTTTTTATAGAGATGGTCCCAAACTCCTGGGCTCCTTGGCATCCCAAAGTGCTGAGATTACAGGCATGAGCCACCATGCCTGGCCTACAAAGAGATTTTTAAAGGCTTAAACTAGGGAGAGTTTTTTCTAGGCAAGTCAGGGGAGACTTCCCTAAAGAATGTGCTAAAACCTGAAGATTGATGAGTTTCAGCAGGTGCTGGTGGGCAAGGGATGGGGAAAGCAGTCCAGGTAGAGGGACTAGCATGTGCAGAAGCCCTGTGTACAGCCACATCTGAGGCCAGCACTTTCCCTGAATGTAAGAGGTACCTTAAATTCTCTAAACCCAGCTTTTCTTGATTTTTTCTTTTTTCTTTTTTTTAGTTGTGGAATAAGAATGAGCTACTAAGAAACAGGAAAGTCTTAAAACCACCTGGTCCCAGCATTGCCTGTGTGGCTACCTGCCCATGGTTCAGTGGCCCCCCTCCAGCGATGGATCCAGAAGCAAGCCCAAGCAGCCACCTAGTTCTCTTGGACTGGGGGCTGTCTCTGGTACTCTCTCTACTGGCAGGGTGCTGCCAACCCAATGTGCATGGGTTTAATTGCAATGGAGTAATAGTCCTGGGGAGACATCCCTTAACTGTAGCCCTATCACGAGGTGTCTGTCTGTAGCCCCATGGTGGATGTCTGTATGTAGCCCCATTGCGGGGTGTCTGGATTGGTGAGTATCCTAGGCACTGCCAATGCCGCCTTCCTTCTCCTGACTGGTTCTGTAGCCCTATGGTGGGGTGTCTGTAGCTCTATTGTGGGACATCTGTTTGTGGCTCCACCCTGGGGTCTCTGTGTCTGTAGCCCCATTGAGGGATGTCTGTTCGGCTCCTGTGGGGGTCTCAGTTGACTCTTTCTAACTAGTCGGAAGAGTCCTGGTTTGGGAGACTTCTCCTCAATCAGAAAGATTTCAAGGTTTCTCAGATGGAGAATAGGAGGATAGTTTGGAAGGGATACTCTTGGAGTTCTTGGTTAGGGATCTGCTTTGGAAGACGTTCTATCCATCTCGTCTTTGTGTGTGTTTGTACATGTGAAAGGGATCTCAGAAGGAGTTGCTGATGGAAGTCCAGCAGGCCCAGCTCAGAGAACCCTCCTTATTTGTCTGGTCACATTCAATGAGCCCTAAAGGAGGCTAAACAGGCCTGTCTCTGGGGTGACTATCTGTTCTTTGCCTTGCCCAGAGACCCCAACTGTGAATTACCATTCAGAGGTTGTCCCCCCACACCTGAAGTGGATCAAAGACAACAGGGACCAACTGGAAGTTTGAGCTTTGCTAGGTTGATTTTGGGTGCTGAAAAGAGGTAACTAATGTCTGTTTTGTTATGTGTATTTTGCAGGGTTGGAAATGTTAATTTGCCCATTAACATGC
The DNA here is from genome assembly GCF_000951035.1 of Colobus angolensis palliatus. Taxonomy (NCBI): domain Eukaryota; kingdom Metazoa; phylum Chordata; class Mammalia; order Primates; family Cercopithecidae; genus Colobus; species Colobus angolensis. The sequence goes on along the minus strand of NW_012118210.1, from coordinate 234,161 downwards.
CCACTGGGCAGCATCTTGCAAATTAAGAATCTTGTCTGTGGTTCCATAAAACAGTAAAGGGTGATTTTCTCTTGTAAAGTGGCTTGAACCCCACAGCTATAGCACAAGCAAGCAGGGGCATCAGAAGCCACTCTGTTCTTCTGGAAGCTGCAGAGAAAGGGAACCCGGAAAACTGATACGCCAGCAAAAAGGGTAAGAAATTTTTATTGGCCAAGTTTCTGGTCTCTCTCTCTCTTTCTCTGTCTTGGTAAACAGTAAACCATTTGTCTCTTCCGCGAGGGTTTGATTAGTAGAAAAAAGGATTTGTGAGATTAGTCTTAGGCTGTAGCAAATCTGGTGTAGTTTGTGCTAAGAATTTGTCTTTCTGTGTTCTGTAATGGAGAGAGGGGTATCACAGGATAGAACGTGGGTTTAGGACCCCTATAAGCCTGCTTTTCAATCCAGCTCAGCAGGCTGGTCAGTTACAGACTTTGCTACGCGTTCCTGAAGCCAATACTGTATGATATTTCTCTGTCTTGTTTTGTGTCCATAAGAACTTAGCCTTGTTACAGTGTGGAGATACTTTCTTTTGGTTTCCACCATCCAAAAGACAGGAATTTTGGGGTTCATATCATAGTCCTAAAATTTTTTCTGGAACGGTTAAAAGTCTTGCAAGTTCTTTAGGCTTCTTTAGGCTCCTTCTGGGGAAAGCTAGAAACTGCTCAATGCCGGATAGCTCAGTAACTAAAGCATTATCTTTTGTAAGTGTCCTGGGTTCAATTGTTGGTGTCTGAAATGACTCCTTCCTGGTTTGTTACTTCTGTAACTTTGCCGTTTATTGAGGTTTTTTCCCCCCAATGGATAGCTTCTAATTTCTTCTCTTGAATTTTCCTTTCTCTGAGCTACTTTGTGGAGATTCTAAATCTTGTAAAAAAGAAACTGCCTACCATGTCTTTGAAGCACCTAGGAGGTTACCTTTGGTAAAGTTCAGAAACTAGAAATATTGGCGGCTTGGCATGGCTAAAGTCGGGTAATAAGAGATCTGAAAGGATTTATTTTTTAAAGAGCACTATGGTTAAAATTCAGCTTAATTAAAAGTGGATAACCAAGCTATAGATGTATTTTAAAGGCCTTTATGGTTTTCTCTTCTTGGACCTTGTTTTTCTGGAAAAAGGTTTTTTTCTTCTCAGTCAACTAAGTTATTTTCCTCCATTTTTTTTTTTTTTTTGGCTTGCCACTCTTCATGCACACGAGAGGCCCTGAGATAACTTCTGGTAGCCTGGGACTCATTGGGAAAAACAGAGGAGGTATCACAGACCCCGTTCTGGGAAAAAACGTCTGTTTTCCTTATGAAACCCCAGGAATTAAAAGCGGATGGCTCCCTCCCAAAATCAAAGGCTGTGTTTTACATTGTGTTATCTTACGGTTTTGAGTTTTGGGGGTATCAGAAATTACTCTGCATTATGAGAGAGCTTTGTGTGTAACTACTAGGTAGGAAATATACTTTAAGGGATGGTTAGTAGTACTTATGGAGGGATACTTGACTCTTTGCACACTTGGATCAGAGAAGCATGCTCTTGGCCACCTGGAAGATAAGGGAACATCCCCACCCAACACTGGGAGATGAGACTCCCATGAAGGATGGGCTAATTACAAAATGGGCTGATTAGCTTTGGATTACCTGCAGTGAAATGCAGAGTAGAAGCACTGCACTGTCTTCTCCTTTTGGGGATCCAGTATAAAATGGCACCCTTAATTTTGGGGCTCTGCCTTTGGCTTCAGCTGCTTATTCGCTGCTTATTTGACCCTAGAAATGGATGCTTTCCTGGTCCTGTTCCTCCAAGGGCTCCAGCCTGAAGCCAGTAATCCAATTAAGAAACTGGCAATGAAAAATTTTTCAAGTGC
>NW_012118210.1:225100-230957 GCF_000951035.1 Colobus angolensis palliatus | reverse complement strand
AAAAAAAAAAAAAAAATTGTGCTATTGGAATAGAGGAAAAAAACCAAACTTCTAGGACTCTCACGGAGAGCTACTGTGTTAAACATTGTTAAGCCTTTTGTGTTCAGAGTCAAGATAACTTATTTCTTTAGAACTATTTGCAACTTTTAACAAGTGAGTAAAATATACTCCTGTGAACAAAACTTGGAGCATATTTGTTCCTTTCTACCTGATTTCTCCACAATTTGGAAACTATTTGTGAGTATTCTCAACTTACGGCAGTATAGTTAATTGCATAAGTGCAATAAGAATCTGTTTTCTTTTGTAACAAGACACAATTGGAGAAATTGGTTCTTTTACCAAGGCTTTGACTTGAATGACATGCTTCCTTTAAAGAATCAAAGTGGACTTTTAGAGCCAATTAAAGCCCACTGGGGCATCTGGCCTTATACCTTGTCCACACAGAGTCCCTGTACAAGGTTTGTGATCTGTGGTAAGTAGGGAATGTCATTTTCTAACAGGCCCAGGAACGCCAAGTTATCTTGGGACCTCAAGAGAAGAGGAATTCACCCAACTCATAGGTATTTGAGGGTACAAATCCATGGCTGAGGTTGGCTTTTAAAAATTCTTATCTGAGATTCTTCATGGAAGAGAGTTCTATCAAAGCCAATTTAAAAAGCCTAATTGAAAAATAATTATTCTTGCTGAACTTTATGCAAATAATCAGACCAAGTACAGTAAGACTGAAGTTTATTTTGTAAGCAAATTAGTTCTATTATGATTTGTTTTTAATAAAAACAGGGACTGGAGAGAGAAAAATTGTGCTTCAAAAGAAAAACTAAAGTACACTGTTGTTAGCTGTTCTTGAGTGTTTTTCTGCAGTTTAGACTAAATTCTAAATTCTCTGTGAGTTAGAAATCTCCAAACTAATGCTTTCAAATCTTTGCTTTTAAACTTGGGAATTGTACTTCTCATCCTAGAACTCATTATTTACCTTATAGTATGCTGTTCACATAAATACTAAAAACTATAGATGAGAATACTAATGTTTTTGCCGTGCAAGCCTTAGAAGCTCAACCAGGTCTGCATGAATATGCTCAGACAATTGCAAAGCAGTTCCACTCTTCCCACCTTGGGTTTCACTCTCATTCCCACTATGTCCCCTTTCAGCAGGAAGAAGCCAAAGTGATCAATGGCCTTTTCCCATCTTCATAGCCTACACCTTCAGATTAAGGTGTTATAAAACCCAAAGGGAGGGATTGAAACCACCTTTGCAAAAGTATGGCTGAGGCAGTGAAACGGATCTAATTTAACTGACTCCATCTTGGTTCTAACCTCCAGGTTGTCCTTGTTCATTCCTGGGCATAGGCTGAATTAACTTTGGGAGAGCCGGGCGTGGTGGCTCAAGCCTGTAATCCCAGCACTTTGGGAGGCCGAGACGGGCGGATCACGAGGTCAGGAGATCGAGACCATCCTGGCTAACACGGTGAAACCCCGTCTCTAATAAAAAATACAAAAAACTAGCCGGGCAAGGTGGCGGGCGCCTGTAGTCCCAGCTACTTGGGAGGCTGAGGCAGGAGAATGGCGTAAACCCGGGAGGTGGAGCTTGCAGTGAGCTGAGATCCGGCCACTGCACTCCAGCCCGGGCGACAGAGCAAGACTCCATCTCAAAAAAAAAAAAAAAAAAAAACTTTGGGAGAAACTTAGTTTATAGTTTACAGTTTACTAAAAGACGGTAACAGCCCTTTCCCAAAGCAGACCTCCTTCTTGCCTGGTGACTAGATTGTCTTTGTAGGACTGACATTAGCTACAAGATTAGAAATTATGGTTTAGGAATCATGAAGCTGGAGGCTACAAAATTCTGACCCTCCCTAAACTGCTCCTAAGATCAGGACTTGAGATATTTTGCAGACCCTATACTTGATGGATCAGCTGGCACCACCCAGATCAATAAACTGGCTCGTCTGATCTTGTGGCCCCCATCCAGGAACTGACTCATCACAAGCAGACAGCTTTGACTCCCTGTGATTTCATCCCTGACCAATCAGCACTCCTGGCTTGTTGGCTTCCCCCCACCCACCAAGTTATCCTTAAAATCTCTGCTCCCCAGGACAGGTGCAGTGACTCGTGCCTGTAATCCCAGCACTTTGGGAGGCCAAGGTGGGTGAATGCTGGGGAAGACTGATTTGAGTAATAATAAAACTTTGGTCTCCTGCACAGCCGACCCCATGTGAATTACTCTTTCTCTATTGCAATTCCCCTGTCTTGATGAATCAGCTCTTGTCTAGGCAGTGGGTAAGGTGAACCCCTTGGACAGTTAGTCTCGTTTGCTAACTTCTAGAAATTACATTAACTACCATTTATTAAGCAAGCTTTATGTTTCAGGCAAGGTGCTAAGAGTTTTACAGACCATATTTCTTTCTTTTCTTTTCTTTTTTTTTTTTGTTTTGAGACAGTTGAGACAGTCTCACTCTTTTGCCCAGGCTGGAGGGTAGTGGTGTGTGGCTTACTGCAGCCTCAACCATCCAGGCCCAAGCAGTCCTCCCATCTCAGCCTCCTGAGTAGCTGAGACTAGCTGAGACTACAGGCATATGCTACTGCACCCCCCCCTTTTTTTTTTTTGGTAGAGACAGGGTCTCACTATGTTGCCCAGGCTGGTCTTGAACTCCTGGGTTCAAGTGATCATCCTGTCTTGGTTTACCAAAGTGCTGGGATCACAGGTGTGAGGCATTGTGCCCAGCCTACCTTCTCATTTTGAAAGCAATACAATACCAACTTTAATGGTAATACACTTTTATGTAATAAAGACATTTACAAATATCAGAAACCCAGTTTTAAAACATTTGCATTAATTGTGAACTGAATCAACTTTTTTTTTTTTTTTTTTGAGACAGAGTCTTGCTCTATCACCCAGGCTGAAGTGCAATGGCACAATCTTGGTTCACTGCAACCCCCACCTCCTGGGTTCAAGCAATTCTCCTGCCTCAGCCTCCTGCATAGCTGGGATTACAGGTGCATGCCACTATGCTAATTTTTGTTCCAGACCAGCCTGGACAACATAATGAGACTCTACAAAATTAATTAATTATTTTTATTAAAAAATAAAAGACGTTTCTAAAGAATGTAACTTACACACTATGTTGTTAACAGTGTTAACTCAGTGGATGAAAGTGGTTTACCACACTTATGCATATAATAAATGACAAACATACTTGTTTGAAAGATGCTTCTTTGAAAGCTACTTAGTGGTCAGGCATGGTGGCTGATGCCTGTAATCCCAGCACTTTGGGAGGCCGAGGCAGGAGAATTGCTTGAGTCCAGGAGTTCAAGACCAGCCTAGGCAACATAACAATACCCTGTCTCTACAAAAAATTTAAAATTAGCAGAGCATGGTGGCGTAGTCCCAGAACTCTGGGAGGCTGAAGTGGAAGGATCACTTGAGTCCAGGAGTTCTAGGCTGCAGTGAGCTGTGATCGTGCCACTACACTCTAGCCTGGGTGACAGAGCTACTTAAACAATATGTTATGAACAGGATTATTTTAGTGAATGGAAGTAAAGTATGTAGTGAAGTGTCTGAAGACACATGTTTAAATAATGTTTCAGATCTTATAGACAGCTACAAACCATATCATTCAGAATACACAATCTTCTCAAGTGCACATGGAACATTCTCCAAGATAGAGTATATATCAGGTCACAAAACACGTCATAACAAATTAAGAAACCTGAAATCATAACAAGTATCTTTTCTGATCCAATGGTATGAAACTAGAAATCAATAATAGTAGTAATTTCAGAAAATTCACAAATATATAGAATTTAAACAACATGCTCCTATACAACCAATGGGTCAAAGAAGAAATTTTTTTTTTTTTGAGATGGGGTCTCCCTCTGTCAGTCATACTGGATGCTGGAGTGCAGTGACACGATAGTGAGATGATAAGTCTTCTTCCAATCAAAGGTTTTTCTCAATGGAAGGGTTTGTGGTCTCACGGGCTTCAAGGAATGAAGCCGTGGACCACAGTGGCAAGTGTTACAGCTCAATTAGAGAAACGCATGGACCCAAAGAGTGTGTGGCAGCAAGATTTATTAAAACAAAAGTGAAAGTAAAGCAAAAGCAAAAGTAAAGCTTCCGCACAATGGAAGGGGATCCAGAAGGGTTGCGGTTTCTGGCTTTGGTGTCTTATGCTCATATGCCCTTATGACTCCTCCCCTTATCCTTTTCCTGTCCTATAGGATTAGCTTATTTTCTATCCACTTGTGGGTTGGTGGGCCTGACTAGTTAAAAACACTAGGCTGCAGCTAGAGCTTAAACTCCCTATATGATTGGTTGAAGTTTCAATCTCTTAGTTTGCAGCTGTGACTCATATTGGCTTAGGGGAAAGTCCCCTTTGATTGGTTGAAGTTTCAATCCCTTAGCTTGCAGCTGTGACTCATTTTGACTTAGGGAAAAGTCCCCTTAGGGAAGTCCCTATTGACCCAGGAAGTCCAGCCAACTTAGCCACTTAGTCCCTCAATAGCTCACCACAACCTCAACCTCCTGGGTCCAAGTGATCCTCCCACCTCAGCCTCCCCAGTAGCTTGGGACTACAGGCACATACCACCATGTCTGGCTAATTGTTTGTATTTTTTGTAGAGATGGGGTTTCACCATGTTGCCCAGGCTTAAGCAATCTGCCTGCCTTGGCCTCCCAAAGTGCTGGGATTATCAGTGTGTGCCACTGTGCCCAACCTCAAAGAAGAAATTTAAAAATCTGTTGAGGTTGGGCACAGTGGCTCATGCCTTTAATCCCAGCAATTTGGGAGACCCAGGTAGGCGGATCACCTGAGGTCAGGAGTATCAAAATGGCCAACATGGGGAAACATGGTCAACATAGTGAAACCCCATCTCTACTAAAAACACAAAAATTAGCCAGGTGTGGTGGCATGTGCCTGTAGTCCCAGCTACTTGGGAGGCTGAGGCAGGAGAATTGCTTGAACCTGGGAGGCAGCAGTTGCAGTGAGCCAAGATCATGCCATTGCACTCCATCCTGGGTGACAGACACTCCGTCTCAAAAAAATAGAATAAAAATCTATTGAGACAAACAAAAATGTGAAAATTACATACCAAACTTTCAGAATGCAGCTTCTCTAAGCGAAAAGTTTATAGTAATAAATGCCTACCTCACAAAAGAAGAAAGATTCCAAATAGACAAACTAACAGTATACTTCCAGGATCTAGAAAAGAACAAATTAAGCTCAAGATTAGCAGAAAGAAGGAAATGATAAGGTTCAGAGCAAAATAAATAAAATAGCAACAAGAAAACAATAGAAAAATCAACAAAATTAAATTAGATTTTTAAAAGATAAATAAAACTAATAAACCTTTAGCTAGCTAGACTAAGAAAAAATAAAGATTCAAATAAAATCAGATGAAAGAGGAGATACGATTGCTACGCCACAGGAAAACAAAGGCTTATAAGAGACTACCGTGAACAATATATGCCAACAAATCGGATAACTCAGAAGGGGCGGACAAATTCCTGGACACATACAACCTACTAAGCCTGAATCATGAAGAAATATAAAACCTGAAAGGGGCCGGGCGCAGTGGCTCACGCCTGTAACCCCAGCACTTTGGGAGGCCGAGGCGGGTAGATCACGAGGTCAGGAGAGCGAGACCATCCTAGCAAACACAAAAACCCGTCTCTACTAAAAATACAAAAAAAAATTAGCCGGGCGTGGTGGTGGCGCCTGTAGTCCCAGCTTCTCGGGAGGCTGAGGCAGGAGAATGGTGTGAACCTGGGAGGCGGTAGAGCTTGCAGTGAGCAGGGATAGCACCACTGCACTCCAGCCTGGGCCACAGAGGGAGACTCCGTCTCAAAAAAAAAAAAAAAACC
>NW_012118210.1:222797-224910 GCF_000951035.1 Colobus angolensis palliatus | reverse complement strand
CTGAGGAGGCAGAGGTTGCAGTGAGCCAAGATCACACCACTGCACTCCAGCCTGGGTGACAGAGCAAGACCCTGTCTCCAAAACAAAAAAGGAATGTTGAAAAAAGAGTAATATTTCTCAGCACAACAAAGACTATCTCTGACAAGCCCATAGCTAACATTATATTTAACTGTGAAAATATTTTTTTCTCTAAGATCAGGAACAAGACAAGGATGCCAACTCTCACCATGTCTATTCAATATAGTATGGGAAGTCCTAGCCACAGCAATCAAGCAAGGAAAAGCGTGACAGACATCCAAATAGGAAAGAAGTAGAAGAAAAATTTTAAATGCTACTTACAAAGTTTGTTGTGAACAGTGCAACTTCCATGTAAGGAAGTAATGAATGTAGTGAAGTGTTTGTAGTTATGTTAAACAGGCTTCTGAAATCTTATTTACATACTATTTTAAAAAGACGTTTCCACAAATATTACTTATGCAGTGTGTCGTGAAAAGTATTACTTCGATGAAGGAATGTGGTTACCATACTGAAATTCATGTAAAATACTGGTCCAAACTCCTGACATTCCCTGAAAAGATTTATGGGAATTTCTGTGCTCTCAAGAGATTAATAAGAAATGGAATGAAGCCGGGTGCAGTGGCTCACACCTGTAATGCCAGCACTTTGGGAGGCTGAGGTGGGCAGATCACTTGAGGTCAGGAGTTTGAGACCAGCCTGGCCAACATGGCAAAATCCCATCTCTACTAAAGATACAAAAATTAGCCAGGCATGGTGGCAGACGCCTGTAGTTCTAGCAACTCGGGAGGCTGAGAAAGGAGAATCGCCTGAACCCAGCAGGCAGATGTTGCAGTGAGCTGAGGTCACCGCCACTGCACTCCAGCCTGGGCAACAGAGCAAGCGTCTGTCTCAAAAAAACAAAAAACAAAAGAAAAAAGAAAGAAAGGAAAAAGAAAAAGAAATGGAATCCTAAACTCTAAAGCCATGCTGACATCATAATATGGCTCATTCTCATGCACATTTTGAAACAGATGGGCAAATTATATCAAGGAAAGTTCAGAGCTCAGATGGTCACTAAGAAAACTACAGCCAACTACGGGGTTAACAAGCAGAATCTTCGAAGTTCTCTATCTCTCTATTTTATTTTTTTTCTGCCTACTTTCAATCTGCTGACTTTTCTGCTGGTGTTGAGATAAAAATCACTGCTTATGACATTTGAGCCAAGATTTTTAAGAGAAAGACTTAAAGCCATTTCAAATTAATGACTTTACAAATAACAATAGCTCCATGATAAACAACCTAGACACCTGAGCTATCCCTTTCGGAAATGTAAATTTAGGTTTGCCTGCCTAACAATTGTGTACAGTGACAAAACAGGTAATTGAAGGATTAATAGTCTAGAATAATTATATAAATGTTTAGAAAAGTTAGGCTCTCAGATCAGACAGGTTAAAATCTTGAACTCAGAGCCATAATATAAGTTCAGTGTCTGGCATAAAAATTGCTTTACCTGCCACTCAAGGAGTTAGAAAAAATTTTTAAAGTGCAGATAATCTTTTTCCCCACCCACATTGGAGCAGGTGATGAAGCGAAGTAGGTTTTAGGACTAGATTGTCATGTGGACGCCATGTTAAGTGTTAATTTCTTTTCCTTTCCTTTTTTTTTTTTTTTTGAGACTGAGTCTCACTCTGTCCCCCGGGCCAAAGTGCAGTGAGTCCATCTCTGCTCACTGCAACCTCTACCTCCCAGGTTCAAGCGATTCTCCTGACTCAGCCTCCTGAGTAGCTGGGATCACAGGTGTGTGCCATCACGCCCAAGTAATTTTTCCAATTCTTGCTGATTTCCTGATGAGGGGGTGAGTGATTGTTACTTGGGAGAGTGTCCCTGCTTTGGGTAAAAAAACGAGTGTTTTGTGTGAAATTGCAAATCTGGCACAGCAATAACCACTGGAGACTTTGATAGAAAGGACAAGGATTTGTATTGCTATTGCAAGTTTTCCGTAAGAATGAAAGAATCGGCTGGGGGCGGTGGCTCAAGCCTGTAATCCCAGCACTTTGGGAGGCCGAGACGGGCGGATCACGAGGTCAGGAGATCGAGACCATCCTGGCCAACACGG
>NW_012118210.1:212339-222577 GCF_000951035.1 Colobus angolensis palliatus | reverse complement strand
AAAAAAAAAAAAAAAGAAAGAATCAAAAAGTAATTACATTTATTTATTTATTTTAGACAGTCTCCCTCTGCCGCCCAGACTGGAGTGCAAAGGTGCAATCTCACTGCAACCTCCACCTCTCAAGTTCACGAGATTCTCTTGCCTCTGCCTCCTGAGTAGCTGGGATTATAGGCACACATCACCATGCCCTGGTGTTTTTGTATTTTTTAATAGAGACGGGGTTTCATCATGTTGGCCAGGCTGATCTTGAACTCCTGGGTTCAAGAGATCCTCCTGCCTTGGCTTCCCAAAGTGCTGGGATTACAGGCGTGAGCTACCATGCTTGGCCTCAAAAAGTTATTACTTTTTTTTTTTTTCCGAGATGGAGTCTCGCTCTGTCGCCCAGGCTGGAGTGCAGTGGCACAATCTCGGCTCACTGCAACTTCCACCTCCTGGATTTAAGCGATTCTCCTGCCTCAGCCTCCCGAGTAGCTAGGATTACAGGTGCCCGCCTCCACACTCGGCTAATTTTTGTATTTTTAGTAGAGACGGGGTTTTACTATGTTTGCCAGGCTGGTCTTGAACTGCTGACCTCAGTAATTACTTTTTTAAACAACCATGTGGGCTGGGTTCGCTTGCATGAGGAACGCTTGCAGCCAGGAGCTGGAGACCAGCCTAGGCAACATAGTGAGACATCTTCTCTACAATAAAATTAAAAATTAGCCAGGCATGGTGGTGCATGCCTGTAGTCCCAGCTACTCAGGAGCATGAGGCGGGAGGCTCCTTCAGCTCAGACGTTCAAGGCTGCAGTGAGCTATGATCGTGCACTCCACTGCACTCACACCAGGGAGCACTGCACTCCAGCCTGGGTGACAGAGTGAGACCCTTTCTCAAAAATGAAAAATAAGGCTAAGGCATGGTGGCTCAGGCCTGTAATCCCAGCACTTAGGTCACGATTTGGAGACCAGCCTGGGTAACATAGCGAGACTCTGTCTCTAGAAAAATAATAATCAATCAACCAGTCAACCAAACACGTCAATACCGCATCAGTAAAGCAGAGGTGACATCAAACTTCATTCCAGTAGCTAAGCCTGACCCAAATCCAGTTCCGCCAAAGCTAGGAAACCAGTCTCCCTGGTAAGCCTCTGACTGTGATGTTAGTATTAAAAGGCCGCTGCGTGGCATTATACTAGCAGCCACTGTGTCTTAGCTGTTAAGAAGGACCTAGTGTGTGGTGGAAACCGGGGTTTTTTATTTCCAAAATTCCACATGAAGCCCTTCCTCTACTGGGGGCTCTGAAGACTGGCTGCTCCTCAGTAGTCAGGACCGTGACAAGAAGGATTTTACTTACCATTGACGCAGCCTCAAGTTGTCCCAAAGTGAGGCGGTGTCCGCCTAGATCTGTGCTGAGGAAAATGAGGTTCTGGTCTTCACTGCGGGCCTGGCGCTGGCGGCCACAGGAGGAGCACGGAGGCCGTGAGGGCTTCTTAAGGGTCCGACAAGGTGGCTCGCACGCCCCCTGCTGGTCATCTGGGGCAGCGCGGGGCCCTCGGCCCTCGCTCACTGTTTAGCGGTGGCCGCGTGCCCCCTCCTGGCTGTCTAGCTGAATTAATTAAACTCGGTGTTCAGATTGTTTAATGCCATGATTTTGGACGTTCAGACTAAAATGGGGCCCACTATCCTGTGTCTTTCTCAAAAATGTTAAAGGAACAATTAATCAGAACGAAATAAATGTAGATCTAAACGTTACAAGTTTCACAACAATTCATTCAAAGTAGTCCGTTGACTTAAATTCAAAATACAAAGCTGGCGGGGCGTGGTGGCTCATGCCTGTAATCTCAGCACTTTGGAAGGCGGAGGCGAGCGGATCACCTGAGGTCGGGAGTTCCAGACCAGCCTGACCAACATGGAGAAACCCTCTCTCTACTAAAAATACAAAATTAAACGGGCGTGGTGACGCATGCCTGTTATACTAGCTACTCGGGAGGCTGAGGCAGGAGAATCGCTTGAACCCGGGAGGCGGAGGTTGCGGTGAGCCGGGATAGCGCCATTGCACTCCAGCCTGAGCAACAAGAGCGAAATTCTGTCTCAAAAAAAAAGTAATAATAGACAAAACTATAAAAATTCTAAAGTTACATTAAATCACATGGAAAGCAATGACAAATGAGAACTACTTAGTCAGGCACAGTGGCTCACACCTTAATCCCAGCACCTTGGGCAGCTGAGGTGGGAGAACCGCTTGAGCCCAGGAGTTTGAGACCAGCCTGGACAACCCTGCATCCGCAACCAACCCATCTCTACAAAAAATACAAAAGTTAGGCTGCTCTGCCTATGGGGTAGCCATACTTTTGTTTCTTTACTTCTCTAATAAACTTGCTTTCACACACACACACACAGTAGCCGGCTGTGATGGCGCACACCGGTAATCCCAGCTACTAGGGAGGCTGAAGTGGGAGGAATCACCTCTTGGGAGACCAAGAGGTCGAGGCTGCAGTAAGCCATTATTAGGCCACTGCACTCCCACCTGGGTGGCAGAGACCTTGTCTCAAAAAAGAGAGAAAGAGATGCTAACTTTCTCTAGGTTGTATTTGTATGGGTAAAATGTTATTGTTTCAGAAATTGTGTCAAGTCCCTGGAAATTTGTCAATGTCCTCCTTGTCCAAGATATGTCCCAGTGTAATGTTATTAGCCATAATCCCAGTTATTATTTTAACTGTTGTACGCCACTGAAACAACCAAATTTCCTTGCCAGTTGCATTATAATGAACTTTCATTAGATCTTAACCATAGCTAATTTACATCTTTTTTTTTTTTTTTTTTTTTTTTGAGACAGCCTCACTCTGTCACCCAGGCTGCTGGAGTACCATGGCGCAATCTGGGCTCACTGCAACCTCCACCTCCACCTCTCAGGTTCAAGCGATTCTCCTGCCTCAGCCTCCCCAGTAGCTGGGACTACAGGAGCCTGCCACCACGCCTGGCTAATTTTTGTGTTTTTAGTAGAGACGGGGTTTCACCATGTTGGCCAGGCTGTTCTTGAACCCCTGACCTCAAGCAAGCCACCCACCTTGGCCTCCCAAAGTGCTGGAATTACAGGCGTGAGCCACTGTACCTGGCCTATTATTATTATTTTTGGAGACAGCGTCTTGCTCTGTGTCCCAGGCTGGAGTGCAGTGGCACCAGCATAGCTCACTGCAGCCCGGAATTTTGGGGCTCAGGCAATCCTCCTGCCTCAGCCTCCCAAGTAGCTAGAAATACAGGCACATGCCACCACACCGGGCTTTTTTTTTTTTCTTTGGTGTATTAGAGCCTCACTATGTTGTCCACACTGGTTTCGAACTCCTGGGTTGAAGCATCCTTCCACTTCAGCTGCCTGAGTAATTGAGATTATACACCACCACACCCGACTATTGCTGGTTCTTTGATGTTCTATTTTCTGGATTTAAAGAAACTTTTTCTCTTAAGCTAACTATATCTTGTGACAATTTAGGAGACTCTACTTTTATAAACAGAAATGAAATATTTATCTTTTTCTCCCTGCCTGATCCCTCCAGAATTTAGAAACTCTTATTGAATATTTTTAGTTTCATGGCAATATAGTTATTTGCATAAATTCAATAAGAATCTCTTTACCTTATAACAGGACATAATTGAGACAATTGGTAATATCACTAATGCATTGACTCTAATGTCCCATTTGAGAATGATGTACATAGGATCAGATATGACCAGACAATGTTAAGGAACTAAGGTTGACTTTACAGAACCAATGTTCACAAAAACCTCTAGGTTACAAAACCCTCTGTGTGACAGGGATACTGTTACCTGAATTAGACAGTTCCAAACCTAACAAGTGAGTAGAGATGGTCACTTCCTGAAAAGACCAGAAAACAGGATATTTTGGGGACTTCAAGAAGCGAAGAATTCACCTAAATCTGCAGTTACTGCAGATGAAGTCTGGTGGTAGATTCTTGGCTTGGCTTCCTAGCCTCAAGGGGGCTTTTAAAAGTCCAACCTGACATTCCTTTTTTTTTTTTTTTAAACAGAGACAGGTTTCGCTATGTGGTCAGGCAGCTGGTCGAACTCGCAGGCTCAGGTGATCCCCTGACCTTGGCCTCCCAAAGTGCTGGGATTACAGGTATGAGACACCATGCCCGACCTCAACCTAACATTCCTTATGAAAAGTTCCAGCAAAGCCAACTTAAAAAGACCTATATGGGGCCAGGCGCGGTGGCTCACGCCTATAATCCCAGCACTTTGGGAGGCCGAGGTGGGCGGATCACAACGTCAGGATATTGAGACCATCCTGTCTAACACGGTGAAAACCCATCTCTACTAAAATTACAAAAAATTTGCTGAGCGCGGCGGTGGGCAACTGTAGTCCCAGCTATTTGGGAGGCTGAGGCAGGAGAATGGCGCGAACCTGGGAGACAGAGCTTGCAATGAGCTGAGATGCACTCCAGCCTGGGTGACAGAGTGAGACTCTGTCTCAAAAAAAAAAAAAAAAACCTATATATTTATCATTCTTACTGCACTTTTGTAAATAATCAGGCAAACTCTAATCTAGACTTATTTTGCAAACAAGAATAGTTTTACTTTGATTATATTTGAACAAAAATAAGGGTGACTGTACAAAAAAATTTATGTTTCAATGGAAAACAATAACTCACTCTTGAGATTTTAGAATCTCACAGGATCAGATTCTAATCCTTTTCATTGTCTTTGAGCTATTTTCACCTCTCTGAAAACTGGATCCTGCCATTTGGTGTATTATGTCCTACAAAGATACTTGTGGGAAAAGAAGCCAAGTGTTGTCCCCCTGCTAATGTATCTGTTGTCAGTTAATTTACAGATCTTCAACCACTGGAACAAAGTTAGAAGAGGCAAGTTTTGCTCTCAAAAATGCATGGGCAAATTGGGATATATTCATGCAATAGAATACTAATCAGCAATATAAAGAAACAAATTAGGCTAGGCATGGTGGCTCACACCTGTAATCCCAACACTTTGGGAGGCTGAGGCAGGATTGCTTGAGACCAAGAGTTTGAGACCAGCCTGGGCAACATGATGAGACCCCATCTCTATCTAATTAATTTTTTAAAAAAGAAAAGAAAAAGAAAATCTGGATAGCCAAATTTTTTGTTATTATTATTGAGACAGGGTCTCACTCTGTTGCCCAGACTGAAGTGCAATGGTGTGATCATGACTCACTGCAACCTCAAACTCCTGGGCTTAAGGGATCCTCCTGCTTTCTAAGTAGTTGGGATTACAGGTGTGCGCAACCACATTCAGCAAAATTTTTTTTCTTTTTTTTTAGTTTTTGTAGAGACATGGTCTCACTACATTGCCCAGGCTGGTCTCAAACTCCTGGGCTTAAGTAATCCTCCTGCCTTAGCCCCCTGAAGTGCTGGGATTACAGGCGTGAGCTGCCACGTCCAGCTAATATCATTTTTTTTTTTTTTTTTTTTTGAGACAGAGTCTTGCTCTTTCGCCCAGGCTAGAGTGCAGTGGCACATTCTTGGCTCACTGCAACCTCTGCCTCCCTGGTTCAAGCGATTCTCCTGCCTCAGCCTCCCAAGTAGCTGGGATTACAGGCACCCACCATTGCGCCCAGCTAATTTTTGTATTTTTAGTAGAGATGGGGTTTCACCATCGTGGCCTGGCTGGCCTCAGACTCCTGACCTCGTGATCCACCCGCCTTGGCCTCCCAAAGTGCTGGGATTACAGGCGTGAGTCACCGTGCCCGGCCACCATTCTTTAAGAAAAAGAATCAGGGCTGTTTGAAGAAATGTCTGGTACTAGGGTTGGGACAGTAAATATATGAGCTAGGATAATCTTGAACTATCAAAAAGTGTGGTCTTTAGACATTCAAAAAAGGACGAAAAATAACAAAAAAAGTTAAAAAGTGTTCAGAAAAAAAAAAGATGAAATTAATGATATTGGAGTTAAAAAGAAATTATTTAGGCAGATAGTGAGGGTAAGGAAGTCTTCAGTAAGGTTTCCCTTTGGATGAAAGCAGCCCCAAAATAGTTTCTTTTCTAACAAAGAGCAGCCTGTAAAATCGAGCTACACACATAGATAAGCAATCTGGAAGCTTGCACAGATGAATGCTGGCAGCTGTGCCAGTAGGAAAAGGCTACCTGGGGACCAAGCATGTTCAACATGGTGGCTCCATCTTCCCTTTGCCTTGCCAACCACATGTACAGTAAGGAGCAGACAACATGGTGCTGGCTGAGTAGAACACCCATTTGCTTAATAAGAAGATTAGGGTGGGGTAGCCAGCTTCTTCATGCATTATGTAAATGTCACCCCTGGTCCAACCAATCTTTGGGCCCCATGTAAATCAGACACTGCCTCTGCAAGCCAGTCTCTCTTTCTTTCACCTATTAAACCTCTGCTCTTAACCTCACTCCACATGTGTCTGCATCCTTGATTTCCTCAGCATGAGGCGACGAACCTCAGGTATTACCCCAAACAAACAATGTCGCTTCATTGAGTCAAAGTAAAACAGGAGCCAATAGCTGGATGCAGTGGCTCATACCTGTAATCCCAGCAATTTGGGAGGCCAAGTTGGCTGGATCACCTGAGATCAGGAGTTTGAGACCAGCCTGACCAACATGGTGAAACCCCATCTCTCTTGAAAACTCAAAAATTAGCAGGGCGTGGTGGCGTGCACCTGTAATCTCAGCTACTCAGGAGGCTGAGGCAGAAGAATCACTTGAACCTGGGACGTGGAGGTTGCAGTGAGCTGAGACAGCACCATTGCACTCCAGCCTGGGCAAGAACAGCAGAACTCTGTCACACACACACACACACAAAAGGGAGTCGATGAAAAGAGTCTCCAGTCACCAAAGCAGGCCTGAATTCCTGAGAAACAAAAGACTGTAGTATTGGATAATAAACAAAGCTTGGCTGGGCGCGGTGGCTCATGCCTGTAAAAAATCCCAGCACTTTCGAAGGCCGAAGTGGGCGGATCACGAGGTCAGGAGATCGAGACCATCCTGGCTAACACGGTGAAACCCCGTCTCTACTAAAAATACAAAAAAATCAGCCGGGCGTATTGGCAGGCGCCTGTAGTTCTAGCTATTCGGGAGGCTGAGGCAGGAGAATGGCATGAACCTGGGAAGTGATCGTCTCAATGTCCTCAGAACACCAGCTAGATCACAGCACATCATAGGTTCTCAGTAAAGAGTCATGCACTGAGTGAGCAATGAACTTGATGGGACTGTCCCAGATGTGCTCTGTGCCACTGCACTGAGTCATATACTGGAGACACTGTGACTACAAGTTCTGTTACAGCAAATGATATCGCTGACAATGCAACGTAACTGGAGTAATTTGTTCAGAGACTGGATAGAGCTTAGAACCGTCCTCATTCTGCTACTACTCATTCCACTACATTCTTATTCTGCTACATCCTCATAATACTCTAGGACAATCTTCCTGTGGGTGAGCCTGGAAGTCATCACTGTTTCCATCTCACTCTGCTTAAAGGTTTCCCTTTGAAACAGTGATGACCTCCAGGCTCACCCACAGGAAGACTGTCCTAGAGTTGGGAGGACTGTAAAAGAAAAGGTTCTGTATATAAGGGTGAGGAGGGGGGGAACATCCCTCACCAGTGCAGTGCTGCCCAGTGGGATGGGGGCGATTAATCATTGTAGTCATTATTGTCATCATCACTACCATCATCATCATCATTGTCACTGTCATTGTCACCATTTCCACCACCAGGGTGGCTGCCAATAGCTAAGTGCTCTAAACAGGACTTAACTGAAATTGCCCTTGCAAAAATTATGCCAGTGAGAGACATAACTGATTCCATCTTGCTTCTAACCTCACGAGCTGATTGTTTTTGCTCATTCCTGGGTGTAAGCCAAGCTTAACGTGGAAGGAATTTAGTCTGCAGTTTAACCGTAAAGCAAAGATAGCAATAGTCTCTTCCCAAAACTACCCCCCTACTTGTCTGGGGATGGAAGTCGCCTGTGTAAAACTAATAAAAGACCACAAAGTTAGAATTATAGGAGGGGTCTGAATTCTGCTAAGACCTATGCATCAATAAACGATAAATAGTCAAGCCAGGCAAGGTGGCTACGCCTGTAATCCCAACACTTTGGGAGGCCAAGACAGATGGATCACTTGACCCCAGGAGTTTGAGACTGTATACCTACAGAAAATACAAAAAATTAGATAGGTGTTGTGGCATGTACCCGTAGTCCCATCTACCGGGAAGGCTGAGGTGGGAGGATTTCTTGAGCCCAGAAGGTTGAGGCTTCGGTGAACTGTGATTGTGCCACTGCACTCTTGACTGGGCAACAGAGTGAAACCCTGTCTCAAAAATAAATAAATAAAAAAAAATAAATGACAACTAGTCATGTTTTGTAACTTGCTTACTGCTCAGGAGTCATGTAGCCAGTGGTCACAAGATTTATAATTTGTAATGTCCCTAATTGTCTCTATTGATAACGTTGCTATTGTAAGACCTAAGACTGGTGTTTGAGATATTTTTCAGACTTTGCATTCTGGTGGAACAACTGATGCCACTAAGACCAGTGACCCCCACCAGGAATTAATTTCCTATTATTTTATCTCTGACTCAGCCAATCAGGATTTCTCACTCTCTGGCCCCCCGCCCTTGAAAAAAATCCTTAAAAACCCTAGCCTCCAAATTCTCAGGGAGACCAATTTGAGAAATATCTTCTGTCTTTCCACTCAGCTGCCTTGTGATAATCAAACTCTTTCTCTGCTGCAGTGCCACTATCTTAATGTATTGGCTTTATTTGTGCAGCAGGTAAGAAGAAACCGCTGGGCTATAACATGACCATCTTCACAACAGTTGGTAGAAGGAAAGTGACTTGGTGGGCCAGTGATACCAGTCCAGATCAATCTGACTTGGAAACTCCACTCCCTCATAACCAGCCAGCAGCCACCCTGACCCCGCTGCCTGCTGAGGATGCCAGTCTCTGAGCCATGCACACCCTCTGGGGCTCTGGCGACTGTGCTCTGGGTGAAAAGGCAGCGGACTGAGGGTAGAAAGATCTAGGCCCATGACCCAAACCAGGGTCCAGGCAGCCCACCTGGGGCTGGGGCCATGCTTTTGGATTCACTGATAAACCACTGTGGGCATCTTCTGAGCCAGGCAGGATAAAGGGAGGACAGCCCCTGGGGCCCTAAAGCCAAAGCTGCCACCGACAGTGAATGAGTTCTGTCACTGTTGTCACTGTCCTTTATGGGGACACCAAAAACTCAGCTTGCCCAGTGGGCTCTGGGCCAGAAAGCAAACAGAAACATGCATTTCCAAATGTGGTCTGTTCACCAGTGTAGCCTGTGCATGAAACTAGCATGTAGAGGTGGTGCCCGTGGGACATCAAGGAGGAGGCATGGGAGAAAGGCCTCTGCTCACTTCTGAGATGCTGACCACTGGAAACGAGGCCAGATGGGCTGGTGAGGTCTGTTCTTACTCTGCTTTTCGAACACAAGCCTAGAATATATTTAAATATATATTTGCAGCCCGGGCACGGTGGCTTGTGTCTATAATCCCAACACTTTGGGAGGCCAAGGTGGGGTGATTGCTTGAGTCCAGAAATTTGAGACCATCCTGGGCAACATGGTGAAACCCCGTCTCTACACAAAATACAAAAATTAGCCAGGCCCGGGGGTGTGTGACTGTAGTCCCAGCTACTTGGGAGGATCGCTTGGGCCCAGGAGGCAAGGGTTGCAGTGAGCTGAGATAGTTCCACTGCACTCCAGCCTGGGCAACAGAGTTATCTCAAAAAAATAAATAAATAAAATAAAATAAATATCTGTTTGTTTTCAGGTGCGGTGGCTCACATCTGTAATCCCAGCACTTTGGAAGGCCGAGGCGGGCAGATCACTTGAGCCCAGGAGTTGGAGACCAACCTGGCCAACATGGTGAAACTCTGTCTCTACTAAAAATACAAAAAATTAGCTGGGCATGGTGGTGAACATCTGTAATTCCAACTACTCAGGTGACTGAGGCAGGAGAATCACTTGAACCCGGGAGGTGGAGGTTGCAGTGAGCTGAGATTGCACCACTGCACTCTAGCCTGGGTGACAGACCAAGACTCCATCTCAAAATATATATCTATATTTATAGGCCGGGCGCGGTGGCTCAAGCCTGTAATCCCAGCACTTTGGGAGGCCGAAACGGGCGGATCACGAGGTCAGGTGATCGAGACCATCCTGGCTAACACCGTGAAAACCCGTCTCTACTAAAAAATACAAAAAACTAGCCGGGCGAGGTG
>NW_012118210.1:208006-212016 GCF_000951035.1 Colobus angolensis palliatus | reverse complement strand
GAAATCTTTGCCAGACATTTCATTGCTTGTCATATGGACAGATGAAATGCTGAGGCTAGCTTATACCAGCTCACAAGAGCCAGTTGTTAAATTTTGAGGAATGTTATGAGCTGACAGTTGACCAGCAAAATGAGCGATTTAGACCTAAGATGCAAATCATCAAAGTTTTTTCAGTCAAGTAGAGGGTATGCCTGGGAAAACATGAGTTACAGAAGCTTCTGCGGCTGTATTTTCCCAAAGAAGTTTATTATTTATACATTTTCCTTTAAAAAGGTTGTGGGGGCCAGGCATGGTGGCTCATGCCTGTAATCCCAGCACTTAAGGAGGCTGAAATGGACTGATCACTTGAGCCCAAGAGTTCAAGACCAGCCTGGGCAACATAGCAAAACTCCATCTCTACAAAAAAAAAACTTAGCTGGGCATGGTGGTGGACACCTGTGGTCACAGCTACTTGGGAGGCTGAGGTGGGAGAACAGCTTGAGCCTGGGGGGCAGAGGTTTCGGTGAGCCACTGCACTACAACCTGGGTAATAGAGCGAGACCTTGCCTCAGAAAAAAAAGGAGAGAAAAGGCTAGTTAGGCAGCAGTGAGACAAATAATTACATGTTTGTGAGACTTTTGTTAGTACCCAATAAATCTATGTTTTATGGAAGATAAGGTGAACATTTGAAGCTAAAGGGAACAGATGAAGCAGGGGGTCTCACGGAGGAATGAAGAATTGATTACTTTTATCTTGTCTTTGTTAGTACCTGGGAGGATAAGCTAGTAGTATTTGAAAGAGATGGTTTCTGTTTAGTCCTTACAGAAGAAAACCTAGTAGCCATTAGTAAGGGAGGGGGTATAATGAGGTATTTCTGATCTCCCTTCCCGTTGTGGCCATTAATTCAGTCTTCCAAGATTTCTCTGGGGTTCCCTTGGCCAAGAGAGGACCCATTCAGTCAGTTGGGGGCTTAGAATTTTATTTTTATTTCTTGCAGTTAACCTATTATTAATGATTAAATTGTAAAACTTACAATTAAATTATTTTTACAACAAAAGTAATACCTATTTAAAACCAATCACATCTCCAGTCTGGGCAACAGAGATGAGGCTGAAACCCCATCTCTATAAAAAATATAAAAGTTAGCTGGGTGTGGTGGCGTACGCCTGTAGTCCCAGCTACTTGGGAGGCTGAGATGGGAGGATTGCTTAAGCCCAGGAGGCGGAGGTTGCAGTGAGAGATCACACCACTGCACTCCAGCCTGGGCAACAGAGCAAGACCCTGTCTCATAAAATAAAATAATACCAATCACATGTAATATTTTTATTATTTCAACCACCTGGTCAGTTTCCATAATTATTTTAATTTAATTTGAATGTGACTATCTTCTTGAGGGATATTTATTCATGCATGTTGCAGTAACATGCTGCAGCATATCTTTTCCTATGGTGTAATACAAAAATACATATACATTTGGTCTTTGTGCTGGCACAGAGCTCCTAAAACACATAATTTCCTGAGTGACAGTGTCTTTTGTTATTCATAACAAGGCCTTTTTGATAACTTGAGTTTATGCTAAAGAGATGAGCCCCACTCTAAGTGGGGCTAGATTGCCTCAGGAGGGGACTGGTCACCAGAAAGATCAAGTGATTAGAGGGTGGGAACTTTCAGCTGTACTCACTGACCACTGGGAAGGAGGAGGGGGAGCTAGAGATTGAGCTCTGTAAAAGCTCTTGAACAATGAGCCCCCAGGAGCTTCTGGATTGGCAAACACACTGAGGATAGGAGAGTGGTGTCTCCAGAGAGGGCATGGAAGCTTCATACTCCTCCCCACATAGCTTGCCTTATGCATGTTTTCCATTTGTCTGTTCCCAAATTGTAGCCTTTATAATAAACTAGTAGGCAGGGTGTAGTGGCTCATGCCTGTAATCACAACATTTTGGGAGGCTGAGATGGGAGGATCTGTTGACACCAGGGGTTCAAGACCAGCCTAGCCAACATGGTGAGACACCCCTCTCTACAAAAAAAAAAAAAAAAATCCAGGTGTGGTGGCATGTGGCTGTAGTCCCAGCTACTGGGGAGGCTAAGCTGGGAGGATCACTTGAGCTCAGGAGGTTGAGGCTGCAGTGAGCCATGATTGTGCCATTGCACTCCAGTCTGGGTAATATCACACAGTGAGACTAAAAAAAAAAAAAAAAAAATGAAACCAACTTGTGTCCTTTATAATAACTGGTAGGCCAGGCACAGTGGCTCATGCCTATAATCCCAACATTTGGGAGGCTGAGGTGGGAGGATCGTTTGAGGCCAGGAGTTTGAGACCAGCCTGGGCAATATCCTGACACCCAATTTCTTTAAAAAGTTTTTTTTAAATATAATAAACCAGTAAATGTAAGTAAAAGTGTTTTCCTGAGTTCTGTGAGCCATTTTAGCAAAGTATCAAATATAATGAGAGTGTTGTAGGAACCCCCAATTTGTAGTCAGCCAGACAGAGGTATGGGTGGGTGGCCTGGGTATCTGAAGTGAGGTCAGTTTTGTGGGACAGAGCCATTTAACTTGTGGGTCTAATGCTAATCTGGGTGATTAGTGTCAGAATTGAAATGAATTTGTCAACCAAAGAAGAATAATGAGATTGATAAATGTGGAAAGGAAAGCTTTATTTCTCACAGAGGGTTGCAGCCTCCGGGGTAGCCATTCTGAGAGGCTGGGGAGCATAGCATTGCTCCAGAAGCCAGAAACAGACACTTTGAAGGTAGAAGAATGAGACAGGGATTTAGCTGAATTGTGTGGCCAAATATACATATTCAATAAGCTATAGAAGGAGTCATGAATAGTTATGAATGTAGAACCATGCACACATGCAATTGAGCTTTATGCTTTTATAAGAAACCCATGTTCAAAAATTGTGGTGTTAGCATGATCTGAAGGTTGAGTTTTTCAGCACTCTGACATAAAGTGAAGCAGAGGATATAAAAACCCTTACTACACATCCTCTGTAGACTGGCCAAAACCACTTCATGATTGGTGGTGGTTGTGCCAAAACCACAAAAGAAGGGGTAGCAGCAGGCAATTGGTTGGTTGTTCTGTTTAGCCCTTAGGGGAAAAAGCCTAATTGTGATTAGGGAGGGGTGTAACAAGATGTGTTCAACCTCCCATCCTGTCATGGCCTGTAACTGTTTTCAAGGTTTCTCTGGGGTCTCCTTGGCCAAGAGGGAGTTCATTCAGTTGGCTGGGAGGTTTAGGATTTCATTTTTATTTCTTAAATTGTTGGACACCCAGTTGATATCAGAGAATCTGAAGAACTGGTTGGTATCAGAGAACACACTCTAAACTTCCCAACTCCACTTTCAGGAACACCACTGAAATCAGCCATGTCGGGAGCATTTACACCACAGAAATTGGCAGATGGCTTCCCTGCCCCTATCCTGGAGAGCCAGTTGTTACACACTGACACCCACACTGACTTCATAGGCCCAGGGGGGCTAGTGGCCTAGGCAGGTTTTCCCTTTCTCCTTCCCCTCTGCTCCTTCCAGGACAGAGCCTGGACAAATGAGAATCCAAGTGAGTTTTTCCTCACCCACCACCTTTCTTGTGCTGACCCAGGACCCAAAGCCTCACATTTAGCCCCTTCCTTCAGGTCTCCTGGAAAGTTGGACTATGGTGACTGTCCTCAAAGAGCCTATGTCTAGGGGCACAGGGATACAGATATTAAACAAAGCCATCAGATCACTCTTCCATTAGCACTTGTGATCAGTACTACAAAGAAATCTACAGGAGGGAGTCAGAGACAATGAAGATCCATCTCAGAACATGTGTGTGTTACTGAGTGGGACTCAATTAACATTTGTTTTACAAATCTAAACAGAAATGATTTTTAAGTTGACATCTAAAGGTTGAGTAGTATATTAGTTTCCTATTGCTGCTGTAATACGTTATTGATAGCGACAGGAGACAGACAAATTTCTAGGCAGACAGGGACATGTCCCTGGTGAAACTCGACCTTCAGGCCAAGGAGTGTCTGAAACCTGAAAACC
>NW_012118210.1:199348-207486 GCF_000951035.1 Colobus angolensis palliatus | reverse complement strand
CCTCCCAGGTCCAAGTGATTCTCCTGCCTCAGCCTCCCGAGTAGCTGGGACTACAGGCGGCTGCCACCACGTCCAGCTAATTTTTGTATTTTTAATAGAGATGGGGTTTAACCATATTGGCCAGGCTGGTCTCAAACTCCTGACCTTGTGATCTGCCTGCCTCGGCTTCCCTAAGTGTTGGGATTACAGGCATGAGCCACCATGCCAGGCCCACACCAGGCTAATTTTTTATATTAAGACTCTTAATCATATTGGCAAAGTACCATATTCACAGGTTCTGGGAATTGGAACATGCACATCTGTGGGAGCTATTATTCAGCCAACCACAGTCAAGTTGAGGTTTAGGGTCAGTGTCATGGTGAGGATAAAGGTCAGAAAAAAGGTAAAGTTGAGAATAGGGTCAGGGTCAGCATGAGGGCCAGAGTCAGTGAGAGTCACTGTCAAGTTCAGCACAGGGTCATGGTGACTGTCAGGGTGAAGGTCAGGTCACGCCTTCAGAGTTAGGGTCATGGTGCCAGTCAGGGACAAGTTGACAGTCAAATTCAGTGTCAGGGTCAGAGAAAGGATTGTGTTGAACTTCATGGTCAGGGTCAGTGTGAGAATGTAAGTCAGATCAGAGCAAGGGTACAGTTAGAGTTGTGGTGGTCAGAATAATGGCCCCCAAAGATGCCCATGCCTTAATTCCTGGGACCTGTGAACATCCCACTACATGGCAAAGATGATTAAGTTGCTAATCGTTTTACCTTGAGGTAGAAAGATGCCCTGGATTATCCAGGTGGACCCAAAATAATCCCAAATCCTGGCCATGCACGGTGGCTTATACCTGTAATCCCAGCACTTTGGATGGCTGAGGTGGGCAGATTACTTGAGCTCAGGAATTCAAGACCAGCCTGGCCAACATGGCGAAACCCCAAACATACTAAAAATTAGCCAGATGTGATGCTGTGTATCTGTAATCCCAGCTACTGGAAAGACTAAGGCAGGAGAATAGTTTGAACCCAAGAGGCAGAGGATGCAGTGAGCCGAAATCATGCCACTGCACTCCAGCCTGGGCAACAGAGCAAAGCTATAAAAAAAAAAAAAAAAATCCCAGTCCTTAAAAGTGGAAGAGAAAAGTCAGAGAAGAATCTTCAGTGTGATGTAAAGTGAGGATTTGACCTGCTACTGCTGGCTTTGGAAATGGAGGCAGGGGCTACAGACCAAAGAATGTAGGCAGCCACTAGAAGCTGGAAATAGTGAGGAAACCGATTATCCTCTAGAGCCTATAGAAAGGAATGCATTCCTGCCAACCCCTGATTTTAGTCCAGTGAGACCCACGGCTGACTTCTGACCCACAAAACTCAAATTTCAAGTGCAGGAACAAATTTGGGTGAGGGAAAGAGTTAGGGTTAGAATCAGGCTAAGATTAGGTGCAGGGTGAGGGTAAGGGTCAGGCTCAAGTTGAGGGTCAGAGGGTGAGAGTGAGCGTGCGATTTGGTGTCAGGTTCAGGTTCATGGTCGGGGTCTATGTGAGAGAGTCAAGGTCAGTATGAAAGTAAGAACTAGGGTGAGTGTTTGGCTCAGCGTCAAAGTCAGTGTCAAATGATGTCAGTTTGACATCAGGGTCAGAATTATTGCAAGGGTCAGGGTCAGGGTGAGAGGAAAGGAAGTGAGGGTCAGAGTAAGGGTCCTATTCAGAGTGAGGAAAATCACAGGTTCAAGGTAAAAGTCAAGATCAGAGTCAGGGGCATGGTGAAGGCCAGGCACATGATCAAGTTCTAATGAGATTCAGTATCAGTGATAGAGTGGAGCTCACAGTCAAGGTCAGATTGAGGGTAAAGGTCAGAACACATTCATGCCAGGATGAAGATTAGAAGGGTCAGGCTCATAACCAACTCGTGTAGGGTTGGGGTTAGCATGAAGTTTAAGGTCTGATTAAGCGGAACGTAAGAATGAGGAAAAAGGTGAGATGAGTTCAGGGTCAAGCTCAGTTCAGGATCTGGTTGAGGGTCAAAATCAGTCATGATCTACACACAGATTATGGTCAGGTTGAGAATCTGGTTCAGGCCAGGGTCAGCATCCAGGGGGAGTCCTAGGACCTGAATGACAACCAGTGTCAGCATTGTTGAGTGTGAGAATCAGGTCAAGGGCAGGGTTAGATCAGTGTGAGAGATAGGCTTAAGGTCAGGGTCAGAGTCTGGGTGAGGGATGAGTGGGAGACAGATTTACATGACTTCCAGGTTCACGGTCAATGTCATGATAGGCGTCTGGGTGAGAGTCATGGTCAGAGTCAAAGTGAGTATCAGTACTAGAGTTAGGATGAGGTCATGGTCAGTCATTGATTTGGTTTGGCTGCCAAATCTCATCTTGAATTATAGCTCCTATAATTCCCACATGTTGTGGGAGGGACCACGTGGGAGATAACTGAATCATGCGGGCAGTTTCCCCCATACTGTTCTCATGGTAGTGAATAAGTCTCACGAGATCTGATGGGTTTATAAGGGGAAATGCCTTTTGCTTCGTTATTATTCTCTCTTGCCTGCTGCTGTGTAAGACGTGCCTTTTGCCTTCCACCATGATTGTGAGGCCTCCCCAGCCACATGGAACTGTAAGTCAATTAAACCTCTTTTTCTTTATAAATTACCCAGTCTTGGGTATGTCTTTATCGGGAGTGTGAAAACAGACTCATACAGTACATCGGTACCAGTACAGTGGAGTGCTGCTGTAAAGATACCCAAAAATGTGGAAACGACTTTGGAACTGGGTAACAGGCACAGGCTGGAACAGTTTGGAGGGCTCAGACAAAGGTAAACGTGAGAAAGTTTGAAACTTCATAGAGACTTGTTGAATGGCTTTGACCGAAATGCTCATAATGATATGGACAATGAAATCCAGGCTGAGATGGTGTCAGATGGAGATGAGGAACTTGTTGGGAGCTGGAGTCAAGTTGACTCTTGCTATGTTTTATCCCAGAGACTGGAGGCATTTTGTCCCTGTCCTAGAGATTTGTGGAACTTTGAACTTGAGAGAGATGATTTAGAGTATCTGGTGGAAGAAATTTCTAAGCAGCAAAGCTTTCAAGGGTGACTTAAGTGCTGTTATAAGTATTCAATTTTAAAAGAGAAACAGAGCATAAAAATTCAGAAAATTTGAGGCCTGACAATGTAATAGGATAGAAAATAAAATCCTTCCCCTTTTTTTTTTGAGACAGAGTCTTGCTCTGTCACCCAGGATGGAGTGCAATGGCATCATCTTGGCTCATTGCAACCTCCACTTCCCAGGTTCAAGTAATTCTCCTGCCTCAGCCTCCCAAGTAGCTGGAATTACAGGTGCCCACCACTACACACAGCTAATTTTTGTATTTTTAGTAGAGATGGGGTTTCGCCATGCTGGTCAGGCTGGTCCCGAACCTCTGCCCTCAAGTGATCTGCCTGCCTTAGCCTCCCAAAGTGCTGGGATTACAGGCATAAGCCACCACACCTGGCCTTTTTTTTTTTATTATTATTATTTAAGATGGAGTTTCTCTCTTGTCACCCAGGCTGGAGTGCAATGGTGCAATCTCAGCTCACTGCAAACACTGCCTCCTAGGCTCAACTGATTGTCCTGCCTTAGCCTCCCAAGTAGCTGGAATTACAGGCACCTGCCACTACACCTAGTTAATTTTTGTATTTTTAGTAGAGATGGGTTATCACCATGTTGACCAGGCTGGTCTTGAACTCCTGACCTCAAGTGATCCACCTGCCTTGGCCTCCCAAAGTGCTGGGATTACAGATGTGATCCACCATGCCCAGCTGAAAAACCCATTTTCTTGCCAGCTGCAGAAATTCGCATAAGTAACGAGGAGCCAAATGTTCATTGCCAACACAATGGGGAAAATGTCCCAAGGGCATGTCAGAGACATTTGCAGCAGCCCCTCCCATCACAGACCCAGAGGCCTAGGGAAAAAAATGATTTTGTGGGCCGGGTCCAGGGGCCCCCTGCTATGTGCAGCATGAGGACTTGGTGCCCTGCATCCCAGCTGCTCTAGCCATGGCTAAAAGGGACCAAGGTACAGCTTGGGCCATGACTTCAAAGCATGTAAGCTCCAAACCTTGGCAGCTTTCGTGTGGTATTGAGCCTACAGGTGCACAGAAGTCAAGAATTGAGGTTTGGGAACCTCTGCCTAGATTTCAGAGGACATATGGAAATGCCTGGATGTTCAGGCAGAAGTTGGCTACAGGGGCGGTGCCTTCATGGAGAGCTTCTGCTAGGGCAGTGTGGAATGGAAATGTGGGATTGGAGCCCCCACACAGAGTGCCCATTGGGGCACTGCCTAGTGGAGCTGTGAGTAGAGGGCCGCCATCCTCCAGACCCCAGAATGGTAGATCCACCAACATCTTGCACTGTGTGCTTGGAAAAGCTGCACTCAATGATCATTCTGGAGATTTAATATTTGACTGTCCCGCTGGATTTCGGACTTGCATGAGGCCTTTAGCCCCTGTGTTTTGGCCAATTTCTCCCATTTGCAATGGCTGTATTTATCCAATGTCTGCACCCCCATTGTATGGCATACATTCTAGGAAGTAACTAACTTGCTTTTTATTTTATAGGCTTATAGATGGAAGGGACTTGCCTTGTCTCAGTTGAGACTTTCGACTGTGGACTTTTGAGTTAATGCTGAAATAAGACTTTGGGGGACTTCTGGGAAGGCATGATTGGTTTTGAAATGTGAGGATGTAAGATTTGGGAGGGGTTGGGGATGGAATGATGCCGAGACCAGCTCAGTCGTGGAGACCCTAACTCAGTGGTGCTAGAGGAATTAAAGACACACACACAGAAATATAAAGTGTGGAGTGGGAAATCAGGGGGCTGGCAGCCTTCAGAGCTGAGAGCCACAAACAGAGTTTTACCCACATATTTATTGACAGCAAGCCAGTGATAAGCATTGTTTCTATAGATTATAGATTAAAACAGGAAACAAAAGGATGGGCCGAAACAAAGGGATGGGCTCTGGCTATTTATCTGCAGCAGAAACATGTCCTTAAGGCACAGATCGCTCACTCTATTGTTTGTGGTTTAGGAATGCCTTAAGCAGTTTTCTGCCCTGAGTGGGCCAGGTGTTCCTTGTCCTCATTCCAGTAAACCCACAACCTTCAGTGTGGGCGTCATAGCCATCACGAGCATTACACAGTGCTATAGAGATTTTGTTTATGGCCAGTTTTGGGGCCAGTTTATGGCCAGATCTGGGGGCCTGTTCCCAACGTGTTCCCCCTTTTTGTTTTCACAAGATGATAAAAGCAAAGGCAGCTTTATCACAGTGAGCTACTTCTCGCAGGAGTCGGGATCTGCATCTGCAGACTATACAAAGACAAACAACACAGATTAATGGCACAATCATTATTGAAATCACAGAGACTCCAAGTGTTTCATCCATTTTAATGGGTTAATAGCTGCTAATCTGTCTGCAGTTCCTTCAAGTACTCCAATTCCCAGCGTTAAGGTCAGGTGTGCCTGGGATGCCTTAAATATTTGTTCTTTTAATTTTGCAATATCTAAAGAGAAGTTTGTAGAGTGTCCTTCTAGATGCTTTTTTATTCTTTCTTAAATTTTCATCTTATTAAGAGCCATTAATAGTTTCCACAAATCTTTATGTTTAGCTTCTGGAACGGGCTGTATCATTTGAGGTTGAGGTGCCACTATACCGCCATGTTTCCAGACAATAGGAACTCTTGCTGTATTTCTTACCATTTCTACCATCTGACTGTTTTGTTTAGACCAGCTGCACACAGTGTGGCTGTGGCACACAGACTGAGAGGTGCAATTCAAGCTAAACATCATCCCCTTAGGGGACCAGTCAATAATGATTCCATAGGAATCGTTGTGCAGCACCTCTGCCTGTTCTGCAATGCAATCTTCCTAAACAAGTACATTCATTATTTCTGGCCAGGTCCAATTCTGTTTACAAATAGGTTTTTGAGGGTGGTCTGCCTCAATTATAGGAGCAGATTCATTATGGTAAATACTGAGACTAGAAAGCATGTGTAAATGTGTCATAGAGTGATTACATCCAGGCATTATTGCCAGCCAAGATTGATAAATATGTCTAATAAGTATAATTGTTCTCTGTGTCAGCCCTTGTTGAAGGAATACTCATGGCAATGGTGATCATCGCTATCATAGCTACCATTCAATTATTCATTGTGACTGGTGGTCCCGCTTTCTTCAGGTTTTCTTCTGCCATCTGTGACAGCTTCTTGATCTGTCCTCTGGTAGGTGACTGTGTTTGATGGGTGTTGCTTGTGACAGTAAGGGTCCTCCTTAGCGTCAGTATCAACATGGCTGCAACCAGGGGGTCCTTAGGATCCTCTTGAAATCTCTTCCTTGGAATCTGGCTCATAATAAGGTTTCAGATGTCTTGATGGTATCTAAATTGGCTGTTGATTTGGTCCTGGAGAAACACAAGCATAACCTCTACCCCAAGTTATTATTTTACCTCTTTCCCAACTTTTTGTTATCAGATCTCTCCACTAAACCAGTTATTCTGCTTCTGTCTTTGCAGCTGATTTCTGTAGATGCTGTTCAGCTGCTGATAGCACCTGACTTTTAGGCAGGCTCAAAAAATTTAAAGTCAATAATGCTAGATTCAGTTGTATATGTGGTGTCCCATAGTCCCTGTTTTCCCCCTTTTGCTTTTGCAACTGCTGTTTCAGGGAGAGATTCATTCTTTCCACTATGGCTTGTCCTTGAGAATTATATGGGATACCAGTAATGTGTTTAATATTCCATATAGAGAAAAATGTAGCTAGAGCTTGGCTAGTGTAGCCTGGGGCATTATCTGTTTTAATAGAAGCTGGAATGCCCATCACTGCAAAACACTGCAAAAGGTGATGTTTAACACAGGCGGAAGACTCTCCTGATTGGCATGTAGCCCAGACAAAGTGAGAAAAGGTGTCCACACATACATGTACATAAGCTAGTCTCCCAAATGAGGGAACATGTGTGACATCCATTTGCCAAAGAGAGTTAGGTTCCAGTCCTCGAGGACTAACTCCTCCTATAAAAGATGAGGAATGCACCATTTGGCAAGTTGGGCATCACTGGATAACAGCTTTAGTTTCTTTCCAAGTAATGCTGTATCTGTGTTTGAGACCAGAGGCATTAACATGGGTTAAATTGTGAAAGTGTCTGGCATTAGATACTGCAGTAGCAACTAGGCAATCAGCCATTTGATTCCCTTCTGTTAAAGGTCCTGGAAGAGGTGTATGAGCCCTAATGTGAGTGATGTAAAAAGGGTGCATTCTACTCCCAACTGCTGTTTGCAACTGGGTAAATAAAGTCATTAGTTGCTCATCTGTATGAAATCATAACTGAATATTTTCAACTAATTGTGTAGAATGAACCACATATGAAGAATCAGAAATCATATTAATAGGCATATTAAAAGCAGTCAATACCTCAATTACAGCTACAAGCTCCACTTTTTGAGCTGAAGCATAGGGCATCTGGAAAACTTTACCTTTAGAGCCAGATTAAGAAGCTTTACCAATACTAGACCCATCTGTGAAGACATTCTCAGCACCATTAATTGGTTTAAATTTAGTTATTCTAGGGAGAATCCAATTAATTAATTTCAAAAATTGAAACAGTTTCATTTTAGGAAAATGATTATCGAGAATACCCACAAAGTCAGCTAAGTGGGTTTGCCAAGTAAGACTATTTATAAAAGCTTGCTGTATTTGTGCCTTCACGAAAGGGACAATAATTTTTCCAGGATCAAATCCATGTAATTTAACAATCCAAGTTCTCCCATTTCCTATCATAGTAGCGATTTGATCCAAATAAGGAGTTAGAGTCTGTGAATTAGTATGTGGAAGAAAAAGCCATTCTACTAAATCCTGCTCTTGGACGATAACACCAGTAGGTGATAGCTGAGTTGAAAAAATTAGCAAATCTAGAGTCTTCTCTGGATCTACTATATTTATTTGAGCCTTATGTACTTGCTTTTCAATCAGCTATAACTCTGCCTCAGCCTCCTTTGTTAATTGCCGAGGGCTAATGAGACTAGGATCTCCTCTAAGGATAGAAAAGAGATTACTCATGGCATTGGTAGGAATGCCTAGAGCAGATTGTATCCAATTAATGTCCCACAGTAATTTTTGAAAGTCATTTAATTTTTTTTT
>NW_012118210.1:193932-199085 GCF_000951035.1 Colobus angolensis palliatus | reverse complement strand
CATTTAATGTTTTCAATTGAGCCCTACGTATGGTTACTTTCTGTGGCACTATTGTAGTGTCATTTACTAAGGTCCCGAAGTAGGAGTAAGGAGTAGTAGTCTAAATTTTGTCAGGAGCTATAATTAAACCAGTGTGAGAAATCAAATTTTGTAAGTGATCATAACATTGGAGTAATAGTTCTCGAGTGGGGACAGCACAAAGTATATTGTCCATATAATGAATAATGTAACACTGAAAATTTTTTATGAGTAGGTTCAATTGCTTGCCCTATATACCTCTGGCAAATAGTCGGACCGTTTACCATGCCCTGTGGCAACACTTTCCAATGAAAATGCTTAGCAGACTGTAGGTTGTTTACTGCAGGAATTGTAAATGCAAACCATTCATAGTCTTGCTCAGCTAAGGGGATAGTGAAGAAACAGTCTTTTAAATCTATGACTATTAGAGGCCAGTTTTTTGGAATCATAGTAGGAGAAGGCAGTCCTGGCTGCAATGTCCCCACAGGTTGTATAACTGAATTAATGGCTCTAAATTCAGTTAACATTCTCTGTTTACCCGATTTTTTCTTAATCACGGAAACTGGAGAATTCCAAGGGGAAAATGTTGGAGCAATGTATCCTTTTTCCAATTGTTCATTAACTAAGTCCTCTAAAGCCTCCAGTTTCTATCTTTACTTAGCAGCCATTGTTCTATCCAAATTGGCTTACCTGTTAACCATTTTTTAAGGTATAGGTTCTGGAGGCTTAACAATGGCCTCCATCAAAAATGATATCCCTTGGTGGGAACTTTGTCTTTCCACTTGAAGCAGTTCCTTCAAAACCTTGCAAATTTTTTCCTAGTCCCATACCAGGGACATGCCCCATTTCATGCATCATATGTTGACTTTGAGGGCTGTATAATTGCTCTGGAATGAGAACTTGTGCTCCCCATTGTTGTAATAAATCTTTCCCCAAATATTTATAGGTACGGAAGTTATAATTGGTTGAATAGTCCCAGGTTGTCCATTGGGCTCTTCACAATGCAAAATATAACTACTTTGATCTACTTCAGGGGCTTTACCAACTCCAACTATGTTAAATTGAACAGGTTGAATTGACTGTGCAGACGGCCAGTGCTGTAGAGAAATGACGGAAATGTCCACTCCTGTATCTACCAAACCTTTAAATTTCTTTCCCTGAATAGTTATTTCACAGGTAAAATGTTTATCAGTAATTTGATTCACCCAATAAGCTGCATTGCCTTGTTTATTTGTGCTTCCAAATCCTCCTGTTTGTTTAATTTTACTTTTCCCCATTTTCACATATGGCACAATCAGGAGCTGTGCTATATGCTCTCCTGGCTCTGTTTTCCAGGGAACAGAAGTAGATATAACAATTTTAATTTCCCCATTGTAATCTGAATCAATGACTCCTGTATGTACTTGCACTCCTTTTAAATTTAAACTAGATCTACCTAGAAGTAATCCTATCATCCCTGCTGGCAAGGGTCCACAGACCCCTGTTGGAACTTTTTGTGGGGGTTCCCAGACAGAAGACTGAAGATTATATGCAGTATAAATCTACTATGGCACTACCAGCTGTTGTGGGGGACAGACATTGTACATGGGTGAAGGAATGGCCTGAGCCGGAAATGCCCCTGTTTGGAACGGGGCCCAGGATGGGCCCCTCATGGCATTTCCCAAAATTGCATTTCTGTCCTTCTCAAATTTAGAATGACAGATTGGCCCAATGCTTTCCTTTTTTACACTTCGGGCATAGACCTGGTTCATATTGATTGATAGCTTGTTTAAACTCTTTGAGTAATTTAAAAGGAAAAGACTCAAAACGTAGCTATATTGTTTCCCTGTTGATTACGTGGATATATTCTAACAGGGAACTGCCAAGTATCTATATCACCCTCTCGTCTAGCTTGCTGAATTCTTCCCTGAATAGAACTGAGAGCAGTTGCTCGAGGCACTGTTTGAACAGTCACTGGGGCAACTACTTTTCACCCAGTGTCCCCCGGAAAAGAAAGATCTGGAGGGTCAGGCCACTCTTTTTCTTCAAAATAATGAGGGGGTGCAGAAGGGTAGGGAATGAACCTCTTCCTCCTTTGCCGCTTTAACTTTAGCTGGCAAACAATCCTGCTCTGTCACCTCTTCTGTTACTTTGTTGTACTCTACTTCCTCTTCATCATCAGTGTGAAAAGGTTCCAAGGTGGAATGAGCCAGAGCCCACATTTGTCCCATTGTTACCCTGATGCTTCCTAGCTGCCCTTCTTACTCATCACGGGGATTGCTTAAGAGTACTCAAGTGTCCTCCAGCTTAGTTCCACGTTCTCCGTCGCTCTGGCGACCCTCCAACCCAGGTTTCGAGCCCCATGTATGGGCACCACTTGCCGAGACCAGCTCAGTCGTGGAGACCCTAACTCAGTGGCGTTAGAGGAATTAAAGACACACACAGAGAAATATAGAGTGTGGGGTAGGAAATCAGGAGGCTGGCAGCCTTCAGAGCTGAGAGCCACGAACAGAGTTTTACCCACATATTTATTGACAGCAAGCCAGTGATAAGCATTGTTTCTATAGATTACAGATTAACTAAAATGGGAAACGAAGGGATGGGCTCTGGCTAGTTATCTCCAGCAGGAACATGTCCTTAAGGCACAGATTGCTCACGCTATTATTTGCAGTTTAGGAATGCCTTAAGCAGTTTTCTGCTCTGGGTGGGCTAGGTGTTCCCTGCCCTCATTCTGGAAACCCACAACCTTCAGTGTGGGCATCATGGCCATCACAAACATGTCACAGTGCTGCAGAGATTTTGTTTATGGCGTTTATGGCCAGATTTGGGGGCCTGTTCCCAACAGAATGATATGGTTTGGCTGTGTCCCCACCCAAATCTCATCTTGAGTTGTAGCTCCCATAATTCCCGCATGTTGTGGGAGGGACCCAATTGGAGATACCTGAACCATGGGGGCAGTTCCCCCATACCGTTCTCATGGTAGTGACTAAGTCTCATGAGACCTGATGGTTTTATCAGGGAAAAACCGTTAGGCTTGGTTATTATTCTCTCTTGCCTGCTGGTATGTAAGACATGCCTTTTGCCTTCCACCATGATTATGAGGCCTCCCCAGCCACGTGGAACTCTAAGTCCGTTAAACCTCAGTCTCAGGTATGTCTTTATCAGCAGCATGAAAATAGAGAACACAGTCATGGTAAGAGTCAGGGTAGTGTTAGTATGTTCTGAGTCAGGGTCAGGTTCAGAGTGAAGTTCAAAGTGACCATCAGAGTCAAGGTCAGGGTCAGACTCAGAGACACATGACCAGGGAAGGTCTAGGTGAGAGTGAGGGTGAAGGTCAGGCTGTGTGTTAAGGTCAGGGTAAAGGTCTGCAACAGGGTCACAGAGTCAGGGCCATTATCAAGTTCAGGGTAAGGATGTGTTAGGCAGAGGCTCAGGGTCAGGTTAAAGATATCAGAGACATGGTCAGGATGAGAGTCAAGGTCAGAATCAGCAACTTCTGCCCTACTTCCTAGCACCAGGAACTGGCTTTTGTGAATGCAACTTTCTGAAATGCTCTTCCTCCATTTACCTGCATGTCTTCCTCCTTCATGTGCTTGGACCATTTAATGCTACCTCACGTTCCCTGCCCTTTCACGAGGATGTCAGCGTCACAAAGATAGTGATCTTGGAATGAAATGTTTTGCTCACTAATGGGTCCCAGGCAGTTAGAAGAGTGCTTGGCACCAAGTAGATACTCAATAAGAATTTAACACCAATGAGCATGCATTAAAGTATTCCTTGGGTCCTGGCGAACACGGTGAAACCCCGTCTCTACTGAAAATACAAAAAGAAAAAAAAAAAGTATTCCTTGGGAGAAAAGTACATCTGGGAATAAAATATAACAAACTGTTCACAGCAGTTCTCTCTGGAGTAGAATTATAAGAAAGTTTCATGGTCAATTTGATATATGTTCATATTGTTTTCTTTGTGTGTGTGTGTGTGTGAAACAGAGCTTCACTCTGTTGCCCAGGCTGGAGTGCAGTGGCGCTATCTCAGCTCATTACAAGCTCCGCCTCCCGAGTTCACGCCATTCTCCTGCCTCAGCCTCCTGAGTAGCTGCGACTACAGGCGCCTGCCACCACACCCAGCTAATTTTTTTGTATTTTTAGTAGAGATGGGGTTTCACCATGTTAGCCAGGATGGTCTCGATCTCCTGACCTCATGATCCACCCACTTTAGCCTCCCAAAATGCTGGGATTACAGGTGTGAGCCACCACGCCCGGCCTGTTTTGATTCTTAAAAAGGAACACTGAATGGGTCTTACCATCTTGAGAGAAAACAAAGAACTTGACAGAGTGATTGGCACAGGTACTCACCAAACTGTAGCTATGAATTAAACTTCAAATAACTGGCATCAGCCTTCCTGCAAAACCTGGAGCATCGTCAAAGAAACGCTACTCTAGTTTCCTCATCCAACAGTAAAAACAGAGAGGCAAGACAAGATAGAGGGTCTTTATTCAACAGCAGCTGACAGACCATGCCTCAGTCCTCTGAGGGGATGCATTTCCCTCGCATACCATTCCTTTCCCACATTTCCATTCTCTGCAGGCTACAGCTTGACGGAATAAAGGGGATTGTTCTAGAGGTACTTATACGCAACCTTTGAGGGCACAGTTTGGAGGTGGAGTCGCACAGGACATTTGTAAAAGTAGGACAGCAAAGTTTCACTGTAGCCCACAAGGAAGTAGTACTTGTGTGGAGGCAAGTTCCTCAGGACCAGGGCACAGATCTCCAACTGGTTACCCCGGCGCTTTAAAACCAGCTGGTCAGCCAGGCAGCCTGGGAAGGTACCCCACATGAACTTGCGAAGGAAAACATCCTCCACCGTTCGCTCTGCGGCATGGTCCTCTCCATCCAGGTTACCTGAAGAGGGAAGGGCATTATAGAAGAGTCAGCCTCATTGCCCCAGGGTCCTGCCATAACTCCAGAGTCAACATCTAAAAGCACTGAGCACAATCCCACCCTTCACCCCCAGCCTCTTCTCTTTTCTTCTGCTAATGGAATAAGAAAAATAACACTTTAGGCCGGGCGCGGTGGCTCAAGCCTGTAATCCTAGCACTTTGGGAGGCCGAGACGGGTGGATCACGAGGTCAGGAGATCGAGACCACCCTGGCTAA
>NW_012118210.1:191167-193387 GCF_000951035.1 Colobus angolensis palliatus | reverse complement strand
GCCTGTAGTCCCAGCTACTCCGGAGGCTGAGGCAGGAGAATGGCGTGAACCCAGGAGGCGGAGCTTGCAGTGAGCTGAGATCCGGCCACTGCGACAGAGTGAGACTCCGTCTCAAAAAAAAATAAAAATAAAAATAACACTTTAAAGTTCAAAGTATGTTATGTCATTGATTTCCAAGCCAATTCAGTTTAGTAGGTATTATCATTATCCTTAGTTTACAAAAAGGAAGATTGAGGCCTGAGTCAGGGTACAAAACTCAGATGATGCCACCATATCTAGCCACTTTCCTGCCTTCTTGGCTGCCTTATAAAAACACTAGTCATCCCATGGACCAGAAAGATGAGGCTACCAGCTATTTTTGAGATTAGGGACATGAGTCCTCTCATGAGTTAGGCCCAGGGCTTCCACCAGTGGGTTCTCAGTGTGAACCCTGGATCCCCTGCAGCCCTTACAATGTCCATTAAGAGTCTGCACACCTACATCCAAACGTCAGACTAGTACCTAAAAGAGTGGGGGATATGCATCTGTATTTTTTTTTTTTTTTTTGAGATGGAGTCTCACTGTGTCGCCCAGGCTGGAGTGCAGTGGCGTGATCTCAGCTCACTGCAACCTCCGCCTCTTGGGTTCAAACAATTCTCTGCCTCAGCCTCCTGAACAGTTGGGACTGCAGGTGCCTGCCACCAAGCCTGGCTAAGTTTTTTGTATTTTTAGTAGAGATGGGGTTTCACCATCTTGGCCAGGTTGGTACTGAACTCCTGACCTCGTGATCCACCCGCCTTGGCTTCCCAAAGTGCTGGGATTACAGGTGTGAGCCAGTGCACCAGGCAGGCATCTGTATTTTAAGTAAGTTCTCTAGATGCATCTCAAACATCCAAGAATCCCTGTACTAAACAAAACACAGTTGGTTATCAATTGTTCATAGTGGTTATACTCTATAAAGTCACCGCCAACACTGAGTTACTGAATACTGAACCACTGCTCCGAGGGGAAATACAGGGTTAGATTCCTTCCAGCCTCTGGGCACCATATTTTTGTTAACAAATCAATACATAACCTAGTTTCCGTTGTGTTTCTGTTTAAAGACACCTTGTTTAATATATATGGTAGATTCATTAACATTGAATTCAGGGCCAAGAGCAACTGTGACTGAAGAAAGACGTATGTCCTCCCTAAGGCACTTCACAGTCTTCTCCCCCTTAGAACACTAGATAGCACTTCAGCATTGCAGGGCCATTTTAAACAGCAAAATCACTAACAAAAAGCACAAAAATGGAAATTAAAAAAAAAAAAAGACTCTAGACCATAAAAAGGGCACCTTTTACAATATGAGAGCTGAAACGAGGCAGAGCCTTGTCGACCTCAGCTCGGGACATGCACCTGGGGTGGCAGCTCTACTCACATCTCAGAGTGACCTTGAGAGTACCCAGAGTGTTGATTTGGGGCTTGCAAATAAATCTGAGTCAGCAGAAGAATCTGAAAATATGAAATTCATGAATAATTAGGGTTGTCTGTATATATTTACAGAGAAAAAATTGTGCTTCAGTGGAAAACTGCATTCCTTAGAGCACACTCTTCAGGGTTATCAGATTCTGTAAGGGTTTCACTCTTTTCCTTGACTCTGAGCTATTTTGCAGCTCGGTAAATTACAGATAACTGATAGGAATGCAAAATAATTCTTGTCTGTAGACATGCAAATAATTTCTGTTCAGTGGAGGATCAACTGAGTCCCTGCCTGCCATGGAAAAAGTAAGTTTTGCATCCATCTTCGTATTTGTTTCAACATTCTGATCTATATATGTCTCTGTTTTTTTACGTCTCCCTTGAGTTGGTTTCAGATTTCTGACCCTGGCATTATTTCCTGAGTTAAAGGAAACCTGTGACACATGTTCATTTTGTTTACATAACAGTAGGACTGAGTGCTCCTTTTGGAGGCCTGGGGTCCGCTCACCTGTGTGCAGCGACAGCCAGCCCTTACGGTGGGCGATGTAGTGCGGCGCGTGTGCCTCCTCGTAGGTCACCGGCTTGTCCCCGTTGCCTACGCGTACTCGGGCCGCCCGGTTCTAGGAGCAAAAGGGGCCGTGACTCCACGAGACCCCCAATCCAGGCCCTACCTCGTGCCATGTCCCTCCAGTCAGCTGGCACTGCTCCCCGACTCCAACCCCCTGATCCCTACGCCCCAACTCTAGCCCCGCCCCGGACCCCGGCGACCCGCCCCCTTCA
>NW_012118210.1:179355-191117 GCF_000951035.1 Colobus angolensis palliatus | reverse complement strand
GACCCCCAGGGCCCCAGGCACCGGCCCCCGCTGTGCTCACCTTGGCGCAGACCGCGGAGGTGTGCAGGGCGCGCCAAGCGCAAGGCAGCTCTCGGCTCCAGGACAGCACCTGTGGAGGGAGGGCGCGTGAGGCGGAAACTAGGGACCCCACATCCGACTCGCCAGGACCGGCCGAATCACCCACTCACCCGTGGCCCCAGCAACCCATTGCACACGGAGGCCGCCATTTTGGGCCGAGCTGAGCGCGGGACGTACCACAGCGCGCTGAGGGGTGGGGACAGGTTTGGACGAGACCAAGTCGGAGCTTGTACTCTGGCGGGGGCGGGCCTCTGCGGGGCGGGGCCGCGGTGTGTTGGGTAGCTGTCACTCCCGCCTTCCCCGCAGCCCTGTGAATGCTCAGCCTTGTGAATGCTCATCCCGCCGCTGTTCGCTCTGCCGCGGTTGCTGCTTGCATCGGGTTTCAGATCCGGAAATTTGAGGATGCGAAACGTGAGATTTCCTCTTCAACAACCTCACGCTAGTACGGGTGATGGGTGTGCGGCCCACCGGACCCCGTCCTACCCAACTTGCACCCTCGGGGCCCGAAGAGGAGCCAAGCGTTTACCCAGGTGCTATGAATTAGGCTGCTGAGTTGTGCCTCCAAATAATATTCGTAAAAAAAAAAAAAGAAAAAGCCAGAAAAGCCCTCCAGACTTTTATCCACAAATAAAGAAACATATTTTGGTTAAAACGTCACCCAATTCTTCAAGGATGACTTATGCAGTTATGCAAGAATGGGTTTGCCACATGTGACCGTACTGGTAACTGGCCCCTGGGGAAGGAAAATTTTAAGTATGAGGAAAGGGCCGGAGGGCAAGGAAATTCATGAGAATATCGCAGGTCCTGTAATGCTCAAACCAGTGAGTCGCCACTGTTATTGGTAGCCAGTAATTATTAATGTCAAACGGAAAAATAGCAACACCGGATATTTAATTTAGAAGTCACCATGGTCATGGAAAAAACACGGGCTCTGGAGGCAGGCCCGTGTACAACAATATTTGTACAGTTAAGACTCAGTTCTCTTATCTATAAAATGGGCCTTAATACTAGTACTACCTTATAGAGCTATTAGGATCAAGAGAATATTTAATAAATGATGGATTGTGTTTGGTTGAGTCATGTGAAATTGCCAATATTTTGGCCGTTCTGGGTCTACATCATTCCCCTTAATGGTACAGTACTTGCATATGCCGCAGTTTCCTGTCAGGGGGAGGACTGGATTATGATCCATGGGAAGGGGAAATGGAAGAATGGTGGAAATGAGTTGCCCATGACCACATTGAGGAGAGGGAGAGAGGGACCAAGACACAAGTCTCTTGACTTCAGTCCAGTCCATTTCCCATGACCTCTGATTACATGAAGGTGGGTTCTCAAAAAACCCGTAATAAAAGCACAAGGTCTTCCATGTCCACTTCACCAGAAATGTTTTATTATTAATTTTTAGAAAGTGCGGCCCCCAACTGTTATGCATATTGAATAAAGGGACAGAGCAAGGATGAGATGCCCTCCAATCCATAATACTTTGCAAATGTAAGAACTTTCAACATTTCCTAAGAAATCCTTTTCAACTGACAATATTTTTAAAGTTTTCATAATGTTCAATAATTTTATAATTGTTAAGTTCCATTAATTTGCTCCAAGGTGGTGAGGAAC
Organism: Colobus angolensis palliatus; assembly: GCF_000951035.1. Taxonomy (NCBI): domain Eukaryota; kingdom Metazoa; phylum Chordata; class Mammalia; order Primates; family Cercopithecidae; genus Colobus; species Colobus angolensis. Next base: position 189,425 of record NW_012118210.1, on the reverse strand, counting down.
ATGGGACCTGGCATCTGAATTGCCTGAGTCCAAATCCTGGACCCAGTGCTTCCTGGCCGTGTACTTTGGGCAAGTGACTGAACCTCCTGAGCCTCGGTTTCTCTCATCTGTAAACTGGGGACAATAATGGTGGTTGTGTAAATTACAGGGTGATGTGCCTGGCAGAGGGAGAGAGCAATTGTGGGTTTGGTTGTTGTTTTTAACGAGTCCCTGATAGCCACATATCCCGTTTGGGAGATGAGCCAGCTGTTGAGGGTTCTATGAGAACTCATAGCAACACCACCCTAATCAGAGGAAAGGGGAAGGAGAAAGGGAAACAAGATCCTTGGACTGATCAGAGGAAAAGGTGGCAATGGCACAACACCTATTGGGGCCCAAGGTGGGCAGGGGCCGCATCACGAAGGCTGTGGTTGGGAATCAAGTTTTGCCCATAAAGCAGTAGGCAATAAGATGATCAAATTTATGCTTTCCTCTATTCAAGCCATTCTCCCTTATGCCTGAGGTCTCTCTCTGGAATTCCATACCGATGTAGATTTTTCCAGGCATCACAATGGCCATTTCAGTGGCAGACATTTCTGGGGTTCAAATATCTTGTCATCTATCCTTTATTAGCTTTGTTTACACTGTGATTGGGGGAAAGGTGTCATGTCGGTCTTTACATGATTAAAATTACTTAAAATGACTTTTATACATCAGTATGAATGTTATATTGTTTTAAATCATCAGCAGAAAAATCTGACTGGGGATGTTTTATTTTTCTGTAACTTCTATTTGTTGTTGTTTTGATGCACTTTCCTTCTCCTATTAATTCCATAAAGGAGGCAGTATTTCCAGGCTTCACAGAGCAGAAGATGGAGGCTCACAGACTCACCTGAGGTTACAGAACTAGTAAATGGTAGCAGGCCTTTTTGCTCCAAAGCATGTGCTCTTTCAGTATCACTTCCTGGGGGTGAGGGTTCAGACCATGCTAGGATCAGGGAATGGCCTGGGTTTCTGTGGCTTGCTGCAGACAGCTCCCAATTGGCCCTCAAGGACTGCCTGGACATGGAAAGGCCAGGAGCATATGAACCCATGTGAAAGACCCATTTGCACTCTTCCTGGGGCCTAATGCAGAGACAGGGATGTAAAACTGCTTTTTCTTTGACTATGCAGAGACAGGGATGTAAAACTGCTTTTTCTCTGACGTGAGCCTTTGTCCTGCACATAACCAAGAACAAGAAGTTGCTCCTATGCTCTCAAAGCAGTGATTCGCAACCCCAATTGCATGACAGAGCCCCCTGGGTTCCACACCACCTCTGTGGGGAGAGGGCAGGCATTCATATTTTTTAAATGCCCCTTAGATGATTTCAATTTGCAGTTGGGGCTGAGAACCAGTGTCCTGACTCACTCCGTTTATTTGGGAGACACCCAAAATGTGTATTTGCAGAGCCCCCTTTCAGGCAGAGTGCTGTTGGATGCTCCTGGAAGATTATGGCAGCTCTCTAAGGAACACGCCTACCACTCTTGGTCACAAGGGCAGAGGAAGGGAGGAGGGGTCTGCTGGGAGGTCAGGACTTCTTCGAGATGATCTGTCCAGTTGGGTGCAGCACAGCCACCATGGGCTCACCCAGAGTGCTCAGGGGATACAGCACTGGCTGGGCCATGGAGAGATGCTGTGTAAAAGGGAGCTGTCAGCCCCCTTGTATTTCCAGAACCTGAAGAGTTTCAGAATCCAGCCTGGGGGCGGTGGGGTGCCATCTCCCTTCCTGTTGGCTGGAGGGTGAGCCGAGATCACTCCACTCATGGTGGTTCTCTTTACAACTGACTTATCCTCAGAACTGCTGACACTTTACACTTTGTAAACCTGTGTTTTTTACATTATTCCTTGTGATTCTTTTTTTCCTAATAACTCGTTCACCAGGAAAAATCCCAGAGGCTCTCAGCTCTATTCTGAGAAATAGGTCAAACAACTGAAACCCTATGAGTAAAGCAGAGAGGAGTGTCAAAGCAGATTGTCAAGACAGCTCAGTCGTTTTCCCTGTGAGCTCCTGCTCCATCCCCCCACCTCCATTCTCCTTCTGTTGAGGCACAAGGGCTGGGTTTGCTGGGTGAGGTCCCCAGCTGTAATTACTGACGTCAGCTTTGGGGTCCCCAAGGAATCCACTCTCCTGTTATCAGAGCCGTGGGCAGTTAGAAATGCCCAGTGCCACACCAGAACCCTGGGCTAAAAGTCAGAACCTGAAGAAGCCAAACTGGTGCTTGGGATAGAGAGGGGCGTACTCAAGGAAGAGAAGACCGAGGGATGGGCCTCATGAGCTCCAGCCCCTGAGACTGCCACTCCCTGGCTCCCAGATGAACTGCTAGATCTAGATGTAATGGGCTCAGATGAGGAGATAATGAAAATATGCTAAGGACCTAGAAAGGCACAGAAAGGCCCCTGAACCCTTGGGTGGGCACGAATGGAGGTGCGACTGTCACCAAAGGCTGTTCTGAGAGATGTGCCTGCCAGTCAGCCAGGGCCAGAGACAAGCAGAAGGCCCCCCTGGCAGACAGTGGCATGGAAGAAGCCATGGCCTCCAAAGTGTGTGTGTGGTGGGGTGAGGGTGTGGTTGATGAAATGACAGGAGACCAGGACCACAGTCATCTTGGCTCTTGTGCAGCCCTGACTCACTGGTGCTCATAAAGCTGCACTCTGGTGAAATTTTGTTGGAGTTTAGAATTCAGGATAGGTTTATGACCAAATCATTTTATTAGTGATTTTCCCTTTTACTGGGAGGACTTTCCCTTTACTGGGCTAATACAACACATCTGAGGAGTCGGGGCAGCTACCAGATCAGGTTTATATTGTATACACTGCACACCACCACCAGTCCTGCTCGGTGCTGTTTCAGTAAATTAAGGTAATATCAATGAGAAGATGCTGTTTTACATACCATTAGGAAGGAAAAATGGCTGCAAATTATCTTAAGGTACCATTGATTGATTAAAAGATGAATCCTGATCTGACATGTTAAAATGTTTGAGGCTGGCCGGGCGCAGTAACTCACGCCTGTAATCTCAGCACTTTGGGAGGCCGAGGCGGGCGGATCACGCGATCAGGAGATTGAGACCATCCTGGCTAACCCGGTGAAACCCCGTCTCTACCAAAAACACAAAAAATTAGCTGGGCGTTGTGGCAGGCGCCTGTAGTCCCAGCTACTTGGCAGGAGAATGGAGTGAACCCGGGAGGCAGAGATTGCAGTGAGTCAAGATCGCACCACTGTACTCCAGCCTGGGTGACAGATACAGGCTCCGTCTCAAAAAACAAATGTTTGAGGCTGATGCAGAAGGCAGTTTCCTCTCCACACGCCTCGTGGGTGTGCAGAATGGTGTAGACACAGAGATGGGTGCCTCACTTATCTCATGCACAGACTGGCTCTTCCACTACAGGGCAGGCACTTGTGTAAGCATCTTCCATTCCTACACAGGTGCTAGTAGGGGGAACTAAGGCTTGGAGAAGCCAAGTAACTTTGCTTAAGGGTCATATAATTAGTAGGGAAGCAAAGCTGAGGTTCAAAACCAGACCAGACAACCAAGCTACACCCCATCTCACAGGAAAGGCAAAGACACGCCTGGTTCCTTGTCTCAAACACTCTTCAGGCCCATTTCCTTCAAGATAGTACTTGCTTGGTTTGACACTTTCATCAAACAGGACCCCTTGTGAGCACACGGCCATGCTCTGGTGAGCAGCCTGCTGCCCTGTCCACCTTTCTGGGTGGCTCTCTCTACTAACCTTGGCTCCAAGAACATGACTGTCCAGTAGCCCCATGGCAAGTTCTGGGGTTTCTCAGACCTGAAGGTGAGCATTTTGAGCTCCAGATATGAAAGGCAAGTCCTGGGTGTTATGTTCATTGGAATCCTAAGAGCAGCACTGACTGGAGGGCTAAAGGCAAGGCCCATCCACAGTTCAGACTTGAAACATCAATCCTTCAAAAAGGGTGGGAGGAGGTCAGGTGCGGTGGCTCACTCCTGTAATCCCAGTACTTTGGGAGGCTGAGGCAGGCGGATCACTTGAGGCCAGGAGTTCGAGACCAGTCTGGCCAATGTGGTGAAACCCTGTCTCTACTAAAAATACAAAAATTATTTGTGTTTTTTTGATGGTGGGTGCCTGTAGTCCCAGCTACTTGGGAGGCTGAGAATCACTGGAACCCAGGAGGTGGAGGCTGCAGTGAGACTGCACCACTGCACTCCAGTCCAGGCAACAGAGCAGGAAAATGAAAAAAGGGAAAGGTTTTCCTAAACTTATTAGCAAGAGACCAGGTTTGCGGAGAACCAGGCTCCTGGAACACAGGAGGCAAGTTTGGATGTCCTGGGAGCAGCAGGTGGAGCATCCGGGGAATCCGGAAACCCACAGCAGGTAGGCTGCCACGCATCTCCAGAAAAGGGACCAGAAAGCCTTTTGTTCAAGAGAGGATTCCAGTCTAGAGGGCTGGTGAGCTCCCGAGAGCTAAAGGCTCCCTTGCTGTGTCTGGTGAAAGGAGGACAAGAAACATGGTAGGAGCTCTTGGGAAAGGGCCTGGTTTCTCTGAAGTCAAGAAACACAGAGAGAAAGAGGCTCCAAGGTCTAAGCAAGGCCCAAAGGATCAAGGAGAGCTTCCTAGAGCTGATGAAAGGGCTGGCGTGGGGTTCTGAGGCCCAGTGAGGTAACACTGGCCCCTGGGAAGGGCCAGTGCAGGCAAGGATTCCAGCAGGAGAACTGACAGGGCAGAAGTCCCAAGTTCTTGGCCAAACCTCTGGTTCGAATGGTGGGCTGTGGATGAGGTCAGGGAGGATGTCAGAGGAGGTACTGGCACTGATGTGGCTGCCCAGGGGTGAGCCCAGAAGCTATGGGAGTCTGGAGAGTGAGAGGAAGAGGTGCAGGGCTGGGTGTGACAGTACCACCCCTCATCCACTCTAGCTCTGCCCATCCAGATGTGAGCTCTGGGGCAGGGGCTTACCTCCTCTAGGCTTCCTTTTCCTCAACTGTGAAATGGGGTGACAGTAGAAAGACCTCAGAGTTACTGTGAAGGTATTTAGTTTTAACCCCCAGTGACAGCCTGAAGAATGGCTCCTGCCTTAAAGAAAGGGAACAGGATGGCTTTTTACTAAAATGTGCCAGGATAGGGCACATCTCTGCCCTATCTACCCTTCCAGATACTGCCTCTACCATACCCAGTCCTCAGACAGATGCTGCTCTCCTCTTTGAGAAACAGAATTAAGGCACAGAGAGGCAGAACCTGCCCATTACTATCACTTGTGCATTCATTCATTCAACAGACATTTATTAAGCATCTATAATGTGCCAGGCCCTGGGGACACAGAGCTGGAGAATGTACAGTCCCTGCCCTCAAGGAGCTCACAGTCTGGGGGACAGACATGTAAACACATGAGTTACAACGCGCTGCGTGAAGTGTGTGGCAGAGGTATAACAAAGTGCTGTGGGGCACAACAGAGCGACCAATGAACTCTTCCTGGGCAGGGGTCAGGGAAGCCTTCACAGATCAGTCAATAAATACAGTGCCATGGGAGTGCCTTGCGCACCACGGGCACTCACATCTCAAATGCTGGTCCACTGGAGGCCCTTGGGCTGGGCGGGAGCAAGGCCTACTTCTGCTTCCTCAGGACAACTTCCCCATCTCTGTCCTGGGACCACCTGCCCGCCTGGGCCTGCAGTGACCGAGGACACTGCTCCCACTCCAGGGGCCAGTGACAGAGAGCAGCTATACAGAGGGCCCACCCCGCGGGATCCTTGACAGGAGCTGAGACAGAACAAACTGCTGCATGTCTCCCTACCCTGGGGGTTGTGATATTCCTGGTAACATCTCTGAGCTGGTCTGTGAGGTTACTTCCTCTTAACACTGCTGAGGAGACTCCAAACCCTCTGTCTTTTGCTTGTCTTCTCATGTCGATTGGGCACCGGCCATTCTCAGGCACCAGGGCACAGCCCACACGGGTGCCCCATCAGACAGGGCTGCCCACAGCAGCCTCCTACACCTGAACTGGGTTTCTCTGCACACTCACAGCCGTCTCACCAGCTCAATGAGCTGCTGGATGTTTTTGTTTTGGTTCGACAGGCCATTCCTGATGTTTTCGAGTAGGCATCTCTTCAATTCAAATATGGCTTCACTGTAGGCCAAGCTCACTGCGGCCATGGGAGGTGCTCCGTGCCACAGGCCAGGGATGTGCCAGATGTGCTGCTTCTCAGGGTCACAGAAGGCCAGGCCTGCCAGTGCCCGGAAGCCGTCGCTCTGTTTCTCCATCTGGGCTGCAGCCCTGCTCAGGTCACCAGGTGGATCTAAGAGCTGTCTCTTGTCTCTTGGCCTGGGGCCGGGAACAGATACATCATGAAGGTTCTGGTATACAAACTGGTAGTTGGGCATGTGCCCCGTTTTTTCTAACCTCAGAAATGCATGCAGAATAGCTGCTGGAATGTCCTTGGTTTCAGCTAGGCTGATCACGGTGACATTGCTCAGTCCCATGAGCAGAGTGGCCAAGGAAGCCTCCAGCTCAAACCTGTCCCCAGCTGAGGTCAAGGCTCCACCTATCAAGCCCCCAGAGTCTATCACCAGGATGTGGTCACAGCCCAGGTCCTGGCTGAAGCCCTCGGCCACTGTGATGAGCTGCATGAAGGCCCCTCGAGGACTGCAGCTCTTCCCTGTGGCAAACCGCAGCCCAAACATGGTATTGAGGAGTGTGGACTTGCCCGTGCCCGGCACCCCGATGGTTGACAGAACCACCAGCCTTGACCGTCTCTCCAGTCGGACGTGCAGCTCCTTCAGGAGCCCCGTGACCCAGCGGATGGGCATGCTCAGGGTGCTCCCATCGATTAGCTCCAGAGGCAGCCCTGTCAGCAGCAGCTCCGAGGCCAAGCCTGGGAAGTGGGCAAAACGCCTCTGGCCTGCTGGCAGCCTCCCTGCCTCCACAAGACAGCTCTCGGCCTCATAAAATTGTCCCATCTCCCGCAAGAAGTGTTCCACCCCCAGGGGCTCAGGCCAGAGCGGCTCCCCCAAGTCTGTGGTGCCCCCATGCTTTGGTCTCAGGGTGAGAAGTGTCTCTGGAGGCTGTCTCAGTCGTGGCTGGGCCACCCGTGCCAGGCCCCACTCCATCCACCTCAGGAAGTACTGCTTCTCACTCAAGGAGGGGCTGCTGATCCCCAAGATGAACTCCTGCACCCCTGAGGAGGGATCGTGGCTGTTCTGCTGCATTCGAAGTTCTAGCAGCCGCCGCCTCAGCTCAGCCCTGTGCTTCTCGGGGGGGTCCACGGCCCACTGGAGCTGGCAGAACTCCTTCTCCACTTGGGCTGCCTTTCTCCAGGGATCCCCCTGCAGCCTCAGCTCATCCCTTCTGTAGGCATCCGAGTCTTTGATTTTCCTGGTAATCCTCTCCATCCGGTCTTTCGCTTTCTGACACTCCTCACAGTCCTCGTCAACCTTTAGGCCGAGCTTGCGGGCTGCGTGCGCCATGTCCTCCACAGATACCCGTCTGCAGGGTGCCCGCAGCACATTCCCAACAATGGCCCGGATCCTCTTCACGAAGCTGTCGCTGTCAGTGCTGCTGACCTTCACCAGGACGTGTGAGTGGTCTATTTTCAGCACAGGAATTAACTTATTCAGAAATCTCAGGTTTGTGTTGCGCTTCCCACGGTACGGACTCAGGATGAAGTAGTATTTTGTGGTTGACTCCTTCATGGAGTACAGCAATTTGTATTCCTTCTTACTGATATTGTCAGTCAATATAAACACAGCAGAGGAGATTTCTGTCAAGAGTTTAAACTGCAGCCAGTGAGACCCAATGTCACCTCTCAGGTTCAGAAAGGTCACAGGTTCTGGAAAAATGTCCAAGTCCTCCCTTCCGCTGGGAAAAAACCAGGAAATTTCTACCAACCCATCCGAAATCTCCCGGGCATTGGTGCCCAAGTTGAGGTCCCGATGCCAGAAGCAGTCCCGCTGCCTGTGGCCCGGGCTGAGGACGGCGTTGAGAAGCTGGGACTTGGAGTTGCTACTGACATCCATGCGCACGAAGGCGAAGGCGGGCGCCCTGGACAGGACCACGCTGTCTTCCCGGAAGCTCCCCACGCCCCTTGGGGGCTGGGACCACCATGTCCTCACAATGCCCCGCATGGCCCACAGCAGAAATGTATGGTAGTGGTTCTCCGAGTCAGGCAACACGAGCGGGAGTGCAAACTGGCAGAGGGCCATTTTCAACACTATTTCTTGTTGCAGGAAACTGTCTGAGGAGATCAGCAGGGCACAGAGAAGGTCTAAGGGGTTCACTGGCGTATCAGGGGTGGGCAGCTCAGAAAAGGAATAAATGTCGGCAGCAAGGTCGTCAGCTGGGTCCCAGTAGATGATCTCCTCTTCCATCTGGCTCTCCTTCTCCACAGGCCTGGCATCTGGGAGCACGTCCAGCACCATGGTGGTATTCCTGGCATCAGCATTGAGGGCCTGCAGCTTCCTGAGGAAATTCCAGGGCAAGTCTTTGGGAACCTGAGGGGCCCAGTTCTTCATACTGTCAAAACTGATCTGCAGAGAGTCCTGGAGGCTGAGTTTCTGGACCTGGTACGTCTCTAGGCCCAACAGTGACAGCATTTCTTGAAGCCTGCTTCTCTCCACTGTGGAAAGAAATGAAGACATAAGTGCTCACCCTGTGTTTCTGAGCTAAGGGCCAGGGAAGAGCTGGTGAGGGAGAGTCCAGCGGGATGGGGAGAGTGATGACCCCCTTCAGAGAGCAGAGTGCAGGCTCAGGAGGCTCAGGGTCTGCTCAAGGCTGACCTGCGACCAAGGCAGGGCTGGAACCTGACATCAAGGTACAATAGGTACCAACCTAACCACAGATATATGTAACATTAAACAAAAGAAAGAACAGAAATAGAGAAGCTACATTTAACAATTGGAAGAGTTCTTGCAAAGGCCAGATTTCTGGTCTTTCTAGAAACCTGTAAGATCTAACATTGAGCTCCAAATTAATTGGCTACAGTGAGCAGCACATGACTCCTAGAAGCTGAATGCAGGCCTCATCTCCCCACTGTGTCGTTTCTGTGACTCAGGGTCACTGGGAAGTTCCCACAGGAGTCATAATCACTGAATCGCTGTCTGGCTTTCTAGTTAATGCTTGTTTGTTTTTTTGTTTTGTTTTGTTTTGTTTTTCTCTCTACAAATAAGAGAATATTTTAAAGGAACTAGAAAGAAATCACTAAGCATAAAGAGTCAGCAATCATAGCTAAACAACTGTTTTGCAAACATGAAATCAATAATGCAGGTTTTCTTTTTTTTTCCCCCTTTCTTTTTTTGTAGACAGAGTTTTACCCTGTTACCCAGGCTGTAGTGCAGTGGCGTGATTTCAGTTCACTGTAGCCTCAACCTCCTGGGCTCAAGAGCTCCTCCCACCTCTGCCTCCCAAGTAGCTGGGACTATAGGTGTGTGCCATCACATCCAGCTCATCCTTGTATTTTTTTGTAGAGATGGGTTTTTGCCATGTTGCCCAGGCTGGTCTCAAACCCAAACTCAAGCAATCCACCTCTCAAAGTGCTGGGATTACAGGTGTGAGCCATGGTGTCTGGCTTTAATGCAGTTTTTAATTTTAAATGTATTAAAATATTCAGTGCAGACTGTTAGTGAGTACTTATTTGCACAGATACTCAAATATCACCCTATACAATATAAAATCTTACAAGCTAGATGTTGGGAATAGTATTGCTACCTCTGAAGGTTCCATCCACCATCCCAGGTCTTGGCCCAGCACCTTACTAATGTTCATGCTGCATATAATTAGTTCTCTTAAAATTTGTTGTTGTGGGCCAGGCGCAGTGGTTCATGCCTGTAATGCCAGCATTTTGGGAGGCCGAGGTGGGCAGATCACGAGGTCAGGAGATTGAGACCATCCTGGCTAACACGGTGAAACCCCATCTCCACTAAAAACACAAAAAAATTAGCTGGGCGTGGTGACAGGCACCTGTAGTCCCAGCTACTTGAGAGACTGAGGCAGGAGAATGGCGTGAACCCAGGAGGCGGAGCTTGCAGTGAGCCGAGATTGTGCAGCTGCACCCTAGCCTGGGCAACACAGCAAGGCTCCAT
>NW_012118210.1:166137-179305 GCF_000951035.1 Colobus angolensis palliatus | reverse complement strand
TGTTGTTGTTGTTGTCTGAGACAGTGTCTCACTCTGTCACCCAGGCTGGAATGCAGTGGTGTGATCACAGCTCACTGCAGCTTTGACCTCCCAGGCTCAAGTGATCCACCCATCTCAGCTTCTGAAGAGCTGGGACTACAGATGCACTAGACACTTGGCTAATTTTTGTATGTTTTGTAGAGACGGGATTTTGCCATGTTGCTCAGGTTGGTCTTGAACTCTCTGGCTCAAGTGATCTGCCTGCCTCAGTCTACCAAAATGCTGGGATTACAGGAGTGAGCCACCGCGCTGAGTCACTTTAAATGTTAATGCATGAAACAAATGCAAATTCCACTGCCCTGCAGCCTTTTTTCCAGTTCTTTTCTCAAGAGAGGAAACAATGTGTGTGATGCTGCTTTAGATGTTTAGATAAACATGAAAGGAAACACTGGGTGACCCAGCCCTCCGCCTGTTTCCCAAGAAGGTCAAGTGATGGATTCAAGACCACTTCTGATTCAACCAGCAGGACTCACAGTGCTGGACGCTCTGCTCAGAGAGTTCCACAGGCAGTGCGGCCACAGGACTGCCCCACAGAACATTAGGGGACCTATGAACTTGTTACAAAAACAAAAGAACTACATGGGAACAGTCACACTGTGGCAGAATAGGTGTTACTCAGCTTTCCTAGCTCTGCCTGAATGAAACTAGGAACACTGTTTTTCTTGTCCAGACATGGAACAACTTTTTATTTTTTAAGTAGCAAGGTAGTAAAAGGCAATGGGGAAAAGACAAAGAAAACACTCCTGCCCAGTGTGTGGCCCTTGGCAGGTTGTTTAGAAGCTCTGGGCCCAGGATCCGGATCAGCAAATGAAGGCGTTGGACCAGATAAATGGTTTCCAAACAGGGCTGTACATTAGAATTACTTCAGGAACTTGTTAAAAAATGAAACATCTCTGGGTTTCACCTCCAAACATGCTGACTTACTACAGGCAGTGAGTATGTTGGGTGGTGGGGGGACCTGGTTACTCTATGTGGTTAGCAAGTTTCCCGGGGTTTCTTTCTTTCTTTCTTTCTTTCTTTTTTTTTTTAGCAATATTGTCAACAACGTATAAAGGGTTAATGAAGTAGGGCATCCTAAACCTGAGTGCTCTGCCTCCCCAGGTGATTTGATACAGTCAGGTGTGGGAATTGCCGGCCTAGATGATAACCCCCTTTCATAGAACAGAGAGAAAAGGCAGAGAAAATGCTTACCTGTTGGAAAATCATTGTCCTGAGCCTCATTTGTACCATCTATGGAAAAAGCAATGGAAAATGAAGTGTCAATCAAATAATGCACCCTTGGCTGACACAAATTAATTGAAGCTAAACCTAGAACCCTTCTTTCTCACCAAGATGGCAACTTCTCCCAATTGTTCTAAATATAAAATCCCGGTTATCTGTCATTTTACCCACTCCCCGTCTAGACAATCCAATCTGTTGCCAAATCCTGTAGTTTCTACCTCCATAACGGAACTCGCAATCATCTCCTTCCATTTCTCTCCATTCCAAATCTAGAAGAAAAAAGAAACCACATATATTTAGTTTCATCAGCAAGTTAGAACCTTTCTGTCAAAAATTTCAAGTGCTCATGCCTGTAACCCCAGCACTTTAGGAGGTGGAACAGTAGTGCTTGAGTCCAGGAGTTTGAGACTAGCCTGAGCAACCAAGCAAGACCCTGGTCCACAAAGACTTTTTTTAAAAAATTAGGCCAGGCATGGTGGCTCATGTCTGTAATCCCAGCACTTTGGGAGCCCAAGGCAGGAAGATCACTTGAGGTCAGGAATTTGAGACCAGCTAGCCTGGTCAACATGGCGAAATCCCATCTCTACTAAAAATACAAAAATTAGCAAGGCGTGGTGGTGCATGCTTGTAATTCCAACTACTTGGGAGGCTAAAACATAAGAACTGCTTGAACCCGGGAGGCGGGGGTTGTAGTGAGCCGAGATCTTGCCACTGCACTCCAGCCTGGGCGACAGAGTGAGGCTATCTCAAAAACAAACAAACAAACAAAAATTAGCTGGGCATGATGCCATGAGCCAATGGTCCCAGCTGAGGCAGGAGGATTACTTGAGCCTGGGAGGTCAAGGCTGCAGTAAGCTGTGGCTGCACCGCTGCATTCCAGCCTGGGCATCAGAGCAAGACCCTGTCTCAAAAAGAAAAAAACACCAAACAACAACAAAAAATGTCAAGTGACAATATGGTGGCTGATGTTTTAGTGCTATTATTGGTTTCAGTTTTTCCTATGTAAATGTAATGTTTTGCCAGCAAAAAATACATCACAAGGTAGTAACAGCTACACACAAGACAGAGATTTGCTCTAGGATATATCTTTATAGAATTTTCTAAACTTTGGGAAAATAAAACATGAATAACCATAAAACTTATACAGATTAACCTTTGATTTTAGAAACTATTTAAAATGTAAGTTGATAGAAATTCCTTGACTATTTAAAAATTCAGCACCTCCTATCATGTTATTTGTATTCCAGCATAAGAAATTTTTGTAATCACTTAAAATTAAAATGTACATCAGAGCACAAATACACCAGGGTGAGGTGCGAGGGGAAAGACAGTGAGGAAGAGTTATGACTTACAAGTAAACTGTTATTTGCCCAAAGTCTCCAAACATCATGAAATGTCCATCAACATTAGTATCTTAATTACAGAATGTGTTTAGTGTAGTGATAGTCAGATACTTATGTATGAATGAACGAAGACCTAAAACTCTAGATTTGCTTGCAAGTCCACAATATAAAGGAGAGAACAGGAGGCTTAGGAAGGAGGGAGCAAGACTTTGCAGTGCATGTTTTGACTATTTTGACTTTGATCCAAGAAAAAGTAACACCTAGGTTCCAAAATTTATATGCACACACACATATAAATATAAAATAAAATAATAAAAGAAATATAAAACAAAATAAAATGAGTTAGTAAGAGAACTAAAGATATCTGGAGCGTGGCCACCGTACCTTAAAGGTGAATTTACAAAGGGTGGTGTTACAGTACAGCCCCACCCCCAAATCCTCAGAGAAAGAAAAACCAGCCTGTATGGATCACCACCAGGAAGACTACAAGCCCCAGTGTGCTCTGGGACAATCCCAATTCATACCTGTTTTCCCAACATTACATCCCTTTCACTCTCCGAAGTACCCACTTTAGAAGATAAACTATACAGTCACCTTAACTATGACCTACAATGGCTGTTATGCTAAAATTGGGGTAATGTGTTTCTGTTAAATTGTGTCATAATCACTTGTTTAACTGAATCCTGGGAACACTTACTCCATTTTCTGGAATAAAGTGTTGCTCATAAAAAAACAAACAAAAAACACTATTTTGAATATATGAGGAATGCTTAGAAGACCCTTAGATGGAATCTTCTTGAAAAGGAAAAATAAAAGCCTTAAGCTTATTTATTTTTGAGGTGCACAATCCCAAGTCCAAGGAGAGGCTGGAACCCAGAATCCCAAGGGGACAGGAGAAGTACTTCAGCTCCAGAGTGGGCCCACATCCAGTTCATCCAACTTTACCTGCAATGGCCACAGCTGTTCGTCTCTCTGATGCTTTTATTTCTGGGGCTACTTCTCCCAAATCTGAATGCCTGAAACAATTTCAGAAGAAAATTATAATTAAAGTAATGGAATATCACTTTCACCTATCAAACTGGCCGCATATAAAATCTCTTGGAGAGCTTTTAAAAACTATAAACCCTGGGTCACACCCCAGATATGAAACCAGAATCTCTGGGAGCTGGTCCTGGGTATCACTGCTTTTAAAAGTGCCCTCAATGATTCTGATATGCACCCACAGTTGAGAAACACTGGTCTAGAAAACCAGCACTCTCCAAAACTTCTGGCCAGAGCACAAACACAGCCATTCAGAAAGACAGAAAAATATACATACCCTTTGCCCAGTAATTCCACTTCTATCCTAAGGAAATAATTAAGATTTAGTTACAAAGATGTTGATGCCAGCTTTATATATAATAGCGAAAACTGATGCCTTTTAAAATCAAAGTGCAATAACGGAATTATGGTTGAATTCTGCAGCCATTACAAAATACGCTATGGATTTCTCTTGTGGACAGAAAGATGCTGGATGAGATGTTAGGGAAAGATGCTATGTTAATTAGTCAGGGGAAAGTCAGGCTACAGAAAAGTATATATACTACGACTACAATTTAATAAAATTGTGTATATTTATCTACAGGTATATATACAGAACTCTAGAAGAATGTTCATCTGAAGTTAACACTGTGGTCTGGAAGGGGTGATCCTGAATTATTTTAAGTAGCTATGATAAGTGTAGTCTAATTAAGAATAAACTATTTTAGGCGGCGTGGTGGCTCACGCCTGCAATTCCAGCACTTTAGAAGGCCGAGGTGGGTGGATTACTTGAGGTCAGGAGTTCAAGTCCAGCCTGACCAACGTGGTGAAACCCTGTCTCTACTGAAAATATAAAAATTAGCCAGGCATGGTGGCAGGTGCCTGTAATCCTAGCTACTCGGGAGGCTAAGGCAGGAGAATCACTTGAACCCAGAAGGCAGAGTTGCAGTGAGCTGAGATCGTCCACTGCACTCCAGTCTGGGTGACAAGAACAAAACTCTGTCTCAAAAAAAAACAACACAACAAAACTATTTTAGATGTATCACAGGAATGGGCAAATGAGTAAATGTATTGATTCTGCCAGGAGCCAGGGTGCTAGCTAACTGTTCAAGAAAGGACATACAAACAGAATGGAGAGTTACAGCAGAACTTGCAGAGGCGCAATGGAACTGGAGGCACTTATGTGAACTGTGATTACTATATGCATGTCTATGTGCATATGCATGTGTGTAGATGTAGGTGCGCACACATATCTCTGTGTGTATACGAGTGTACACATGCATCTATTTCCTAACTGTCCATGGAAAGGGCCAAGAAGCAAAGACACTGTTGTGGCAATGGGCATGCCTAGCACCCTTTAATACCTTCCATGCTAAAAGAAAATGGACTCCTTGGAGATCCTGAATGATGGCTGGGGCAAGGAAAGAACAGGAGGAGCCTGAGCATCTTATTTCAGAAAGTAAGGAAATGCTCGAAAACGTGATGGTCACAGGAGCTAGCCTGAGGAACTCTCACTGGTCAAATCTAGGACAATGTGAGCACAAACATAAACACAGTAACTGATTTAAAACCATCGAAAACCAGCAATTAGTGAGTCCACACGGATAATAAATACGTGGGCAGAAAGAGAAGGCTCTCTTGCTCACATCAGAACATGAAATGTGGAGGGGGATGCTGCAGTCAGAATAGTATCATTTTAGAGCAGGGCGTAGTGACTCGTGCCTGTAATTCCAGCATTTGGGAGGCCAAAGCAAGAGGATCACTTGAGCCCAGGAGTTCAAGACTAGCCTGGGCAACATGGCAAACCCCCATCTCAACAAAAAATAATGAGCCACTGCACCCTACAGCCAGTAATTTTAAAAAGGATAACACCGGCCAATCTGTCAACTCGGGCTCCAGCCCGCTTCTAAGCCTTGCTGAGTTTCCTGTCTGTGCAACAGGCGGAGTCGGACCAAGACGGGAGAGAACAGCACTTCCAACGGCCCTACTCAGGGGCAAGGGAGCTCTCTGCAATGCAGTTTTTGAAAATTACTAATATCACTATATATTTGTTTCTGATTCCAAAAATAAGATACACACAAAATACAAGAAAGTATCATAAAAATGCTTTCCTGTCATATGTTTGAAAATTATACCCTATGTTAATCTGTCCTCTCCTCCTCTTAATCTGCTTCCATTGCTCTAGCCCATTCTGTTAACAGGTAGACGACTAGTGCATTTGCATGCCCCAATTTACTCCCTGATGACCAATGGCTCTTTAGTTTCATCTTCTTCTGGGGCCCACCCTGGCCCTTAATTAGCATATTTACTGTACACACCCTACTTCCCTATTAACTTAGAATCATGACCCTTTCCCCATATCCTTCACAATGCTGAAAAGCATTCTACTTTTATTACTGGAAACAATTTTTAAAAGGTAAATATTCTCTTTGTATTCAGAATACAGTCAGAACACAGGGAATAGCCAAGGTCCTCAAGCCCCCAGGGTGTGGTGTCAGACACTGCCTAGGGGCCATCTGCAGCAGCTGCTCACCTTCCCTCCTCTGGGCACTACCCCACACAGACATCTCTCCAGGCAGGGGTGACCTGATCGCCACCCTCAGGGTCCAGGGTGTCCACATCTCCTCACTAAGTTAGCCAGTGGACGGGCTGGTTTGTTGTCTGGCAGAATCAAGTCCATGACCAACACCAGGGCAGCCATGCCATAAACGGCATGTGGCTGAACCCTGCTTCCGGCAGGTCTGCTGATGGTTCACTGCTCATTGTGGAGGCCATCTGTCTTGCTGACCGTCTAGCCACAGAAGACAGTGCGGAGTTAACTTTCCTTGTCTTCTCATTTTTCCTTTTTCATTTCCTTCTTTTTTTCTAACTGCCCAGCAGATCTTAGGAGCTTTTTTGCTAAAACCTGGAGATTCTGATTTACCAGACCTGGGTGTTCAGCACATAAGAAATTATCAACTAGGGGAAGTCACACCTTTGTTTTTCTGTTGACCTACCTCAGAATATGGCAGTTCCTGGACAGTCCATCCATGCCCAGAGTAGACAGGGCAAACCATGCGTGCAGAATCCAAGTTTTATTCTAGATCAATCACTAATTTCTAGTAACAAAACTGGCTCCTCTGCTGGATGGTGCCCATAAAACAAGATGGCATAGGAAAACAATTCTGAACAAGGTGAGCACTAGACAAATATAGGTACAATTACTCACTGTATTATAATCAACAATATATTTTTGAATGTGGAGTCCTAATTAGGGAAAAGGAGTCAGGCTGGTGGGACCAAGGGAAAGCAAAGAGAAAGCACATAAACTGTAAGTCTGCCTTTCTTCATGGTCCAGGACACATAATCCTCCTGCATAAATAAGTCACAATCTTCCTGCACCCAGCTAACTTCAGACCCTCGGCTGATAGAAAAATGCAAATTAGCTCACTGCAACCTTGCTGTTATCAGTACTGCCCATAGCTCTCTCCCACAGCAAGCCTTTGTCTCCTCACAGTCAGCTTCTTTCTTGCTGACTTGCCCACTGCTTTCTTGCAACATAATTTCATACTTGTGATTCTTATGCCTCAGCCATCCAAGTAGTTGGGATTACAACATGCAGCTACCACACCTGGCTACTTTTTGTATTTTTTTCCTCCTGAGACAGTCTTGCTCTGTCTCCCAGGCTGGAGTGCAGTGGCCCGATCTCAGCTCACTGCAACTTATGCCTCTGGGTTCAAGCAATTCTCCTGCCTCAGCCTCCTGAGTAGCTGGGATTACAGGTATGTGCCACCACGCCCGGCTAATTTTTGTATTTTTAGTAGAGACAGGGTTTCATCATGTCGGTCAGGCTGGTCTCAAACTCCTGACATCATGATCTGCCTGCCTCGGCCTCCCAAAGTGCTGGGATTACAGGTGTGAGCCACCGCGACCGCCCCCAATTTTTTTTTTTTTTTTTTAAACTCACCAGTTTGTGGTTCCTTTGACAGGAACCACAGGAAACTAATACAGTGTATGTGTGGCTTGACAGCTACACCAGCTTCCACCTTTGTCTTCACGTGGCTTTCTTCCCTCTGGGTCTCTTTTCCATTTCTTGTAAGAATATTAGTCTTATTATATGTGAACCCACCCTAATCCACTGTGAACTCATTTTAACTAATCACATATAAGTTTTTAGAAATCACACCCTATCTCCAAAAAAGATCACAACCACCGCACTGGGGGTTAGGACTTCAACATTCCTTCCAGGGGGACACAAGTCAACTCACAAGAAGATTTAAGACAAAAATGGGGTGGGGTATCCCACCTCTAGAGAGTGACCACATGTTTAGGAAAAATTAAGACTCCCTGGAGAAGAAAAGGAGAAATAAAGTATTTCCCAGACAAGTAAAAACTAAAGGAATGCATCACCACTAGCCTCAGCCTGCAAGAAGTGTTTAAGGGAATGTTATATCTGAAAGCAAACAAATGGTATCTGCCACCATGAAAAAACAGGAAAGTAAAACCGGGCATTCCGGCTTGGGCAAGTGAACGAGGCCCCTATCTCTACAAAAAAATAAAATAAAGCTCAGCATGATGGTTTATACCTATAATCCCAGCACTTTGGGAGGCCAATGTGGGAGGACCCCTTCATTCCAGGAGTTTGAGAGTGGCCTGGACAACATAGCAAGATGTCATCTCTCCAAAAATAGTAATAATAAAAAAGCCAGGTGTGGTGGCAGGCAGGTACCTGTAGTCCCAGCTACTCAGGAGGCTGAGATGAGAGGATCACCTGAGCCCTGGAAGGTCAAGACTGCAACCATGTACTGCAACCATGTACTGTTGCACTTGAGCCTAGGAGATAGAGCATGATTCTGTCTCGAAAAAAATATGTATTTTTTTAAAGCAAAATAAAAAAAATTAGCTGGGCATGGTGCATACACCTGTAGTCCCAGCTACTCAGGAGGCTGAGATGGGAGGATTGCTTGAGCCTGGGACATCCAGGGTACTGTAGGCAGTGACTGTACCATTGTGCTCCAACTAAATGGATTAAAATGAGACCCAACTCTATGTTGTCTACAAGAAACTCACTTCACCTATAAAGACACATACAGATTGAAAGTAAAAGGACAAAAAGGCTGGGCGCAGTGGCTCATGCCCATAATTCCAGCACTTTGGGAGGCCAAGGTAGGAGGATCACTTGAGGTCAGGAGTTCAAGACCAGCCTGGCCAACATGGTGAAACCCCATCTCTACTAAAAATACAAAAATTAGCCGGGCGTGGTGGCACACGCCTGTAATCCCAGCTACTTGGGAGGCTGAGGCAGGAGAATTGCTTGAACCCAGGAGGCGGAGGTTGCACTGAGCTCAGATCATACCACTGCTCTCCAGCCTGGGAGACACAGTGAGATTCCATCTCACACAAAAAGAAAAGAAAGTAAAGGGACAAAAAAAAAAATATTCCGTGTAAATGGAAACCAAAAGTATGCAGGAGTAGCGATACTTATATCAGACAAAATAGACTTTACATGAAAAAACAAAGACAAAGAAGGTCATTATATAATGATAAAGGGATCAATTCAGCAAGAGGATATAACAATTGTAAATATATATGCATCTAATACTGTAGCACCCAGATATATAAAACAAATATTAGAGCTAAAGAGAGAAATGCCAATACAATAATAGCTGGAGAATTCAATACCCATTTTCAGCATTGCAAATCATCTAGACAGAAAATCAACAAAGCAACATCAGACTTAACTGTACTATAGACCAAATAGACCCAGACATTTACAGAACATTTCATCCAGAAGCTTCAAAATATACATTCTTCTCACCAGCACACAGAACACTCTCCAGGAGAGACCCATGTAGTGGCCACAAAACAAATCAACTAAATTTTTAAATTTTAATTTTTTGAGACACTGTCATTCTGTTGCCCAGGCTGATGTGCAGTAGTACCATCTGAGCTCACTGCAACCTCCACCACCAGGGCTCAAGCAACCCTCCCACCTCAGCCTCCCGAGTAGCTGGAACTAACTACAGGTGCATGCCACCATGCCCAGCTAATTTTTTTTTTTTTAAGAGATGGGGTTTTGCCATGTTGCCCAGGCTGGTCTCAAACTCCTGGACTCAAACAATCTACCTGTCTCGGTCTCCCAAAATGCTGTGATTACAGGCATGAGCCACTGTGCCAGGCCAACAAATTTTTTAAAAATCAAAATCATATCTGCCGGGTGCGGTGGCTCAACCCTGTAATCCCAGTACTTTGGGAGGCCGAGATGGGCAGATCACGAGGTCAGGAGATTGAGACCATCCTGGCTAACCCAGTGAAACCCCGTCTCTACTAAAAAATACAAAAAACTAGCCGGGCGAGGTGGCAGGTGCCTATAGTCCCAGCTACTCGGGAGGCTGAGGCGGGAGAATGGCATAAACCCGGGAGGCAGAGCTTGCAGTGAGCTGAGATCTGGCCACTGCACTCCAGCCTGGGCAACAGAGCGAGACTCCATCTCAAAAAAAAAAAAAAAAAAATGAAAATCATATCAAGTGTCTTCTCAGATCACAAGGGAATAAAACTAGAAATCAATAATGAGAACTCTGGGACTGGGCTTGGTGGCTCATGCCTGTAATTACGGCACTTTGGAAGGCTGAGGCAGGAGGATTGCTTGAGCTAGGAGTTTGAGAACAAGCCTAGGGAACAGAAAAAGACTTCATTTCTACAAAAAATTGGAAAATTCAGCCAACCATGGTGGCTCACACCTGTGGTTCCAGCTACTTGAGAGGCTGAGGTGGGGAAATTGCTTGAGGCCGGGAGGTTGAGGCTGAATAAGCTGTGCTCACACCACTGCACTCCAGTCTGGGTGACAGAGCAAGACTCTGTCTCAAATTTAAACAAAAAGACACAGACAAAGGGACTATGTCAAACTAAAAGGCTTCTGCACAGCAAAGGAAACAGCCAACAGAGTGAAGAGACAACCTGTAGAATGGGGGAAAATATTTGTACATTATTCATCTAATAAGGACTGATATCTAGAGTACACAAGGAACTCAATTCAATGGCAAAAAAATAATAATTTGACTAAAAAGTAGGCAAAGGATCAAACAGGCATCTCTCAAAAGACATATATATGGCCAAGAAATAAACAAAAAAAAAAATGCTCAACATCCCTGATCAACAAGGAAATGCAAATCAAAATCATAAAAAAAAGATATGATATTCCAGTTAGAGTGGCTATTATAAAAAAAACCCTGTAATCTCAGTACTTCCGGAGTCCAAGGTGGGTGGATTGTGAGTCCAGGAGTTCAAGACCAGCTTTGCTGGCATGGCAAAACCCTGTCTCTAGTAAAAATATAAAAATTAGCTGGGTGTGGTTGCGCACACCTGTACTCCCAGCCACTTGTGAGGCATGAGAATCACTTGAACCCAGGAGGCAGTGGTTGTAGTGAGGTGAGATCATGGCACTGTATTCCAGCCTGGATGACAGGGCAAGACTCTGTCTCAAAAAACAAACAAACAAATAAACAAAACCAATGCTGGTAAGAATGTGGAGTAAAGAAAATTCTTATACACTGTGGGAATGTAAGTTAGTACAACCTTTATGGAAAACCTCTATGAGGTTTCTCAAAAACTAAAAAAAAAACTAGCATGTGATTCAGCAATCCCACTACTATTTGTCCAAAAGAAAGGAAATTTGTACGTCAAAGGAATATCTGCACCCATGTTTAATATAGCACTATTCACAATAGCCAAGATAGGGAACCAATGTAACTGTCTATCAACATATGAACTGATAAAGAGCATGTGGTATAGATGTACAGGAACACTATTCAGCCATAAAAAAGAATGGAATCATATCCTGTGTGGCAACACAGATGAGCCTGGAGAATCTTAAGTCAGGAACAAACAGACAAATATTGCATGTTCTCATTTATATGCAGGAGCTAAGAAAAAAATTGAGTGAAGGAAAGTATAGAGTAGAATTGTGGTTATTAGAGACTGGAATGCATGGGAGAGGGGAGAATAGGGAGAGGTTGGTTAAGATACAAAATTACACTGGGTGTGGTGGCTCACCCCTGTAATCTCAGCACTTTGGGAGGCTGAGGCAGGCAGATCACGAGGTCAGGAGTTTGAGACCAGCCTGACCAGCATGGTGAAACCCCGTCTCTGCTAAAAATACAAAAATTAGCTGGGCGTGGTGGCACACACCTGTAACCCCAGCTACTTAGGAGGCTGAGGCAGAAGAACTGCTTGAACTCAGGAGGCGGAGACTGCAGGGAGCAAGATTGCACCATGGCACTCCAGCCTAGGTGACAGAGCAAGACTCTGTCTCAAAAAAAAAAAAAAGATACAAAATACAGCTAGATAGGATAGGAGGAATGAGTTCTGGTGTTTTACAATTCTGTAGGGTGAATATGGTTAACTACAATTTATTACATACTATAGTGTAAAAAGTTAGAAGACAGAAAGGTTAGTACTGTGTAAGGTTCCCCATACAACGGAAAATAGGGCTTTAAAACACAGCCTTAATCCTCCAAGAGCTTACATTACCATTAGGTTGGAGAGAGAGGGGAACACTCACTGCACAAACACTAAACAAAAAACACTATAAACACACATATGCTAATCTATAAAATGAAGCTGATCACCCCTGACACATATATCTCAGATGTGTTACAAGGATCCAAAGAGACGTATATACATCTTAAGCAAAGTTCTCTTGGATTTATCTACATATTTATTGTGGACTTATTATTATTTATTGTAGATTTATCCACATATTTATTGTTCTCTTGGACTTATCCACATATTTATTGCTAGGAACCTTTCTAGGAATTTAGGATATATTAATGAGAACACAAAGGTTCTACTCTTGGTTTACAACTCAACAAGGCAAGAGGATATTGGTAATCAACACTATCCCCTATATATAAGAAGTGTAGGACTTGTAGCCCCAGCTACTGGGAGGCTGAGGTGGAAGGATCACTTGAGCACAGGAGGTTGAGGTTGCAGTGAGCCGTGATCCTGTCACTGAACTCCAACCTGGGCAACAGAATGAGACTCTGTCTCAAAATAAATAAATAAATAAAACATTTTTAAAAGGCTGTGCTAGAAGATGTTAAGTGCTACAGAGAAAACAAGGCACGGGCCAAGGTCAGGTGTGCTGAGAATGGTGGTGGGGAGGGCAGAGCAGGTGAGCTGGCAAAAGGGCCATGTTAGTACTGGTTTGGAAGGAGGTGAAGGCAGGAGCTATATGACTACCAGGGGAAGACAGCTGCAGGCATAGCAAGGGCAAAAGCCCTAATGTACCCAGGGACTGACAGAGAGGCCCGAGTGGCTTGAGCAAGAGAGTGATCAGTGAGTAGGGGAAGGCAGCAGGAGAAGCTAGAGAAGACTGAACTTTACAGGCCACAAAAGAGTAAGGCTTTGGGGAGGAAGAGGAGGAGAAAAAAAATAAAAATAAAAAAGATTTTTTAAAAAAAGGTTCTGGGCCAGGCGCGGTGGCTCAAGCCTGTAATCCCAGCACTTTGGGAGGCTGAGACAGGCGGATCACGAGGTCAGGAGATCGAGACCATCCTGGCTAACAC
>NW_012118210.1:164970-166087 GCF_000951035.1 Colobus angolensis palliatus | reverse complement strand
GAGGATGGGGTAGCCATGAAAGGGCCCTGGGTGCATGGTGACAGGCCTGTCTATGTTACCGGCTGCCAGGTTGAGAATAGATGAGACATAACAAATGCCTATAGTCCCAGCTAGTTGGGAGGTTGAGACAGGAGAATCGCTTGAACCTACGAGGTGGAGGTGCCTGGAAGACAGAGCGAGACTACGTCTCCAAAAAAAAAAAAAAAGAAAAAAAAAAGGTTCTGGCTTTTCTTATTCTAGAGGATGGGGTAGCCATGAAAGGGCCCTGGGTGCATGGTGACAGGCCTGTCTATGTTACCGGCTGCCAGGTTGAGAATAGATGAGACATAACAAAAGCTCAATTATCTAGCCTTATATTCAGGGAAACAACAACAACAAAGGCTCAGACCTGGGCAATAGCACCAGCGGCAATGGCATGTGGCTGGACTCTCAAAAGCATCTGTGAAGGATTGCAACAGACTGGACAATATGTCTACAGACACAAGCCAAAGTAAGTTCAAGTTTTCCAGGTTGCTCCTGTCTAAGATAGGGAGGTCTGTGGGTAGAGGAAGACTTGAGGGGATTGTAAGCAAACTGGCACTGACAGACTGGCCCAAGACCCCTACCTACCCTTGGATATGCTAAGCAGGCACGTGAGCTGAAAGGGGTTTGGAGAGCTAAGAAAGGCAATCCTTCACCGTGTACAGGAGAGACTACTGTCAGCAACTTCCCTAAAGATACATGCTCTACAGCCTCCACCTGACACCACAGTGTACTCACAACAAAGACAGAATCAACTTGCATTTTCTCCATAATGCAAAGAAATGATGGTGCAGGTAGACATGGAAAACCCAAGAGATCAACCTGAAAACTATCATAAACAATGAGAGAATCCAGTAAGCCGGGGACATATAAAGTTAAAATAAATAACTGCCTTCCTATTATACAAATAGGTTAGAAATATGGAAGGAGAGAGCTCCAATTTATAGTAGCAACAAGAAAAATAATATATGTTATAAATGTGCAACATCTATATGAGAAGAATTTTAAAATATTGAATCTGGGCCGGGCGCGGTGGCTCAAGCCTGTAATCCCAGCACTTTGGGAGGCTGAGACGGGTGGATCACGAGGTCAGGAG